>NW_004567130.1:19983193-20031574 GCF_000260355.1 Condylura cristata
CCCAGCGATTAAAAAAATGAAAAGATGGTCAGTCTCTTTTGGGCAAGAAGAGGGACAGGAAAAGTGCTGGAGTCCAGCGATCACGGAGTCCCGCACAATGCTGGCCTCTGCCTCCAAGAACTGCTATGTACAGCATGAAACACTTCGGCAAAGTCGCTGAAGATAAAGGAGAGAATTTTCTATTTCCCTTCTTCAGCATCTTACTTACAGGAATAATTTCATCCTGGCTCTCTTTAATGAGTTTTATGACCCTGGGCAAGTGAATAACTTGGCTGTGCTTCAACTCCTTCATTTATAAAATGAGACGGTTAGGGAGCTGCATTCCAGCTCTGACATTATGATTATGAATCTATACCCACGTAGGACGCGAGTCAAACACACTGCTGCATTTCTAGAAGCATGCATCTACGTACCACGGTTCAGTGCTTTGCTTATTAAATTCCCTACTAGAATTTTCCCACTAAATCTCATTTCCCACTAAATCCACTAGTTGCATCTGATTAGGTGATATGTGAATTAGTTTGGAATTTCTAAACTATTTCTAGGAAGAAAGTCTATACAAAATAAAGCTATAGGAAGAGTTTCCATTAATTGCATAAAATCTCAACAAATTTGCCTTTGGAAATGGCAACTTTCCAGAATGTTCTCACTAAAATGAAAACAATCAAACAAAAATGCTGAACTCATGGCCTCCAAGCTGCACACAACCTCTCTCTCCTGTCATTTGCCCACCCTTACCTGGTTGAACCGTCCCGACTTCCTCTCAGTTCTTTGACCATCTGGACTCCTCCCAGCCTGAGTCTTAACATTCACCTTCTTCCTGCCTGTCCCTGTTCATCTCTCAGAGCAAACCCCTTTCCCAGTGGAATCCACCCTCCCCATCCAGGCTGAATCTGCCACAGTCACTGTGCGTTACTTTGCTTTCTTTCTCTTTTCTTCCCAGGATGATCGCCATCATTGCTTCTGTTGACATAGTTTATACAATTATATAGTTATGTTTAGTTATTTATCGACAACTAGTTATCTATAACTGTATGTCCCTACAAAAGGCAAGCTTAATTCTTTATTGAATGTCCAGTTCCCAGAAGACTATCTGGAACATAATAAATTCAGGATAAATATTTGTTGACCAAATACATGGCTGCTGATTGGCACAGAGTCAACATTCAAAGGAAAGAGAACACTGAACTTGAAGCTACAATTCTTGTTTCAGTCCTGTTTCTGATATGAGAGTATATAATCTGAAAATAATATCTGTCCTACCTACCTCACAGGCCATCACTTTCACGTTTAGATCGCATGTCTAACTATCCAAGACCTTTCCTTCAAGTATATTCTCCAAGAATTCATTTATACATTCATTCATGCTGTGTTTTCATTGTTCGAATCACAAATTCAACAGATAATTGCTGGGAAGCTGAACAAGCACCTTAACTTCTCTGTCTCTGTTTCCTCCTTCTCTGTCTCTGTTCCTCATCTAGAAAGCAATGACACTGTATAGTATATATCGTGTAAGTAGGAGGATCGACATATAACACCATGACGTTAGTGTTAGTCACACTTTTTCATTATGTCTCAGTTTCTTTCCCTACTCACGCTTCTGCTGAATTCCAACCATTGTCTAGCCCTTGAATGCTAGGTTCCTGGGAAGCCCTGCAATATACTGTCATTTGTCTATTTCTTCCCCAACCTTAACCCACATAACATTAATAATTTCTCATATGCTATTTACTCTAGACAACACTTCAATATTTACTCATCTACTTATTATGCAGTTCTGTACCAAACACTAGAGAATCATCATAAAAATGTCTAGTAACTTCTTAGTGCCACTTTATTTAGGCATAGATTTACCCTCCAAAACATTTAAAATATGTATTAATAACTTAATACGTAATAGTGTCTCAATATACTTAAAATATGTATTAAAACATTTCCCAAAGACAATTGTTACAAAGTCAACTTTGTAAAGATCACTGGTCTTCCTGAACCAAGGAGAAAATAGCATCTTTTTTTTCAAGTCACTTATCTTCATCCTGAGACACATCTTCACGCTCTTATTTCTATCTTGTCTTTATCCACCTCACGTCCTTAGTGCCTCTATCTTAAACTCAAGTCCTTTTCCTTTCTAGTGCCACCCTCCCTCTCAAAAGCCACACTTCACAATGTCTCCTATCTCCATTCCTTATTCATACTTGAGGCTACTTTCAGCTCACTCAAAACCAGCCACGTTATGGCAACTTCTGTAAGCTTAAGAGTGATCAGTTTTCAATTTCATCATTTCCCCTATGGCCCATCCACTTTACCCCCTTCAAAGTCTTAGGTTTTAGGGTTTCAATTACTTGGGACTATTTTTTCCTTCCAACTTGTTAAGTCTCTTTAGTTTCCTTAATCAGTTGCCCTACTTCTAGCTTCCTTCTATATAAGTATGTTCTTTGTCTCATGTGATCACTATTTTATATGTTGCTGGAATAAATAGAATAGTTATCCAAGCCAGATGCAAATAAAACTGCCTAGATCTATCTATGTTCCTCACAAACCCTATCCAACATCCAGACAGAAAATTCCACTTAATAAATACCATTCCACGTCCTTGGCTATATCTGTTCTTTTTATGGAGCTTAAATTAGGGCCTTTGCATTTTTCTCCTAGACTATTGTCATATTTTCCAATTGTTTCCTCAGTCGTTTATCACCCCCTTCGGTGATACTTGTCCAAAATGCAAAGCTGTTACCATTCTAAAACCAAAACTTTAAAGAAAATTTTACAAATTTCAGTAATCTTCAGTTCACCCATGGCTAATATATATATTTAATGTCACCAGAGAGTGGAAGAGGACAGACTCAAGATTTGACAGAATCTCTAAGACCTTCTTGAGAAACTCAGAATTATGAATTCAAAATTATTTAGATTCCAAGAATGTCAACTATGTCATAACACAGACACAGAGAGAAACTACGTTTGCTTAAGAAAATTGCTTAAAGACAGTGAAGAGAAAATCTTAATAGTAGTCAAAGAAGAAAACCAAATTACAAATGGTAGAATAAAGATTTGGGTAAAAACATACCTCTCTTCGAGAACAAGGTAAACCACAAGTTAGTGAAGCACTGGAAGAAAAAAAAAATCCACTAGCCTACTAAAAATAGAACTACCACATGATCCAGCAATTCCACTCCTAGGAATCAATCCAGAGAACACAAAACATTCATTCAAAAAGATACCTGCACCTCTTTGTTCAGTGCAGCATAACTTCACTAGATAAGATGTGGCAGACAACACAAATGCCCAAAAATAGATGACTGGACCAAGAAAATGTGTTATATATACACAATGGAATATTACTCAAAGGTCAAAAAAAGATAAGCTCATGTCATTCGTAGCAGCATGTATGAAGTTGGAAGGGATTATGCTCAGTGAAATAAGCCAGAAAGAAAAAGAAAAAATTGGATGGCTTCACTTACAGGAGGAATGTAGGGGAACCAAGTAAGGGATCAGGAAAATGAAATAATTGTGACAAATTAAAAAAAAAAATTAACGGGCCCTCCCTGGTGGCGCAGTGGGTTAAAGCACAGCACTGAGAAACTATAGAAACTATAGCCACTTCCTCATGAATTCGATCCCCACCTGCCCTGGAGGTGACCCACAGGGCGCAGCAGACCTCTCCTGACCCGCCCGCTGCTCCCCTCAGCAGTGTACTTCATCGATCTGCCTGTTCTGCTCCCCGCTCTTTCTGGTGAAGCCCCTCACCACCCCTGAGCCTCTGGCCTGTACCCCCAGTTCTGTATGCACAAAAAAATAAATCTTTAAAAAAATTAACAAGCAACTACAAATCAGCTACATTCTGTAGGTGAGCAGGAGGGAGAGTGCACGAGTTCCCTTCCAACTTCATACATGCTGCTACTAATGACATGAGCTTCTTTTTTTGATCATTGAGTAATATTTCATTGTGTATATATAACACATTTTCTTGGTCCAGTCATCTATTTTTGGGCATTTGTGTTGTCTGCCACATCTTATCTATGAGTTTGATCCCCACCCAGGGAGTGACCCACGGACCCCTCCTGTCTCCCCATTGCTCCCCTTAGCAGTGTGTTTCAGCCAATCTGCCTGTTCTGCTCCCCACTCTGTCTCTGATGAATCCTCTCACCCCTCATGTCTTTGGCCTTACCCCAGTTCTTGTATGCATAAATAAATGAAAATAAATCTTTAAAGAAAAGAAAAAAGGTTAGCAAGGATGCAATAATATTGGATATCTTTTTGTGTTTTTCAGAGCAAAGGATTACTAGGGATAAAGAATTTCATTTCAAGATGATGAAGAGGTCGATGCCTCAAGAGAACATAGAAATCCTAAATGTGCACCTAATAATAGAGCTACATAACTCATGAAGCAAAACTGATTTCTGAAATTTCAAATAGAAAAGTTCATAATTATAGTTGATATGCCAATTAAAATCAACAGCTGATGGAACAAAGAGACAATAAAAACCACTAAAATATATCGATGTAATTATTGACCAACATTATCAACTAAGTTGACCAACCTACACAACAAAAAATATACCTTTTCAAGTTTACTTCCAACTTCTAGGAAAATGTTCCTTGAAGAAGGGCCAACAAATCTGTGTTTTCTGATTACTGTTGAATTAAATCAGAAATATGGCATAGCTCATGAAAGAATTACATTCAAAACATATAATGAACTCTCAAACTCAACAGTCATAAGACAACAATCAAATTAATGGGCAAAAATGTGAACAAAAACTTTACCAGAGAAGTGATAAGGAAGTCAAGGAAGCTGTTCAACAGCTTAGTCATTAGGGGAATGCAAATTAAAACCATGATAAGATTCCGCTAAACAAATCAATGTCTCAAATTAAAATCAGAGGGAACCAAAGTGAGACAAGGCAGTGCAGAACTTAACTCCTGGGGGCTGGGAAGGGAACAATCACCCTGGGAAGAGTGCGAGAGGTCCCCAACATTTATATAAGTCCCAGTGTCCTAGCCACTAGGGATTTGCCAAAGAGAAGTCATAGACGTGAACGTGAACGCTCTTAACTTTGTCACAGGTCAAAACTGGAAACAATCCTTACATGAATCAGTAACTTGCATTTGATATTTAATTCCCAGGGATTTCAGTAATAACACACGACCGAAAAATAAAATGTGTCATCAATGGATTTTTTTTTTTAAAGATTTATTTATTTATTCGTACAGAACTGGGGTACAGGTCAGAGATGCAGAGGGTGAGAGGATTCACCAGAGACAGAGGGGGGTACAGAACAGGCAGATCGACGAAGTACACTGCTGAGGAGAGCAGCGGGCGGGTCAGAAGAGGTCTGCCGCGACATGTGGATCTCCTCCGGGGCAGGCGGGAATCGAACTCATGAGGAAGTGGTTTAAGCTTCTTTGTGTTGTGCTTTAACCCACTGCGCCACCAGGGAGGGCCCCATCAATGGATTTTTAATTGATTAATTTGTGCATGATCATGCTTCATGTGCTGAAAGAAATCAGATCCAAAAAAGTAAAACTTCATCATCCCATATATTTGCTATAATGAAAGTTGCAAATAAGTCTATAGAGATGGACGCAAATCAGTAGAAGTTGCCTGGAAGCAGACACAGGACACAGGCATTGCAGGAAGCCAGAACAAGGGGGACGGAACTTCTGCCGTGAAATGGGGCGTGGGCAGCACCAAATTCTTTGTCTTTTTTTCTGATTCTTAGATTTTTACTTAGAAGGATTGGGGTGCAGGCCAGAGGTGCAGGGGATGAAGGAGTAAGAGGACTCAGCAGAGATAGAGAGGGGAGCAGGACAGGTTGATGCCCTGAAATCTACTGTTGAGGGGAGCAGCGGGGAGGCAGGGCAGGGGTCAGTCAGGCCACCATGTGGGCCTTGGAGGCAAAGGCTTAGACTCCACCCCTAGACCCCTAGGGAGGCCAGCCCCAAATTCTGAACCAGTCTCCCAGCTAAGACTGTAGGACACAGAACCCACTGCTATGCGCTTCAGGATTTAAATGTCCTGAAAAGCCATGAGTAAAAGTGATTTTTCACATTAAAAAAAAGAAAAGAAGGGTGTGTTCATTATCCTTATTGCAGTGAAGAACACATTCATGTCTGCATGCATGTCAGCGTGTCCACTCTAAATGTGGGCAACATATTGCAGCTAACTATACTCCAATGAGTTCATTTTTTAACTCATTGTCCAAGTTCTTCAGCACATTGGGAAAGATGCTGTCTGAGGTGCAGTCTCGCTTCTCCCCAGTGCACCCTTGCTCCCCCCAATCACACGGCATCACTCCCTACCAAGCCTAACCCATCACGCCACCATGTCTGAACATCTGCACCTCCTTTCTAGAGCAATCTTTATCCCTTACCTGGAAAAGTAAATCTCTCTCAAGGTACAATGCAAATACCTTTGACATAGTTCAAACAAAACAGCAAAAATATAGTGTTTCAGGCGTGACATTCTGTCTACCCATAGTAACAACATCTTAGTCTCAATAAACAGTGGAAATTCAGTCACTTCATAATCAAATCTCTACAGTTCTTTAGGCAGGCATTGAGAAAGGCAAGAAAAGTACTAGGGGGCGAGTGACTTCTCCACCCCTGGAGAGAGCTGAATGGTAAGAACATAAATTTGCTAAAGAATTATATTGGTAGCTAGAGACTGATGTTAGCAGCTACATTTTGTTAAGTGATTACTATACCCTGAAACTACAACAATATTCCCCTTGAAAGTGTTTTGTCCCAACTTCTGTGACCAGCCGCAAGAAAGGAAGGCGGGAGGCAGAAAGGCTGAGCAAGCAGTGTTTATTGCTCCCGGACAGCAGCTGAGACAGAGCCCCTACACTGGAGTCCGCAGCTACTGCCAAATCAATAAGGGGGAAGGGTCTCTGATATAGGTCCTAAGTTCAGATTTCAAGGGGGTGACTCATGCTCTGTCCTTGATGTGAGGCCCAGTTCATTATCACCTTCATTAACGCAAGGACCCGTTAATTAGATGCAAGGCCCAATTTATTACCACCTTATCACCTTTGGATGCAAGGCCTGATTCATTATTGCCCTTATCCAGTCCTTCAATAAATCTCTGCATTTGGTCACTCCCAACAGAATGTATTATATTAGTTGTACATTTTATTATCTGCAATATAAAATAAGTTACAACTTAAGAGTTCAATTAACTTTCCAAGAGCCTCCAGTGAATTGGAAAGCTGGAATTTGAATGCAAATAGTCCTAATTCAGAGGTATTTTTCTCAGCATGCTGCCATTTGTCTATACAAAAGACTACGATTTGCACACACTGTGGTTCTGACAGGATTCTCTAAAACCACTGCACTGAGGAATTGCTGAAATAGTTAGATGCAGTTGAGTAAAATGTCTTTGTTTTTGTACAGATCCTGTTCATCTCCCACTTATATGCTATACGATGTCCTAACCTGCTTTCTTTCGCCGTAAGTATGAGGGACGGCGGGAAGTCTCATTTGTTTTTGTGCAGCTAAGATACTTTTACAGATCTGATATCTCTGCCTGCCCCAAATCAAAATCCCAACACATGCATTCCATGAACCATTTCATAGTGCTTCCTGCGTCTGTCGACACTCCCATGGTCTATGTAACGCAGAATTCCCAGCGCTGCATCGGCACGTGCCTACTCTCGCCGCTTTCCAGATGTTTGCCTGTGGCTACCCACAATGCACCTGGCACACCCAAAGAGAACCACTGAGCGTGGTGAGCGGAAGTGGTGCGTCATTTCTAACTGCAAGAGGAAAAGAACACCTTCCAGACTACGTTTCAGTAGGATAAGTCTCCATCAAAACAGAAATAATTTATTCTCGGTCACTTGCTGCATCATATTTTCAAATATTTACCTCAGTCCTTAGTGGTTTTTCATGTCAACTCTCACATCTTTTTTTTTTAAGATTTTTCTTTTTACAAAGAAGAGCTGGGGTACAAGCCAGAGGTGTGAGAGAGGGGGTGTGAGAGGATTCACCAGAGCGGGGAGCAGAACAGGCAGACTGATGAAGTCCACTGCTGAGGGGAGAAGCAGGGAGATAGGAGAGGTCAACTGCACCCTGTGGGTCACTCCCTGGCCAGGAATTGAACTCAGGCCACCTTCATGGTGGTAGCACTGAGACTTAGCCCCTTGGCCACCAGAGGCCCCTCCCCCCACTCTTCCATTGTTACATCACATTTTCCCTGCTCTCCTCCTCATCCCCATCAGTCAGAATTGCCACCCACCTCCTCAATACCCACCTGGCACGTTGCCTCTAGTTTATTACAAAATGTCACTGGAGTTGCTATGGTAGGCAACTCCCAAGGACTGGTGAGGCTCACTTTTGTAGGAAAGTCAGTGGGAATCATTAATCCTCAGTGTCGTAGGAGTCTCAGCACCAGTTGATTCGGCGGACTCCCCTACACACCCTCCTGTCTTTTGTTTGACTGTGGTGACACAATTCTTAGTCTTCCTGATAGCCTGAACGCACACCATGGTTTCAGTGTCTTTCTGGTTGAGGGCGATGAGCCCTGATTAAGAGCTCAGCAGCAGTGTGTAGCTGCGCAGCTGGGTGGCAGCTCTGTCCCGGCATCCGTGGTGAGCATCTGTGTTGTTTGTCCAGCTCAGGGGTTCCACACCATCTGCGTGCTCACAGACAGTCTCCAGCACAGGCCTCACGGTGACCCTCAGCCTCCTGCATTTCCCTACTGGCACAGTGCTGGCCTGTGCTGGCGTGAGTCCTGAGCCTTGCCTGCTCCTCACACAGCCCTCACCTCTCACCCAGGGTCAGGTCATCTCCCCTGTGGCTCTGGACAAAGCTGCGGAAGTCACTTCTGCCCCTCGTCGTGTAGACACTCCGCTAGGAACACCTTCCGCCTCTGTCTTCAGTATGGACCAAGAACTTTTATACCCAGCCCCGCTGCCACCTGGCGCAAAGCTCACCCTCTCCCACGGGGGTTATTGCAGCAACATCCAGCTGACGTCCTCACTCCTCGGCCTCTTCTCATGGAAGCTGGTAAAGGAGTCCTGTATTCAAGCCTTCCGGTGGCTCCCCAGCTCAGCAGCGGCAGGCAGGCAAACTCGTGGTGGTGGCCTGTTGGGCGTCGTCATTGGCACCCTCCCTCAGCCTCACAGTCACTCCGCCTACTGCTGGTCTGGAGAGCAGGGTCCTGGCTTCACTCTGAAACCCCAGAACTCCCCTCTCAGCGGCATCGGTGAGTTTCCCAGGTGAGCTTCTCTGAGACAGCGATGTTAGTTACATCTAAAGAGCAGCTTCATTAGAAAAAGGACAAAGGAGTAAAGGACCCTTGCATAGACACAAGCAGCAGAAAGAGCTGCCCCAAAAGGGACAGGTTTGCTGAGAGAAGCCGGCATGGTCCAGGCAGGCGGTCCTGGGAGAGCCGCCTCCGCTGAGGGGTCAGTGCAGTGAAGGCCAGGCAGGTGCAGGTCACAGGCAGACAGGAGGCCGCTGCCCTATGGAGGGAGAAAGTAAGTGAAAAGAACACCTGCGTGGGCACAGGTGGGCAGGACTCTGCCTGTGCCAGTGGGAGGCTGCCTGACACAGTCCTCTCTTTGGGAGGGATGCTCCTTCAGTGGGTGGTTTGTTTTGAATCCACTGTGTAGAATTTGAAAGGGACCAGGAATGCTACAATGGGCTCAATCTCCATATCTTTAGCTTCGGGTCAGCACTCAGATACCTGCTTCAGCCAGTTTGAAACCTTGTCAAAATATCAGCCAAGTTTACTAAGTAATCAGGAATCACGTACTGGGCAGTGCTCATGCCTACAAGGAGCACAAGACCCAGCAGAATGATCAGTGTGTGTGTTTCTAGCACAGAAGTTCACTGAGCACTACTATGAAGAACATTTACGCCACTGAAACCCCAGAGAAGTGGGCTTAGAACAGAACCTGCCCTTCCGCTTCCACTGAGACAACTGGAAGCTACTTTCTACCAGTCTACAGACACAACTGATCAAGTCAGGCGACAACAAAGGGGAAACAGATGACTAAGTGTGTTTTCTGTTAATACCGGGATCAGAAGATAACATCTGCTTATCTGAAAGCAGAAGAGGGTGCGACCCACCGCTCCTCACTCCTACTTGAGCACAAAGTCATTCATAAGTGGAGCAGCTTTTATGTAAATTTTAAACAAGGCTTAGCAGAACCAAAGAAACCCTCAAAGGGGCAGAGGTTAAGTTCTCAAAGCTTAAACACAAGGAACTGAAGAGAGAATCCTGCTGTTGGGGCGGCAGAAGGCGTTTCTCAAAAGTCACAGCCTGAGGAATCCTGTCTCCTGACAGCCCCTGTTACCATATGCGTGACTTAGAAGATTCCAGAGTCAGAGAATTTCCCCAGTCACAGAACTCTGTCTATATTCGCCTTCTGGCTCCATTTTCCTGTAGTGTATTTATGAGAATAGCTGCGTGTAGCTCCTCACAAGCAAACACCCGCACGCAGGTGTCCTCAGGCCCCTCTGGCTGTCATTCTGAACCCCGCAGCTCTGAAGTGCAGGACATGCCCCATTTGTCTTGCAGTCAGCTCCTCACAGGCCTCTGCCTCCTTGGCCTCTCAGGAAACCATTTTCCAAGCTCCGTGTCCTTCAACACGTAGCATGTGTTGTCGTGGGAAGCTGAGGAAGAGGAGAGAAGCCCATGAACTCTGTCTCACTGCCCCTCAACCTCCTGACATCGCCTCAGTAGCTGCAGTGAACACTGGATAGGCCCCTTTCAGGTCACAGCTCCCACCCACAATTCCACCTCACACATTGCGCTCTCGTCACGCCCCCTCAAACTAATCCTGTCTGTCTGGTGCCTCCAGGCCTGGCGTGGTAATGCTAGTTTACAGATCTGCTCTAGGTTACTCACGTTCTCTCTTTATCTTGTTTGGCCTTTCCTTGCCAGAACAATCAAGTTCTTTATGAAATTATTTTATTTGGAAGGAACTAGACTCATTTTTGTTTTGCTGCTAGACAATGCTTCATAGTCAATCGGGTTGGATCTTTTAAACTGCTTGGTTAGTGTTGCTGAGCTAAAGAAAAAGGTGGTATTGCACAGATCACCAACTGGTTTCTCTTTCCAGCAAACTATTGTCTGATGGGTACAGTAACTATAATTTTTTTTTTTTTTTAATATTCTTGATGTTCTCATATCTGGGATCTCATTGACTGGAAAGACTGTCCCTTTCAGCTTTCAGCGCTAACCAATTCTTAGAGAAAGCAAACAACTCCTCCAGGAAGATGCCTTTCATCTGCAAATCAAGTTTCACAAGGGGCTCTGCCCAACCAGCTCCTCTCTAAAAACCTTGCTTAGCTGTAAACCACTTGTCTGGATCAGGTGGCCCCTAGGTCAAATACCAGACAACCAGGGCCTTCCCTCTTCTCCAAAGCCCACTGAACTAACGAAACTAGCCAGGCCTATGTCTGCTCCCCCATTCCTCCCATATTTCCTTCTTCCCTCTTCTCCCCTTGACTGACCATGGTACTTCCACTCAAGGCCCCCAGTGGCATGGCAGGCAGTCATGCCTGCTTCCGGGCCTCTATGAGAGTAGAACTTCCTTCCTGACATTTGTTCTGTGTCTGTGTGCCTCATCACACCTGGTTAAAACAGGTGTGGTGGCGCAGCAGTTTACAGCACAACACTAGAGACTAAAGCCACTTCAGCATGAGTCTGATCCTCACCCCAGAGCTGACCCACAGAGCGTGGCAGACCTCTCCTGACCGCCCACTAATCCCCTCAGCAGTGGACTTCGTCGATCTGCCTGTTCTGCTCCCCACTCTGTCTCTGGTGAAGCCTCTCACAGCCCCTGAACCTCTGGCCTGCACACCTCTGTGTGCACAAATAAATACATCTTAAAAAAAAAAAAAAATCCTGGTAGACTACAGTCTTTCCCCTGTAATTTTTTCTTTTAAAACAACGTCTTGGCTACTCTACCAGACACCTGATGGCGAGGAGATGAAAGGGAATGTTAGCCTGATGCTTCATTGCTTCATTGAACTAAATGCCGCATGAACTGCTAGCTCTTCTCCTGTCTTCCTTGTGGTTATTCTTAACGTCAATCATTTCTATTACGTCTTCTATCCTAAAAGACACACTCTCTTGGTGAGCGTAATTTCTTTTTCTCCTGTTGCACAGAGAAATAGACTCTGCCATGGGCAGATTCCTCATTTCCATCCCCCTGCTCCTGCAGCTCCAAATACGTGATTTCGCTCCTGCAGGAGCCTGGCCTTGCCTATGTTGTGAGCAGCTGTTCCACCCTGAGCTTTCAAGCTAGCTCGCCTCCAGGAGCTCTCCACTGCCTTGATCTCCCCCCTCCAATTCAGAAAAGTCTGAGTCATTTCATCTTGAGGCAAAACATTTACCTTCTCTCCCACCTTCTCTTTCCTTTCAAACCCAAATTTCATGGAAGAATACTTAAAGGCAAGCTTTCTGATTTGTCTCCTCTTACTCTATTAGAATGCCCCCTCTTCCCACTGGAAATTATCTTTCTATGATCTCCAACAACCCCTCAGTTAATTTTCGTAAATTGCATTATTCAACCTAAGCCTGTTCACCACCGCATAGTACACTTTCATCCTTGGTGTATGTGACATCACACTCCTGATTTTCAGAGGTCTGTTCTCTCCCTTCCCTGCCTCCCTTTGTCTCTGTTGAATATCCAACTCCTCCATTTCTTCCTTGCTCATCCACAGAGATCTACTTTTCTAGCCAAATTGTTCCCACCACTTCAAGTCAGTATTTCAGAGGAACCATTGGGTTTGGATAGTATTTCCTTAATGACAAGAAAAACATTTAGATAAATGCAAATATCTTCATGTAAAAACTCTGTACGAGAATGTTTTCTAAACAGACAAGTTTGAATAACAATTAAATAGAGAGAGCATGCCTGCACTGTATCATTTCTAAACTGCTTTGCTGTTTTTAATGAGGTATGTATTAACATCTTTTGACATTATTGTCATAGAGAGAACCCAGTGTATGTAATGGAGATGATAACAGTCACATGGCTACATTTGCATTGCAGAGTTAATTCATTAGAACTTTTCAATGTATTGTCTGGTGTGGGCAGGAATAGCAAGTTTTGGCAAAAAGGAGCAGGCAGACCTGAGGCAAGATAGTATCATGAGAAAGCACAGAGAGGCAAAGGCGAGCATCCTCAAAACATCAAAAATTCCAGGTGCCTGCACTAAGGTTGTGCACAGACAAATTGCAAGGAAAATTGGACAGGATCATTGTTCTGAGCCAATGATGAACAAAGAAATTTTAAAATACATGTCCTAAGTTTTTGTAATTCAATAAAAGGAACACTCTAAAGGACATATTTCTTCCCCCACCAATTTCATCCCAAGGATATTGACAGCAAACCTTTCAAAGAATAAAAAAGACCCTTTTTCTAATAAGCAATTTTTCCCATTCATAAATGATAAGGCTATAATTAATCTGATTTATAAGAGAGAGACCTAGTTTCCAAAGATAATTGAATCCCTGTTATTATAGCATTAGAACTAGTCTTTGTTTTTCTTGTAGGTATGATTGGAAATAGGGGAATGAAATGAAATTAAGCCTGCAATGAATACTTTTTAAAGTTCTGGGAAGTCATTTTAGATTGGCATCTAGAGTATCTTGACAAAAATCAAGCAGAGACACATTTTTTTTTTAGAAAATTTAGTTTTGAATTGTCCCTTTTCAAAGCCACAATATTAATATCAAAACATTTAGTAGAATTCACTTATATCAACATAAATGTTTAAATAGTAACCTATACCATCTCCGCTGCAGACAGATTCAAAGTTAGAATCCACCTGAAATAGGAAATTACTCATTTAAAATTAGGCTATTAAAAGAATGATATTTGGGATATATAATCTCGTACATGAAGGCACATCATGAATATTTCAAGGTAACATGTTGCATGATGTGCTTCACCCAGTGGCTTACATGTGACTTTTAAAATCATTTCTTCCTTGCAATGGGGTTCAAAATGACATACATGGCCAAATAAAAGCTTTGCCATATTTAAGTGCACATATTAAATTTTTAAATTATATTCTAACAACCAGAGAAACAACAGTAAAATTCAAAGAAAGAAGCAGTAAAACACAGGCATTTAGCTGAGGACTTCTGTATGAAAGCAGATTTCAGATGTATACACTCAAAATCTGAGCATGCTATTTCCAAGCTGCGTATTATTTCTCTTAGATCTCTGGGATCCTCTATCTCCCTGGTAGCTTGTTCCCAGCTCCTCGGTGTCACAGCTTGGGTAAAGCATAACATTCTTTCCATCACTTAGCAAACTACTTTTGCTCAGAAGCACAGAAAATGGGATTCACACAGCTTCTCTCCAAACTTGAGAAGAACATCTTTGAGGACATAGCACTTTCCTGATAACACCTCTTCATTTTCCATTCTTAACATGGACAGAGAGGAAATAAACCAAGAGTTAAAGTTCTTCAGTGAACTCTAAGGTGAAGGAAGCGCTCGGGTCTTAATGGACTGTGAGGGAGAGAGTCTGATGTCAACCTGGGAGATCTTAGTTCTTCCTCCCCTCCTACCAGAATGACCTCTATGCATGAAGGGTCCCAACATGCTCAGATGAAAAGGTACAATGTACAGAAAAACTGGTAATTGGCGGTGATCAACCCATGGATAACGGTGTGCAGACAAGACCACTGAATGGGACTTCTGGGAAATTTATCGTAAATAATATCCAACGGATGTGTCCTTATAGCTCTTTCTTTTTTTTTTTTTTTTTTACTTTCTGATGGAAACTCAGCAACATGTGAGGTTAAGTCAGAGCAGCAAGTGTAACACGCAAAGAATGGTTGAATGAAAGGCTGAATCCCAAATAGAATATTGGGGCCACCTACCAGTCCTGGAGATTCTATTACTGGGTCACTCAATACGTTGAAACAACAAGCAAACAAACTAACCCTCTTTCTTGTACCAGAATTTTTTCATTAGATGTTCTGTACTTGTAGCTAAACACAATTTTAACAAGTATACTAGTTACAGTCTATCCTAGTGAAGTTTAGAATGCCAACGAGTAGCTGTAGTGTTTGAATCAGGTAAGCGTGACATTTTCTGATGTATAATGGGATGCAAATGTTAGTCTTTCTTTTAAATTCTTGTTTTTATGGATAAGCTTATAAGCATCACAGTGACTATTATAATGAGAAGTCAGAAAAAATACAATTAGAAAATGATTTGACATTAAGTATTACTTAGAACTTTAAATTTGGTGATTAAAGTATAGATACACTTTAATTTAAATGAATAACTCTCAACAAAATATGTGGCATTTGAGTCAAAAGTAAATACATTTAGGGGCCCTCCCCTAAATGTGTGTCCCGGTGGCGCAACGGGTTAGGACACAGCACTGCAAGCTGGCCGCAACCACTTCAGTGCGAGTTCAATCCCCAGCCCCAGAGGTGACTACAAGGTGCAGCAGACCTCTCTTGACCCACCCGCTGCTCCCCTCAGCAGTGTACTTCGTCCATCTGCCTGTTCTGCTCCCCACTCTCTCTCTGGTAAAGCCTTTCATTGTCCGCATCCCTGCCGTGTACGCAGTACTGTAGGAATAAATAAATAAATCTTAAAAAAAAAAAAAGTAAATACATTTAAATACATGAGAGCTCTATTAGATTTAAATACAAGAACACTGACTTAAAACACTGGAAAGATAGCTACTGAATAAGTATTACATGAATGTGAATTTTAAGGAGAAAATGAACAACTATGTTGTGAAAGAGCAGTATGAATTTTTAAAATGTGCTCAAGTAGAATCCATGAAATCAAAATCTCAACCCCATCTGCTGTTATAACACCAGATAGACAGACAGAGAGTCAGATAATAGGAATAGAGTAAGTGGGCAGATAGGTGGGTAGTTGGGTAATGGATGGATGGATGGATGAATGTATGGATAGGTGGATGGATGGGTGGATGGTGGATGGATGGGTGGGTGGATGGATAGATGGATGGATGATGGATGAATGGGTGGATGGATGGTAGATGGATGAATGGAAGGATGGATGGATGGGTGGATGGTGGATGAATGGGTGGGTGGATGGATGCATATATGAGTAGATGGATGGGTGGATGGGTGGATGTGTGATACATAGACAGTGACAGGGGAATATGGCAAGGCTAGTGGACAAACTCCTTAGGCAAATTTCATGATTCATTGAAGTTTCCACGACCTCTTTCTCCTGCTCTTCTTTTCTATCCAGCCAGCTCCAAATTTTATGACCCAATCAGCACAAAGTTAGAAAAAAACTAACAACAGATATAAGGAAGGCCACTGCCACTCACGTCACGCCCAGGAAGAATAGAGAGGAACCAACAAGCTGTACTGCCATTGTACACACTGACGACAAAATGTGTGAAAGAAACTTCAGATGGGACATTTAGCATGTAAGAGCACGCACTAATAAAGACAGTCTTTTCTTCTAATGGGGTACATGTCAGACCCGGCTTCCTGTGACAACTGTGTACTTCGAGATTCCCGAGCTCGCTGATACCGAACAAGTGTTTTAGCTAATGTGCTATGACTAACTCAGAATTACCTTGAATCCTCAGTTCTGCCCTCGAAAATGCGGATTTGAACCTGCTGATCGCATATGTTTACACTTCTCATACATGTGTTCTTACGCATTTTAACTACACAGAAGAAAGTGAATAAAAAATGTCTATGAAGGATGGTAAGTTAAGCACTTTAGAAATTAGCAGAGGCATGAGACTGCTCTTTTTCCCCCTCCCAAACCATCTATGGAATTAGGTGTGGGATACACAACTATAAATACGAAAGAATAAAACTAAAAAGTAAAAACTGAAGTCATATGGGCCCTCCCTGGTGGTGCAACCAGTTGAAGCGAGGCGCTATGAAGCTGTCCCAGCTCCTGCAGCACGAGTCCAATTCCTAGCCAGGGCGTGACCCACGGGTGCAGCAGACCTCTCCTGTCTCCCCGCAGCTCTCCTCAGAAGCGTATTTCAGTGAATCTGCCTGTTCTGCTCCCCACTCTGTCACTAGTGAATCCTTTCACCCTTCGCACCTCTGGCCTGTGGCCCAGTTCTCGCATAAATAAATCTTTTAAAAAAGCTGAAGCTGTAGGCAGTGGACTATGGTTCCGGTTGTGTAAGGAAACCTAGGAAACCACCATCCATGGGTGTTTATTCACACAGACGTCTTAGCGGGGATGCTAGAGACGCACTGAAAGGTTCAGAACTTACAAAAGGATGTGAAGATGCTGGGTCAGACCATTACTTTATCCCCTCTGAACTATGAAATATGCATAATGATGATGAAGAGGAAAGACTTAGGGAAAGTAAGCAAATTGTCATGTGCCAGAGTCTGGAATTGAATAAAGTCAGTTCAAATCCAGATCTACTCTGAGAAATGAATATCACTGAGAATAGTTAAATTGGAAAAAATTATATGTAAGTTGTAGTAGAGAACACTTAAGCAAACCACACTGATGTCTGGTTTGACTTGTTAGGACTCAAATAAGAAAAAAAAAGTAGCATTTCAAGTAATATTTGTTATCAACAAAATGATAATTATTTCCATTGTATGGTAGTATTTACTGGGATAAAAGCATTTATTAAATTCATAGATTTTCTAAGTAGCAAATTAAATGCAATACACTACAATTATTCTAAACAGTGTTTTAACACACCAGTTTTTAAAGAAAAATTATTCAGTATCAGAGGGTGCTCATTGTTGGGTTATGGAGTTGAAGTATGACTGGAAATTAACTTTTCAACTATGAAATTTCTTCATTCTCTCAGCCTTCCTAATTATATGACCTTTTTTTTCCACCTTGGTTTCCTCCTCATGTGGGAAAACAGATAGAGAGACAGAAAAACAATGGCCTATTTAGCTCATAGAAATTACAGCTTAATCCTGCAAAGATTTTAATAACAAATAGTAAAAGACCATCTCATCATCGTGTAGTTACAAAAGCATAATAACCTCTTCTAAAATGGTTCTATTGGTAATCCTCAAAAAATGAAGTATTGTTTAATTAAGGTTAAAAAAATGATCCTTTTTTCAAGCTGTACATCTTAGGTTATTTCTGCCACCTGTATAACCTGAGGGTTAAAAACTCTTCTACTCCTAAATTACATAAAATGTTTAACTTTAGAAATAGCACTAAAATGTCTCTTCAGTTAAACACTTTACCAAATCCTGTGGCTACTTAAGGAAGTATATTTATGCTGTTTCCTTGGAAAGTCATAAATCTCACAAAGGTATGCTTTGTTTTAGAAAAACTCATTTGGAAAACCACCACTTACGTAAAAAAGATAACAGATATAGACAGTCTCATGCAAGTTCAAGCAGCCTCTTAATTATTTACAAATCTGTAGCTCATGACAAATCAACAGCAGCAAATACGTTTCATGTGATCTGAGTTCTGCAGACCTTAGTTAAATAGAAGAACAATCGTTGTATTTACAATAAAGACCAAAGAACCAAGTGAGAAGAGAACCCAGCTGCTCTTGTGCACAAGGCCTTTAGAAAACGCTGGTGCCAGGCCCTCCCCGGTGGCGCAGCAAGTTAAAGCCCAGCACTAAGAAGCTAAAGCCACTTCAGCACGAGTTCTATCCCCATCTGCCCCAGAGGTGACCCACAGGGCGCAGCAGACCTCTCCTGACCACCCACCGCTCCCCTCAGCAGTGTGCTTCGTCCACCTGCCTGTCCTGCTCCCCACTCTGTCCCTGGTGAATCCTCCCACCCTCTGCATCTCTGGCCTGCACCCCAGCTCTGTGTGCATAAATAAATAAATCTTGTTTAAAAAATGCTAATTCCAGATAAGATTTCATCTCCAAGAATATGCACCTTTGTTTTGTATTACAGCTCTTAATTTTTTTAAGATATTCAATTTTCCACATATTTAAATCTGTGGCTTCATGGTTGGGTAAGTTTTTATTTTTCATTTAGTGTACAGTTCATTCATTTTCTAGGAACATATTTTCATATATAATGAAATTTGAAGTCCAGTGTTTAGGAAATTTAACATCTGTCTTCACTGAACATGTCTCTCCCCACCTAGTTACTCAGAATTTGCTTTCGCTCTAAGACCTGAGGGGTCTGTGTTTACCATAAGTCTCACTGCCTTCGCTTTGCTAGTGCAAGCTTTCTGTGGCTCTTCCTTCCTGACATAAAGAGGAGCATTTTTCACAGTACCCAAAGTATTCAATGGTAAATTATGCACTTAAAAAAAAATGCCTTAACTCTTTTTTGCCACTTCTAGGGAACCATTTCATAAATAACTATGCATTTAAGATGTATTTACCTGAGGGGTTTTGTCTGACCTGTTGACTGTTTTATAGTTTCAGATATCACCAGAGACTTCCGAATCTCCAAATCCCCTAGCCTCTTCAGTTACATCCTCTTCGGTCTTCTGCAACATTTAATTAGAAGAACTGGGGCATAGGCCAGAGGTGTGAGGTGGTGGGAGGATTCACCAAAGACAGTGTTGGGAGCAGAAGGGGCAGGTCTACTGAAGGACGCTGCTGAGAAGAGACAGGCCCCTCTGTGGTGCCCTGTGGGTCAGCTCCCTGGCCAGGGTGAAGCTCAGGGCATGGTGGTGATAGTGGTGCCAGCTGAGACTTAACCCCTAGACCACCAGGGAGGCCATTTGAGTCTTTCCTGATGGTCCTTATTGCTGCACCCCTAGAGACTCTTTTCCATCATTTCCCTGTGGTGACCATCGCTCTTGCTTTTCTGATCATCAGTAAGAGTGTGTGTGTTGGGGGGAGGGGGTTCCTTTCGTTACGCTTTATCTCCTTGATGGCCAGCTCCCCCTCGCCTCCCCCGCCCAGTGGACCAACCTCTCCTCTTGGCAGATACTTCAGGATCTGTAAGCTCAGCCCAGTCCTTCCCCCCATCTGGGTTCACATTCCCAGCTGTCATGTCTCCTGGATTCTCAACAACGCACTCTCTGATTTCTTCCTCATCAGGTGTGAATTCTTTCCACTGTTTAGGTCCTAGCTCATCCCATGCTTCAGAGGAAATGTGTTCATGGCCAAACACGGATCTTCATTCACTTGGAATTTATTGTCTCTTCTGTTGTGTGTGGCTGAAATGTTTTATAATCTCTCTCCCAAAAGTATTTAAAATATTACAAAATATTTTTATTCTATGTTTGGTAATTCTAACTTGCTTCATTCCACTCTCTCTCAGACTCTCTTGGTGCTTTGCTTTCATTATGCATATTCAGGTCAGGATGTACTTTCAGGCCAAGATCTTAGCTTCCTGTGTCACCTACAGAGCCTCTGATGCTCAGAAAGTAGTTGTTCAAAGACTCTCTGGCCAAATCCCCTTCAACATGCGGCTTCTGCTCTGAAGCAGAAGATGCTGATTTGGTTCAGAAATCTCAGCTCAACAGCAAATTGCATGAAAGGGAGAGTGCTGATAGCAACTGTGATAAGTAAATCTGCTTTCCAGACTCTGCAATAAAATCCCAAGGAGAGATATGCTTTCTGAGATAAACGGTCTATATTTAAAGTTGAAAGCCATGGGTTTCTTGCATTTAAAAGAGTTGAATTACATTATTGTGAAACTACATATTTTCATTATACAAGTGGTTTGAGAAAAAACAAACCTTAAAATACATAAAAACAGGTTTCTCTTACATAATACCCAGTTTCAAATCACAAAACTTATTTAAGCAATAGAACTCTGCTGCCCAAGTGCCTGAGCAACTGACTTAATTTCTTATATCTTAGAAATGTACAAAGACCGGCCCTCCCTGGTGGCGCAGCGGGTTACAGCACAGCACTGAGAATCTAAAGCCACTTCCACATGAGTTCGATCCCCGCCTGCCCCGGAGGTGACCACAGGGCACGGCAGACCTCTCCTGACCCGCCCGCTGCTCCCCTCAGCAGTGTACTTCGTTGATCTGCCTGTTCTGCTCCCCACTCTGTCTCTGGTGAATCCTCTCACGCTCTGCATCTCTCGCCTGCACCCCAGTTCTGTATGAATAAATAAATCTTAAAAAAAAAAAAAAGAAAGAAAGAAATATACAAAGACCTAATATCTCTTGTTATTTCCCAAAAATATCTAACAATAAATTTGTCAACAAATAATTATGGAATCTTTGAGGCTTGGGGAAATACGACAACACTTGAAGACAGTACACAAGGTTCTCCTACCTTGGCAATGTGTTCATTATTTTTTTAAAGGTTTATTTTTACTTATTTATGCACAGAAGAACTGGGGTACAAGCCAGAGGTGAGGGACATGAGAGATTCAAAGAGACAGAGTGGGGAGCAGAACAGGCAGATGGACTGAAATCCACTGCTGAGGGGAGTAGCAGGGAGGCAGGAGAGGTCTGCTGCACCCTAAGGTCACTCCCTGGCTGGGGATCCAACTAGTGCCATACCTCCCCCCCCCAACCCCCAGTTCATTTTTGAACCAAGGGAAACTTTCAGGCAAAAGAATAAATGTTTCTGAAAATTAATATAATGGTGTAGGACTTTAAGAGAAAGGGATGGATGATTATATTTATTCCCACAATTGTTGTTTCATGTAACATACTGTTATTTGCTGGGCCCTAATAACATTACATAATAAACTGTTCATCAGAGTTCTGGTGTGTGAGTCACAGTTTTATTTTGATATTTCAGGTGCCCAAAATGTTTTTCTTATAAACTAAACTTTTCTCCAAAATCTCCACAGTTTTTATTTTGTCATGTTTCACTTTGTTTTTCCCAAGAACAACAGCATTGAGGTCCGTGCATAAGTATTTAGGGAAATTTGTGACTTCTTCCTTTTTGCTACTTCTTGATTTATAACAAAAATAAAGTGAACTTCATCTTGAGAAAAGCAAAACTAAAGAATAAGCTCCACATTTTCACTATGACCCAGGAATGACAGTTCTTTGATCTGTGTCCGCCCCAGTCATGGCCAAGGTGCTGCCCACAGGCCTCCCTGGGGCTCGAAGCTAAGCCACAGGGCTATTACGCCCTGAGCCGTCTACGGAACAGCTGCTCCTTCAGTAGTGTCATTAGTAAAATCCTCCTGTTCTGCTCCCACTGTCTCTGGTGAATCTCTTACCCCTCCCCCACACATCTGGCCTGCACCCACGTCTTCTACACACACACCCCGTTGTCATACACAGACACATGCACCCAACTCTAGCGTGTGGTCAAGATCCCCTTTCTTCTCCTCCTCATCTTCCTGACCAGGATACTGCTCACTGACTCAGACCAACGCCAGAGGTGGGGTAGGTGAGGGGACTCCTCAGAGCCAGAGTGGGGAGCAGAGCAGGCAGATCAACTGAAATACCCTGCTGAGGGGAGCAGCAGGGAGACAGGAGAGGTCTGCTGCACCCTGTGGTCACTCCCTGGCCGGGGATTGAACTCGTGCTGCAGGGGCTGCAGACAGATTCATAGTGCTGCGCTTCAAACCCTTGCGCCACCAGGGAGGGCCCCTTCCTGAACACATCCAAGACCCTCCAGTGTATGGGTCTGTCGTGGCTATATGGGTTGGCCCTAGTACCCATTTCTCCAACCTTATCCCATCAACCCACCTGTCTCCTATCAACCCAACATGTGAAATCAATCAGACGTCTGAAGAAGCATCTACAGGATACATGTTGTTATTCTGAGGAGTTTCTGTCCAGTCGCTGCTTCTGGAAAGAGTATGATAAATACATCACTGTGACTAGAATAGTTTCCTTCACAGAATCCTGTCAGCTTGTGCTGCCAGATTTGACACATCTATTTGACATGATGTGACTCATGGAGAAAACAGAAGATTTTCACAGCTATGGGGCTGTCAAAGGACCACAACTGACCTTTAGGAAAGGTAAGACCTTTCTTTCTGTCTCATGTAGTCATCACTGTCTCTGTCCTCGAAGTGATGGAATACAGCAGAACTTCCTTACTCTGTGTTACCCATGTCACAAGCACCAAGAAAAGGCCACTCAGCTCCTCTACAGTTACCCCAAGAGAAGGCCACTCAGCTCCTCTACAGTTACCCCAAGAGAAGGCCACTCAGCTCCTCTACAGTTACCCCAAGAGAAGGCCACTCAGCTCCTCTACAGTTTCACACATATAGGTAGTTCTCAGGCAGTGACTCTACCTCTCAAGGAATTTTGAGGCCATTGAACCACAACAGAACTAGGACATGCTAGTTGATGTCCTTCCCTTTCTCCCACACATATGGTCATGCTGTGCTCTCCTTGGTCACTATTTAGCCATTTACCAGAGGAGGGGTCGGGGTCCCTCATATAAATGCAACCACTCTTCCAGCATTGCTAATAGGCCCCTCAACTGTCTTCATCACTTGCCTTTTTGGGGGAAGGGGGAGAAAACTGGGTAAGAGAATAAAGTGTCCTGGAATACACAGACCAGGGCCTGAAGACCTCAAAAGAACAAGGTTGGTAGATGTGCTGGGTTTGCAACATAAAACCCCAACAGTAGAGCTGACATAACAAGAAAATAGATTATCTTCCACATTAAATATTCTGGGTAATTTGTCTCTTTTCAATAAATCACAGACACAAATTTTGTTAATCACTAAAGCCCAGTATTATAAATGGCGCAATGGATGGCATGGTGACACAGAGGGATTATCATCAGCAGTAAGTAAAGGACACCCAGGACCTGCACAGGGAAGGGCATGCAGCCTGCTAAAGAAAAGCAGAAATCAGATGGTCTACTGGCCATGGCTCTGGAACTGACCTCTCCTGAGTCTCGGACTAGCTCTGAGACCAAGATGCTTCCTAAACAGGACAGGTCTCCTCACTTTAAGAACAGAACTCGCTGGAAGAGGAATTGTTCATCAATGAGTACCTACTAGCAAAGAATCCCAGTCAAGCCAATCTTATGCCTAGTGGCTAATAACTGGAGAAAAGAATATTTAGGAATATCTAGAATATCTAGACAGTAGAAGAGATGCCAGGAGCCTTGTGCTCATTACCTATTGACCGCTAAACGTTCTTCCATTACTGAGCGTCTTTGTTTTCTAACCTGCAAGGACACCTTTGGCCATTTAATTTTCAAAAATTGTTTTAAAAAATCCCACAATTTTGTATTTGTAAGATTATTAATTCACACCAAGAAGAATAACAAACCATCTTCTGAGCATTTTTAAAATGATAAGACTCCACCACATTGCCTAAATAAGATATATTATCCAGGCCCTCCCTGGTGGTAAAACAGGTTAAATGCAGCACTATGAAGCTAGCCACAGCTACGAGTTCGAACCCCAGCCAAGGAGGTGACCTATATGGTGTAACAGACCTTCCCTGTCTCCACGCTGCTCCCCTCAGCAGAGGACTTCATTAATCTGTCTGTCCTGTTCCCCACTCTGTCTCTGTTGAATCCTATCACACCCACACCTCTGACCTGCACCCCAGTTCTGTAGGCATCAATAAATAAACCTTTAAAAAAAGATATATTACCTAGGCATGTATTTGGGGAGGTGAAAAACTTCAAATACAAAACTATGATTGAGTTTTTTTGTTTGTTTGACAGATACAACCTATTGCTGTCTCTGTTGTTTTTAATTATATTTATTTTCTTTCATATGGAGACAACCCAAGTGTCCCAAAACAGGACCAAGGGGATGGACCAATGGGTTACAACTCAGGGATCAAAAAAGACAAACTCTTGCCATTATCAGCAGTACAGATGGATCTGGAAGGCACCGTGCTGAGCCAAAGAAGTCAGAGGAGAAGATGAACATTGCACCATCTTAACCTGTTTCACTCATGTGGAATACAGAGAAACTGCAGAAAGGGTCAGGGAAAAGAAAAAGTCTTGCAAGCTTCTCCTATTGTGCTTAATTCTCTCCCCTGGACAAGTTAATCTCGAATGCTAAACTTGCTTTGGGATTTGCTACATTAAGGCTGACAAAGTTCAACTTATTTATGCCTCACTTTTGTTTATTAACCAACAGCAGACTTATTATTTGTTTTCTTGGATCTTTTTTCCCCCATAGAAAACTCACACTTTGAAAAGATGAAAGAAGCAAGAAAACTATAACAGAATAGCATACTCTCTCCTTTAAAATAATCTCACAGTTCAACCAAAATTTTAGCCATAGAACAAAATGGAGAGCTTCCTGTGTAAATGATGTTTGAAGATCTAAACCTATTTCCTCATTCCATTATCATTATCTTCATAAGGAAATTGATATTGTTTTGACTCTTAAATTCTTGCATTTGACCTTCTCCCATAAAAGATAATTTGCTTAATGCTTAGAATAAAGATAGCGAGGAATTAGTTTTACTTCAAATAACTGTCCCACACAGCACTGACCTGATAACCCGGGTACTGAAAGCCACAGGTCTGGGCTATTAACAATTAACTAAGCTAAGCTGCAGTTGTGACATGTGATAAGAATGACCTTGTTTAATAATACAATTCGCAGGTGAGCATTGGTTCTTAAGTAGCTGGAGTCTCTAAGTATATTCTAAATAAGCACACAAATGGGCACAAAAAATTGAGTGTTCAGCCACGTAATTGTAATACACACAAGAAATTTTATTATTCTGATGGGAGCCATCATAAGGAAGCCTCTTTTGCAGGTTTGGATAAAATAAAACCACGTGCTCCTATAACATAAAATAAGCCCTTGTGAACTTACATCAAGAACACGGTCTTTTAACTTTATATCACATCTGAAATGGTCGGTCTTGGAAGGTTTTATACCTGATAAACAATCACTTTTGCACTCCATGTAAGTATCCAATTAGGCATTTCAGACAGTCCTAAACATCTGTTCTCACTATCGTTGAATTAAAATGAGAAAATTCGGAACACTGCAGAAGTTGTTCAGTGAACAAACTGAGTTGCCCCCATTTAATGCTTTCTTTTCCTTTTTTTCATTTTTTTTTTTTTGGCCTGACTTGAGCAGTCATCAGCTATTGATTAATTAGGTGTTTAAAAAACAGTGATGACATCTCACTGCAGAAAATATAAGTGAGAAAAGAACGCATTTGTAGTTTAAGACAGTAAGCATGAAACTTGGCCTTCCCACGACTCACATGAGCAAACATGCAGGGCCCCTAATCCCAGGTGACGCACCCAGGCACCAAGAGCTCCATGTTGTGTGTATACCAAGGATTTGCAGGGCTCAAGAGTAGCTAAGTAAACAAAGACATGTGCGGCCCCTACACAACTTTTGAAACACTTTCTATTCACTCAGTATGTATTAGGTGCTTTGGTTATCTCTGAGAGGCAGATCAAGTAAGCAGAACCCTACAAGTAACACCCAATGAGACTATTTATTTTGGTGGACATAACCTAGAGGAACGCCAGCACATTCGGACGCATTTTGGTGAAGTCTGGCTGTAGATTGATGCTTAGGAATAGCCAGGGTTCAGGAGGCAGTTAAATCCTTGAGGACACATGAAATTGCTCAGAGACCAAAAACAGACAAGAATATCACTTTGCCAAATGTTCCACTCAAGCTAAGTATTATACTGAGCACATTGTGCTTGCCATAGATTCAGGATTCTTAGAACCCAGATGGTATGGTCCAACTTGCTCACTTCATAACCAGGACTATTTAGGACTGAGGAGTGAGGTGACTTACATAAAGTTAAACCACGTGTTTCCTGGTGACTTGTCGAAACCAAGAGAGAAAACATCTTGGCCTGACAAACTTGCTCTAAACAAAAGCAGCACTTTCTGGTGACAGGACACTTCCACGTATTAAAAAATAATGTATTAAAGTAGAAGATGAATGAATCTACTGGGCCCCTTCCTTTCTTCACGTGATTTTCATAATGCAGAAGAGATATTTTGAGTTGACAAAGCAGAAATTTCTCGTTGGAAGCAGTTACATAGTGATAGTTCCAAGATCCTGATAAGAAGAGATAGAAAATTCCCTTTACCTGGTTATTCCAGGTAGGTTATTACTCACTGGCCGTCATTTTAAGTAGTCTTTTGTTGTTTCATTTGAGAATATTGGATACAGTAGAGGGTGATATAAATGTATTCCTCTTTACTCCTGAACAATCCCAGTCACCCAGCATCAGAGGAAAGTATCTCTTCAGGGAAGTATTATGTGTAGGTCAAAGTAATTCAAAAATGTATAACCCAATTTCCAGCAACATGTAGCAGTTATTTCCATATTCAAAAACAGTAAAAACTCACTGGCAACTTACTTAACATTCTTCAAACAACAACAAATTGAAGATATTGGACATTTAGTAAATGTCTATAAAATGGAAATAACAATATCTCCCTCATTGTCTTATTGATGACTTAAGAGTGATACAATATCTGAACATTCCTTGTAAAGAATAAATCATAGTTAAGACTATGGATTATTACTCTGAATACTGGCACTACTAAAACTTTTGCAAGTCTAAGCATTGTAATGACCATTAAAAAGAATCAGAACATTTGAAAAGCATACAATCACATATCTTAGCATATAATAATTCTTCAGAAATATTTGTGAAATCAAATATATACACACATACATTTATATATATGTAATGAAATCAATCACCAGTGAAAATATCAGGAATGAGTGTTTGAAATCTCTTCGGTAACTTTCTGCTTTAACACCATGATTCCCAAGGTTAGCTCTCAATTAGGAAAGCAAAACATACATTTGAAACAATTATCCAGATAATTCAAGCAAAAACATGTTTCTGACTTGGATTGCCTGAATAATTGCAAGCTGATTATGTCCTCACTACTGACTTACTCAGAAGTCCGTTGTCCAGGTAAGAGAGACCTGTATGGTGGCAGCTTAAGTTACTCAGGTGATTGCATTCCTGCTCTGCTCTACCTCGTCAGCAAGACCTGTCTAGGATGTAAAGAATGTGAGTGGAGAAATAGCCTGGATTGATAGCGAATGCCAGATCTCTCAATGGGAGCTGAAATAGGCATGGGGAAATGAAGACTTAGAAGAGGGAACACAAGCTGTGTGAACACCTGGAACTATTCTGACAGGAAGATCTGTCAGTTCAGGGCCTGTGATCAGTGAGAGGAAGGAAATAATGAATGAGGTTCCCTGATCCTGAGAAATTCTCACAAATGGGCGACACTTAGGGAATGAAATGATCTTCCAAACCCTAAAAAGTCACAATGCCATAAGTTTAACTTCTGATTAAAGAACCACTCTATGAAATTTTTAGGAACTGTATGTATTAGTCCATTATATTGAATGCTTTTGAATGTATTGGGAAAATTATATTCAGCAAGCTGAAATTGCAAAGAATTTTGCAATTTCTAATAATAATAATTAATTTTTGTAGACTGTTTTTTGTGTAATTTCCTTAATAGCCATCTCTCTGATGTGAGCTACAGAAGGAAGAAGATGGGAATGACCTTTTAAATATAAATAAGTTATGCTGTTCTAAATCAATAGTGGCTATATTTCTAGAACTGAGTACATTCATGAAATACGGACTCTGTATCTATATTGCTTTAAATCAACTGAAATCAAGCAGTGAAATAATTTGTGCTGAAAGGCTGTCCTTTGAGAGACTGGACATTTGTGTTATGAAGGTTATAGCCAAACTATAATTTAAAATTTATTGATTTATCATAGCATAGTCATTCAACAAACTTTTATTCCCCATCCCCAAGGGAGAGACATTGTCCTTTTACATCCATTATCTCAGATCTGTATTTACAGCAAAGCAAGTTACGCATAAATGTAACTGACCATGCACTTCTTTACTTTCTGTTCCCAAAACTGGACCTATCATAGCAAAATAAAATGGGAAACAAAACAGGCAGAGATCTAAAGGGTCTAGTATTCCGTATTAATCCAGGCTCGGCCAGATAACTGTGTTTTTTATGCACTTAGTATGTTGATAAGCAATGTTAAGGTTTCCCTTCCACTGAAATGTATGATCATCTCTGTAATAACATTAATTGAATAATACACTTTGTGGTCTCTTAATGACGGTAATTATTTATACAATTTCTTTCATCTTTTTCTTACATTGAGGAATCAAATGAACCTCCCTGACACTGTCAGCATCAGATATGTTTTTGTGAAGAAGAAAAAAAAACCCTGAAAAAGGGGTTAAAAGTAAGTAGTTTACAATTGAGTCTTTTGATTTATAAGGATCATTTATGGCATAACTTTAGATACATTGTAAATTACAGCATATGTGGAAATAGGCCAAATTACTTAGATCTCCATATAGACTTGCTTCTTCCTGTGGAATCGATGAGTCTAAATTATCAATGTCCCTTAACCTTCCCTGTAGAGCACATCTGCTCATGGTTGACAGCTCAGTTCTGTAATTTACTGTTCCCAGTTAATGCACATGAGGTCAGAGATTGGTACGATGTGACTGAATTACCCAAGGTCATGCAAACTGCGGTGAAGGCAGGCAGTGAGGCCTTATCATGGAAAATCAGCGAGGCATGCGCGACTTTGAGTTTGCTAAGAGGAGCCAGATAGGTTCATGCAGGTGGGGGATCAGCTCAGAAACACGCGGCTCTGCAGACACAGGTTTGTTTGCTCAGACGCCTGCCCCATCGCTTTCCTCCGCTCTGTGTTCAAGGAATGCAAAACCTTCAGGCGGCTGAGCCCAGGAAAGAGTCAAGTAGGCAGAATGAACCATGGTGTGGTGCCTTACTAAAACCCACGAGCAGTTACAGTCAACTCGGGGTCGCTGAACTGGCAGTTTGCACCGGGTCTCTTCAAAATTCTGTGTGTGAGTGTGGTGTGTGTGAGTGTGTGTCACACGAATATCCTTCTCGTTGTGTGTATTGTGTTTCTCTCTCTCTGTCTCTCTCTCCCTACACAGTCACATTCCACATCAGGCATTCCTGTGGGGTCCTAGACTTTGTGAATGATGCTGGAAGGTTGGTCTGACGGGTTTTAGGAAGGAATTCCCAACCGCATCTGGTCCACTTTGGCTTTTTCTAGATACACATTTGTTCTAAGATTTTATTTTTTTAACTTGCTGAGCATGTTAGAGGGGAAGTGGATGACACTGTATTTATTTAAAATTGTCTTTTCCCCCCAAGCGCAGCAAAAGGAAGGATGTTTCTGAAATAATCTGTTTTTAGTCACTGATTTCTACAAGCCAAAAGGTTTGTGTGTGTGTGTGTGTATATGAGTACTTCTTTTTGTAAAACAGACTGTTTAACTTTAAATACAGTTGCTGCACACACATACTGATACTCACCCTAGCAACTTTCTACTCTTCAGAGAGTCTCAGTGATACAGGCGATCTTATAAAAGTGATCCTCAAACATGCAGTGATGATGTACTGAATTCTTACGACTATTTAAAAATTCCTTTCTCTTCCTACTTTTTTACCTTGAAAGACGCCCCGTGATAATCTGACAAAGTAAACTCAAAACTGAATTTTATACCTTAGATCTATGCTGGTCATGCAAAAGAGGCGTTGTTACAGTTATTTAAATATAATGTCTCTTTTTCCTTGCTTCTCATTCTTCAAAGCTTTATTGAAGATCTTTTGTGCGTAAGCTCTGGCCTGGTACACTGAAGTCCATGGAGTATATAAGCTGTAACCCTAAACTTTAACATACACATCATCCACTTTGGGGGGCAAAAAACCATGAAGACAAATAACTGTGTGTAGACCCCAGAAACAATGTACAATCTTAGTACAATGAAGGAAAAGTTAGCTTCTAAATGGTCATTGGAAAGAAACAGTCCTATGAATATCTAGGAGAAGGGATTTTTAAGTAAAGGAAATTAAAACTCTAAAAGCCCAAGAGGTTGGTGGTGGAGGTGGGGGGCTGGGATTTGGAATAAACCAGACCTAAAGCTTGGAGACCTTAAGCTTCAGATACTATCAGACATCAAGTTAAAAAGACCTTGGGGTGAGGTGGGGTGGGCCCTGGGGTGGGCCCTGGGGTGGGCCCTCCCTGGTGGCGCAGCAGGTGAAAGTGCAGCACTAAGAAGCTACAGCTGCTTCAGCATGAGTTCAATCCCCGCCCAGGAGGCGACCACAGGGCAGCAGACCTCTCCTGGCCCGCCCGCTGCTCCCCTCAGCAGTGGACTTCGTCAGTCGCTCTGTTCTGCTCCCCACTCGTCTCTGGTGAATCCTCTCACCGCTCCTGCACCTCTGGCCTGCACCCCAGTTCTGTGTGCATAAATAAATAAATCTTTAAAAAAAAAAAAAAAACCCTGGGGCTATTTCGAGTTTGAAGGGTTGGAAACTCGAGTTCAGAGAGAGGAGGGGGTGAGACAGCCTGGGCTAGCTGATAGCTTTGTGCTTCTGATAAATTGGCCTATTTTGTACCTGAAATGTCCTGATTAGTCTAGCTCAGGTCAGCTAACCCCAGGCTGAAATTCTGGAGAGCATAAGTAAATGTCCTGCTCTGGGTTTTCCATCCACAAACAAGGGAGGAGAGCAGACACTCCCTCGCTACAATTCCTGGCCGAGTCTGCTACAACTATGCTGTGCTGAAATACCACAGCCCCACTCTGGGTCACTGAGCAAAGGGTGAGGCAGTGGCACTTGGACTAGGCGCGGGAAATTTGTCAAGAGATCAGCGGCTCAGAGCCCAGCGCCCCCAGGTGCACCTCTTGGCGCAGACTAAGCAGCTCGCAGGCAGCCATGCTGCCGTAAGCAAGGCAAGGCAGGTCAGAGAGGAAACACCTGCACTCATCTCATCAGCCCAGTGTTTCACCTGTCCAACCTGCTCTCAAGCAGGCTCTGCTGGGCTTGGCCACACTGCGAGCAGTTGAGCCCGAGGTGCAAGTTCGATGCACAGGAAAAGGAACCCTGGGACTGTAATCGCCAGAAAGTAACTCCTAAGATTTTAGGATATAATGAAAAAAAAAATTACATACCCCAACCTACAAGAAAATTAGCCCATTCTTGATCCAAGCAGATAAGCCTGGCTCTACTCCTCAGGCTATGTGTAAGCTCAAGTCCAAAGGAGAAATCTGATGTGGTCTGCTGAAGAACGATGCTCTCAGGCTCCGTGGAGAGAGAAGCCCTAGTCTCTGTAAACTCTGTCAGACTCAATCTATGCTAGGATCTTACCTTGACGAGTGAGCTCACCGTAGTACTATACATAGGGCTCACTTTTTTAAGTGTTCTATCATTTGTTGTCCATCAATTAATTTATTACTCCAATAAATAGTTAATGCATACTTACTATACGTCAGCCACTGCTCAAAGCAATACCAATAGAGTAGTCCATGCAAAAGACAAAGGCCCTGCATTTGTGGAACCGCTTTTCTAGGAAGGGTGACAGACGTTAAACATAACAAATAAGTAAATTATGTTAGTTCTGTGAGGACACAAAGCAGGTGAGGAGGATAAAAGTGAAGGAGGGGGCTGTGTGGGAGGAAACTACAACTCGAAATAGGAGCCTGGCTGACCACACCAAACAGATGTCACTGAAGCAAAGACTTGAAGTGGGAGTGCAACATACATTCTGTACTAGACCAAGGCCTACTGTTCTAATGGAGAGTTTCATTCCCTCCTTGCTGAGGTAAATTTTGCATATTTTATGTGAGAAATGGTGAGATGTGCCATTGTTCGGAAGATGTGACATGAAACAAGACTGATTTGAAACCATATGTGAAAAGTTAGAGCTATCTTTCTGGAAGATGGTGTTTGCACAGGTTGCCATGAAATAAAATGCCCTAGGTCTTTGGGACAGCTATCTAACTGAGGCTGTTCATGGGTTACTGGGGTACTACTGAACAGGAGAAACTCTGGGTTCAGTGAGACAGAAAATAAAAAAGCAGCGATAAGCCAAGCCCGTTGGCTGGGGTAGCCGAGAATGGCCATGTCTCTAGGCTTGTTTTCCTCCTCAGGAGTGAGTACTGGGCCCTGTGGGAAATGGATACATAATCGTCAGCCATAGCTGAATCAGTAAGGAGATTCATCTGCCTAAACTGGGAAAACCAGAATCTCTGGGAATATAGGTTCTGGATATTTCTCATGTCGCTAAGAGTGAAAGATTTGCAGACTTCAGAGCTTAGGAACACTTAAGTGCTTTTAGAAATAGACACTGACCACAGAGGAGAAGGAGAGCAGTGAGAAGACAGGCTAATGAAATCGCGATCTCCAAGGAGCCTGAGAGAGGCTTAGTCCCTCACTGAGGTCCAAGTTCGACGCCCCAGAGGCACACCACATGGGTCTCAGATGTCCCTGGGAATTTTGTCTTTTGTTACTGTTGATGAATCTTTACAGAGCTGATGATTTGTTTTATTATTATTATTTAAAGTTTCTTGCTTTTAAATAATTTTTATGCAATAGCGTTGCACTATAACTTTATATGTGATTCAGGCATATCAATATAAATCAATCTGTGTATTCCACATTAAATTTACCACTCAAAGGCCCTCCCTGGTGGCGCAGTGGGTTAAAGCACAGCACTGAGAAGCTGAAACCACTTCCTCATGAGTTGATTCCCACCTGCCCCCAAGGTGACCACATGACACGGCAGACTTCTCCTGACCCTCCCGCTGCTCCCCTCAGCAGTGTACTTCGTCGATCTGCCTGTTCTGCTCCCCACTCTGTCTCTGGTGAAGCCTCTCACCCCTCTGAGCCTCTGGCCTGTACCCCAGTTCTGTATGCACAAATAAATAAATCTTTAAAAAAAAATTTACCAAAGTCCAACTTATCTTTCACTATACAACTGGCAGCTTCACATATTGAAATCCTCCCCTTTCTTCTAGAAAACTTATAGTGTTTCTAACCTGCAAATAAAGATCCATACATCCAGGCATGAAATAGAAGTCAAGTTGATAACTCACTCATTTGAATCCATCTCAGGGTCTTATCACTGTCAAATACAGGAAGGCTCCGATGTCTGAAGCTAAAGAGGGAAGAAGTCTAAGCATAACCAACAGGAAAGCTAATTACCCAAGAAGTAAAGGAAAAGTCATTTGCATATTTTGCTCCAGTGATTTCTGCAGGATTAAGTCCGCTACAGGATGTTGGAATATGAGCGATTCATTTCGACCTCTCACAGTTGAGATCTTGGACTTCTTTTTTAACATGCAGGTTTTTGAGGTAAAATAAAAGGGTTTTTAACTGCATACCTAGTGACAAAGCTCAAAACCAGAATTTGATATCTTTTCAATCTTTCCCCAAGTAAGCCCTAAGGCCATTTCAGGATGAGAGGTGGTCTGAGGTGACTGAGGCCTCCAAAGCATTCAGTAACCTGGGAGACGCTAAAATGCTGCTTTCCTGGTCTCACTCCCCAGGAGTGTGTAGCCAGAATCTTCATGTTAACAAAAATGCCACTGGCTTCTGAGGCAGGAGACGCCCAGTCAGCCCCGGGGTTTCTTGATGTGGTGTTATCACTGACAGCAGCCCGCTTGGGGACACAGGATAATCACCCGCCCACATACGCAGGTTTTCCTGAGGTCGTTTATGCCCATTGAAAAGTTTTAGTTTTGTTTCTTTCTTTTCCACAGAGAAGTGCGTTATGGGGGTTTGACTTTCTCCCCACTTACCTCACTGTGCAGAAGCAGATTACCTCTCCATCCGTAGGATTTCAAAGCTAAGGAAGCAAAAGCAACCCAACACAAAGTCTCAGGCTACAAGAACAATAAAGAGGTTACCAGAAGGGAGGGGCGCAAGGGTGTGGGTAAGTTGCATAAAAGGGGTCAATTGTTTGAAGGACAGAGCCGGGAAAGGAAGGTAACCCATACAGAGGAGGGCTGGTAATGCTGACTGGAAACCTAGCCATGGGAAAACCGGGCTCACTTCAATGAGAATATTGAACAGCACTATTAACATTAGTCTTCCCATTTTGGTTTTCAGCTTCAGAGAGTGCTGGAAGCTGTGGTTGTACTACTCATTGGTGGACACCCAGGTTAACAAATCACAAGCGAGAGAAGGCTGGCTGGTTCCAGGGGCAATTCCCTGCATATTTAAGTGCCACTTAAGGCAGTTGTCAACAGGTATGCATTAGATAGCAAAATCAAATGTTTGCAGAGGTAAGGGGAAAAAATCTGTGTTCTGATAGGAGTGGGGTTTCCTTTCTCAAGCCCCCATTCTTTCTCAATAGATAAAGGTTAACAAAATGATGACATTTCCAGGAATTCTTCTCTCTTTTAGTATAAAACTTCACTTCCTTTGGGTAAGGATTCAGTCAAATTCAATATTATTATTTCCACACGGGATCCCCAGCCAGGGCGCCTTCCTTCCCGGCTTCAGTCTTCAGCTCTGGGCCCACAGCTCTCTCCCCTGGTCCCTGTGCCCCTCCTCTGTCACTGGAGGCAGGAAATGGGGACTGGGCGCAGGTGATTTCCCCCTCAAGCTCGGACGCTGCCAGTCTAATGCGTGTGGCCTTTCGCCTTCTGTTGTCACTGCCGATTCAGCCGCCTCCAGATGCGCCTGTCCAGCTGGGCCGCTCTGGTAGGAAGCCTGCTGTCTGGCTAACGCCAGGCAGAGAGACCTCAAAATCTACCTAGATGGTGGCTCCATGCTGAGTCTCTAGTGATTTAACTCTCTTACTGTAATAGGGGCTCCCCAGGAAAGGGGGGTCAGGGCTCCCTGCCCCACCCAGAAGGAAGGAAACAGGATGAGGTCAGAGGAGACTTGGGGGGCACCGAAAGCAGAGATGTGAAGCAGCTCTTGTGTCCTGGCCCTGGACGGGGGACACAGACGTGGGGGAGACCCATGGGGGGTGGCTGTGGCAGCGTTCACCTTGATTTTGATGTCGCTCTCTCCCTCTCAGACGTGTCTGGCCATGTCTGACCCTTTCTGTGGTCCCCGCCAGAAGGTGCCTTAGACTGTGTCGGGCACTCAGGCCTTGCTCTGGGCCAACCCCTTTCTGGGGGACTTTTACCCATGAGGGGACAGGTGACTTTGGGGGTGTGGCTTAGAAACTAGACTCTTTGTCTTGTCTGTATTGCACACAGATTGTATTAAAGTTCCTTTCTGTTAAAGCAGCTTTGTCTTGATGCAGTGGATGGCGAACCTGTTTAGAGCAGGCAGGTTTGGGGGCTCAGGGGTGAACCCCTGCCCTGAGGTAGCATTACCTCCGTGGGCAGTGCTGTGTAGTAGCTGAGAAAATGGCTAACACTACAACCCTTCTTCCGTGAACTGCCGTAGATCTATTAGAAACACACAAATCGCTACCAGGCCAAACTCAGTTCTGAGGAAAAGGAGAATATCCTTAATATCCTTGCTCTATTGCCCCAAGTTACGGCTCCCCCAACTCTTTGCTGTCCACGCTTGCAGATGGCAACACTCACCCACAGGCAGGTCCTGTTCCCAGGCCAGCATCGTTGACTGAGGCGCCTCGTCTCAGCACGGCCTCCCTAACCGCAGCAGCGGTCTCAGGCGCGCTCGCTTCTAAGAGGCGGCCTGTTGAACACACCCCAACCACAGAGGCCAGACACATTCCACACTTGAACTTTCTTCTCTACTGATTCTCTTTCCTCAGCCACATCACATTTCTATTTGCTAAAATAAAATCAAGCTAACTAATCTGGCCACATCTGGCTTGAGCCTCAGGCGCCTGAGACCAGAGCCGGGTGTCTCTCTCGTTGAGTGCCTCCAAATCGTCTCTGTCAGTCTTGACTGTGTGTTGTCTCCCAGGACCCTCCGCATTGCTGTTTTGGTCACCAAATGGGGTGGGAGCTTGCTTGTTTCTTGAGAAGAACAATGGGTTAAAAACAGCGCAAGCACACTGATTAGATTCTTAAGCCATCTGCAATTTAATGGGAGACTTGGGCAGATAATTGCACCGTGTGTTGAAGGCAGCGATAGGTGTAGTAGGTGCAGATGGAGAAATCTCAGGGGTTCAGAGTAGGGTCCCTGGAGACCCACTCGGGGCTCTGCAAATATTCCTTCGCACAAGCACACGTACACACACACACACACCACGGTTCGTTTTTGTGCATTGCTGATTCCTCCTCTCAGGCGTAGACCCCACAGAGCCGCCCACCAGGTCCCCATGTACCATCACCACAGTCGGTCCCTCTCTCCCCCTCCCCTGCACAATGGCTCTGATTTATAACTATCTGCTCGTTCTTTCTTGTTTCTTCATCCTCTGTCTAGTTCTCCCAACGCTCCACATCTGAGCAAAGTAGATTCTCTCATCCATCTAGATCCTTTTCTCTGATTTCAAATTTGCGTCCACCTACTCTATCCAGAAGTAAATGTTTTATATAATGAAGGTTATTGTAAAATGGGGCTTCATTCTACTTTCAGTTTCAAATCTCTCAAAAATCCCTCACATGCTGGTTAGCTCATGTTCCTCTTCCTCACTCAGCCGCTCTCACCCCAGTACGTCCACATTGTGACCTGTACAGTTTATTTGGTGGGGAGTAAGTGGTTGTTTTCCTTCTAGGGTTGCTTTAGTTGTATTGTTTTTTTTTACTGAGATGAAACTGGTTTACATCACTCCGGACGATTTAGGAGAGCAGGGTCACACCACCACCACAAAACATCTACAATAGTCCACTGGGTTTCCTGCCCTCTTGACTCCCCACCCACACTCTTACCTCAGGTATCCTCAATTCTACAATTTTCTAGGGGTTTATTTTGGCTGAATTGTGCCTGTACCTTTGTATATTTCTTTCTTTCTTTTTTTTTTTTAAGATTTATTTATTCATACAGAACTGGGGTACAGGCCAGAGATGCACAGGGTGAGAGGCTTCACCAGAGACAGAGTGGGGAGCAGAACAGGCAGATCGACGAAGTAAACTGCTGAGGGGAGCAGCGGGCAGGTCAGGAGAGGTCTGCCGCGCCCTGGGGTCACCTCCGGGGCAGGCGGGGATCGAACTCATGTGGATGCGGCTTTAGATTCTCAGTGCTGCGTTTTAACCCGCTGCGCCACCAGGGAGGGTCTGTTTTGTTTCTTTTTATTCCAACATATGAGTGAAAACATTCATCAGTTTTTCTCCTTCTCCTTATCTTAGCATGATCTCCTCCAGTTCCACAGGTCAGGAGAGGTCTGCCGTGCCATGTGGGTCACCTCCAGGGTGGGGATCGAACTCGTGCTGAAGTGGCTTTAGCTTCTTAGTGCTGCACTTTAACCCACTGCACCACCAGGGAGGGCCCCATTTCATCTTTTTTATAGCTGAATAGTATTCCATTGTGTCTATATAGCATGTCTTCTTGATCCATTCTTCCTCTTTGAGGCATTTACTTTGCTTCCATATCTCGCCCACCTATATTTTACTGTTGTTGTTTTTTTCCCCTTTCTTTTGAGTTGCAAGAATTGTTTGTAGGTTTTGAACATTAGCCCTTGCCAGATATATGATATGCAAATGTTTTCAGTCGGGTCTGTTTTTCTTTTAATTGTAGTTTTACCGTGCAGAGGATTTTATTTCGATGTAGTCCCACTTATTTCATTTCCATTTTGTTCCCCTTGTTACTGTAGTCAAGTTCCCAAAGACATCGCTGAAGCCAGTATTTTGGAATGTTTTGCCTATGTTTTCTTCTATGCTTTATATGGTTTCAGAATTACATCCAAGTCTTTACTCCACTTTGAGTTAATTTTGTATATGGGGTGACATGTTGGTCTTGATTCAGCTCTTGTGTGTGCCTGGCCAGCTTTCCAAATGCCGTTTGTTAGACTTTCCTTCTCCATTGTAGACACATTGTGAGTACATTTCTAGACTCTCAATTCTGTTCCATTGATCTGTTTATTTTTATTCCAAACCACAATGTTTTAATTACTACTGCTTTGTAGTACAGTTTGAAGTGTACATCATTTTCTTTGTCAAGATTACTTTGGCAATTCAGAGTCACTTGTGGTTCCATATAAATTCCAGTCATGTTTGTTCTATTTCTTTGAAGAATGCCATTGAGACTTCCATTAAACTTTGCGTTGTCACTAACTTAATCACTAAGTAAGTATATTCTTTTGAGTAAGATGATTATTTTAGCAATGCTGATTCTTCTAATCCATACATTGGGAATACATTTTCATTTCTTTGTACCTTCTATTTCTATTAATAACATCTTAAAGTTTTCATTATATGCATCTTTCTCCAACTTTGATAAGTTTTTTTTCCTATAAATTTAATTATTTTTCATATAGTCATACATGGAATTTTTTCCTTCATTTCTCCCTCTTCTAGTTTGATGTTTGCCTGTAGGAGCAAAACTAATTACTGTGTATTGACTTTCTAGTGTTCTACTTCCCTGCAGAGATTTATTGTTTCTAATATATACTTTTTATTGATGTCTTTATGGCCTTCTATGTAAATTACTATGTCATCTGCAAATAATGAGAGTTTTACTTCTTTCTCAATTTGAATCCTGCCCTGTTACATCTTTCCTGACTTGTAGCTTTAACTACGATTTCCAGTGGTAGTTGAATAGTAATGGTTAAGTGTATATCCTTGTCTCATACATGATCTCAAAGGAAAACTTCTCAGTTCCTATCACCCAGTACGACTTTGGCTGTGGCAGGTCACTGTGGCCTTTATTATGTTCCTTCTATCCCCATTTTTGGAGAATTTTTATCATGAGTGGATGTTGCGTCTGTCAAAGGCTTTCTCTGAATCTGTGGATAGGGCCATAAAATATTTTTCTTCCTTTTGCTGATGCAGTAAGCTACATTGATATATTTGTGCATTCTGAAGCATTCTTACATCCCTGGAATAAATCCTACAAGGTCATAGTGGCTGATGATTTTAACATATTGTTGAATTTAGCTTGCTAGGGTTTTGTTGAGGAATTTTGCTTTTGTGTTCATCAGGAATGTCGGTCTGCAGTTTTCCTTTTTATGTCCCCCAATGTCTTTGCTTCTGGTATCAGAAAATGTCCTCATAAAATATTTTGGAATCATTCCTCTTTCTCAGTTTTTTCTAAGAGTTTGAGAAGGGCAGTTTGTAAGAATTCACCAGTGAAACCATCTGTGCTGGGCTTTCGTTTTGGGAGAATTTTTATTATTATTACTGCTTAACAGGGTCTCTTCAGATTTTCTGATGCTTTGTGATTAAGTCTTGAAAAGTTGTATGCCACCAAATAGATGTCCACTTCTAGGCTATCAAAATTTTTGGTATAAAGATGTTCTCGTCTATCCTTTGTGCTTCTGAGATACCTGTTTTAATTCTCCTCTTTCATTTCTGACTTTGCTATTTGGAGTTTCCTCCCCCTTTTCCGAATGAGTCTCACGTGTTGACTTCAGAGACATTTTCAAAGAACTTTTCACTTCATTAGTTTTTGGGACTACCTTTTTGTTTCTGTTACATTCATTCTTTGTCTATTTTTTATAATCTCCTTCCCCCAGTGACTTCTGATTTAAGGTTTTCTTCTTTTTTAGCCCTTGGGGTGCAAGGTTAGATTATTTATTTGAACCTTCCTTGTTTCTGGATACTGGACTGCACTCCAAGTAGTTACCTGCTAGAACTCTGCTTTTGCTGCGCTGGGCAGGTTTTGTTTCGTTATTTGTCTCGCGTATGTTGCTTAGTGTTTTATGTATTCAAGACTTTTCTCTGTTGTGCTTATTTCTACTTGGACTTCTTTATAAAAGGAGGAATGGGGGTGCTCAACAGAGCCCAGGTCCCAGTAGAAATGGATCTCGGGCCTGAACCTCCCTGCATCCCAACCTCAGCACTGACACTGAGCGAGGCAACTCCCGGAGCATCAGATCTGGAACCCCAGACCGCAGCCATGCTTCCCCAGAGTAAGGCGACTTCAGTCCTCACGAATACATTGACACTGGCACTTGCTTTGTGACCCAACCGTGATTTACTCATGAGAATGAGAAAATATATATCCAGATTTGGGGAGTGTGGGCCCTAAAAATCTGACCTCTTTGTACCTGAAAAGGAAATATAGTCTTCTAGGTCTTTGTGGAAAGTTATTCTCTCCCTATGATGTTCTACTCCCTCGTGGTCTTGAGGTGCCCGTTAGATCTAGTTTTCATCTGCCCCTTTGGTGTTTTGCTTTTCTTTAATGTTTTTAGTGACTGAGAGAATGAAACTACGTTGACACTCCCTGAGAGGCAGTGGCTTTCTTTGGCTTGGTTTTATCTTTCTGTCTCTTCTGGCTTGTGGGTACTGAAAGCTGCTTTTACGTTGGCTGAGGGAGCAGGGCGTGGTGTTCCAGTCACTGCTGAGTGCCGCTTGGGAGAAGGGGAGCTTACACCTGTCGCCCCTCTAACCTCTCTCCTCTCTTCAAATCCATATTTGAAACTACCCTGTGTGCTGTCACGCGCTTCCTGAGGTCAGTAACTGTCCCAAGCATTGCGGGAGGGTAGTGAAGGCCAGAATACCATCTTTCTCCTCCTTACCTGGAGCTCAGCCCAGGTCAAACATTCTGCCCCGGCAGGTGTTTCCTCTTGCTGAGGGAGTGTGCCTCCACTCGGCTTCACTTTCTCCTCACTGAGCTCCAGGACGAACTAGCAACCTTGCTCCTTGTATCCCGGGCACCAGACCACAGCTTCTCAATCTTCCTCTGCACCAACTCCGTGGTCAGTGAGAAGTGGCTCTCGTGTGTTGTGCAGGTCTCCGACGTCTCTGTGTCTTCTAGGTTCACCCCACAATGTAGAACTCTCTGGGCTTAGTGTCCTTCTGGCTTCGGTTACAAAGCTCCTGCTGGGAACAAAGTGAAGAACCTCTCGGGTCAACACGCTGGTGGTATCTCTCCAAGGCATTTCTTACAGCAAATACAGCCACTGTTATTTGTTGTCCTTCTCCGTAAACACTGAGTCATTTCAAATCTTCCACAGAATGTTTTCCTCCTTCAGGTTCTGTGAGCTACAACATATCGGTTTGCTTCTACCTCTCTGACCTTTCTTTGATGTTCCTTTCTGAATTCTCTCCCTCCCTTCCTGCTAACCACTTTCTTTCCACCATTTCAGCCTGCCTGAGTTCTGCTCTTGACAATTCATCTCTCCTTTGAGGAGTTCATTCATTCTTACAGGTTTCATGGAAATAAAACTAGATGTGGAGTTGAGACAAACCCCCACACCCAATTCATGAGCTCATTCCTCAGCTTCTCTAGACCTCAATTTTTCCTTTTGCCAGTGATGGGCAGTTGTCTACAAAGTAACTATTAGTTCTATAACTGAAACGTGTATCTCTGATTTTTGTCTCTCTACCATTTTTCCTAAGAAGTGTTCCTGCATTTTCAAATCAATGACTACAATCAAGCACTTCCTCTTAACCTTTCTCCACCATCACTGGTGTATCTTTGGGTGTCCTCTGCACTTCTAAAGACAGTTCCTTAAATGCTTACAGGTGAGGACCTCACAGTTGATCTCCTTTGTGAATTTACTTAGGTAGTTCTTTATGAAAATTTCCTCTAGATAACTAAGTGATATTATTTAAGCCTCTGCGGTGAAGTCTCAGACTGAAGTTTGCCTTCAATTATTTCATTATTTTCTGAAATCTTCAGAATATCACACATCATTATTATTGTTAAAAATAGAATCTACACTGCAGTAGTCATGTATGTAGTGTCTTAATATGGTTTAAAACTAGTTCATTAGGGTGAGTGAATATTTTCCAGTTTCCTAAAACTGGGAGAAAATCCATGTCTTTCGTTCCTGCTGTTTTTCAGTTCCTATTGGGTGGATGACATAGATCAGTGACAAATCTCTCCAAAACTAGGGATATTGCTGTTATTATTCAAAATTTATGAAGAGAAACAATGATATTCTGAGTGATTCAGTCATTAACCCAAATTAAAGTTGTAAGAACCAAGATAATAATCTAAATAAACCTTACTCTTAAGCTTTAGCTTATTACTGAGCATAATAAAAAGTCTCAGAAAATGGTCACTTATTAGTAATTGCTACCAGCTCTGTGACTTTATGGGAGTAAAGGGTATACATAATTCAAATTAGGTTTTGAAATTCTATTTTTTTTTTTTTTTTAGAAAATGCTTAAACCTAGTAGCACAACATAATAGATAGTGGGAATGTCCCAATTTCATGAGAAGAGTCAACATTTTCAATATTTCACAAATCAAATTTGTGTCAGCTTGTGAGTTATGGGATAATATAGCAGTGCTTTGGTCCTGTCGCATACTGGGTAACTTTATCCATTTATACAAGACCAGTTGTTCTGTAGTGGAAATAAAGGAGTAGAAACAATAAAATCGTTGCCTTAAAATCTTAAGTTCACACAGGTAATGCTGGTAGAACTATCTGCCTTGATAAAATTGGAGTTAAACACATTTGAATGATTTTTTTTTAAAGATTTATTTATTCTTACAGAACTGGGGTACAGGCCAGAGATGCGGAGGGTGAGAGGATTCACCAGAGACAGAGGGGGGTACAGAACAGGCAGATCGATGAAGTACACTGCCGAGGAGAGCAGCGGGCGGGCCAGGAGAGGTCTGCCACGCCATGTGGTCACCTCCGGAGCAGGCGGGAATCGAACTCATGCAGAAGTGGCTTAAGCTTCTTTGTGCTGTGCTTTAACCCGCTGTGCCACCAGGGAGGGCCATTGAATGATTTTGATTATGTGATTTAAATTGTGTGCATGCATATGCTTATACAGACAAACACTTTTGGAGATAAAAATGTTGTTTTTGAGGAGCAGTTCGATTTCAACTTCTCTCCACAATTATTTTATTCATCCTTAACTTGGTAAAAAATAGCATTGATTATTTTTATATTAAGACCCATCAGCTTGCATTTCAGATATGTATCAGCCATGGATATATTTGATTTTGAAATAAGGCAAAGGAACATGAGTGTATAATACACACGAATCCCAAGAAAAGCAGTGAGATGAGCTTCACATGCAAAACAACTCCCTGGAGGTGACTGCCCAGGCCAGGTTTGTTCATTTGCTGTTCAATGACTGTATTGTAAATGGATCATTTGGAACTCGGTTGGAGCCAATGAACTGAAGTGATTTTCAGATCAAAAATCCTAGACACGTAATTTTCCTGAGAAAATGATAATAGAATAGGTTGCATTCACCCTCGTTTTCAGTAAACATTTATTACACACTTATTCTGTGTAATATCACAATAATATCACCAATAATATCACATAAGTTTCATTGATGGAGAAACTAAGCAAAACTGGATATTTTCATCAAGAATATCATCCTTCAAATGAGAAGCAAATTATAATGTGACAAACTGCCAAAGCAGAAAGTAAAGAAACTTTCTGAAAGCACATTAAAGCGAACAATGAAAACCTTACCTCTAAATGCAGTGTGTACTCGAACTTAATACTGATGGAAACAAAAATACTAAGAGAGTTTCCTAGCATGTGTAATCAAATGTACATATCTCAGATTCATGTTCCATATACTCACCATTACCTTTAGCATCATAGCAAGTTGTGTGTCTTGTCCTGACAGTGAAAATGTGTGCTAGTGAATTTATCACCCTCTGTTGGAGATAAAGGGAGCGACAAATAACTTCACTCCCCAGGCTTCCATGTGCAGATAGCATAGAATGGGAAAATCAACCATATTTGATGAAATCGATTATATCTCTGTAGAACACATTGTAACTTTCAAAACAGTTGAACATATTTTTTACTAAAAAAAAAAAAATGATGAAGTGTGAGTAGCAAGAGATAGACAAAATCATTTCAGTTACGATTATGATGCAGTCTAGGAATTACATGACCAAAATTGAACTGAAATTATTAGGCTTGCCAGTCATCAGCCTCAAGACCATGAACACTTCACTGCACCCTTATGACATTCAGTATTTTTGTCACTAAAGTTATAGAAGACTACATTGCAGTATTATTATAATTTTCAGAGACTGGAAAAAGAGAGAGGAAAAAGTGACAGATCTTACATATAGTTCTTGTAGTGAATCTTGGTTAATGTAATAATAGGATTGCTTTTCATGTTCTAAAAGCTGACTCTAGTTTTAAGATTGTTTTTCAAGACATAGAAATCACCATTTTACCCATTTAAAAAGTTGTCATATTCTAGGTACGTGTTTCTGGCAAATATTGGAAATAAAATTTAAGTTTGACAGAGTGAGTTTAGTACCCGGTGGAGTGCACGTGTCTGAATTTCAGAGGAGACGAGTAAAGCATACTTGAATCATGTCTCCAGTACTTCAGAATACTGGCATATTTGACATTCAAGTTGAAAAGAGAACTTTATCAGCATCTCGCCTTTAAAGCGTATGTAAAATTGCAATGTAGACATACCAAAGAACAGCTCAAAGAGGGAACTAAACTTTCCTGTGAAATCCAGAGTTAAGATGTAGTAAAGTAGATGTACTTATGTTGCCCAGTTCCTAAGCCAAGATTCTAAAATAGCAAAGCAGGCCCTCCCCGGTGACGCAGCGGGTTAAAGCACAGCACTGAGAAGCTAAAGTCATTTCAGCAAGAGTTCGATTCCCGCCTGTCCGGGAGGTGACCACATGGCACGCAGACGTCTCCTGACCGCCCTCTGCTCCCCTCAGCAGTGTACTTCGTCGATCTGCCTGTTCTGCTCCCCACTCTGTCTCTAGTGAAGCCTCTCACCCTCCGTATCTCTGGCCTGTACCCCAGTTCGTTCTGTATGAATAAATAAATAAGTCTTTAAAAAAAAAAAAAAGCAAAGCAAATAAAATGCTGGTTCAGTTCTACTCTGGAATTTAGGGCTAGAATATATGATACCTTTCTGGCACTCAACAAGCCAAAGCCCGTATGTTTTTGATATTAGCTTAGACCATTGGCATTCAAGATTGAAACATGTTTGTAGAGAATTAGTAATTCTCACATTCTCTTGTGAGGGAGCAGGAAGCACAATGCTGAAGCACAATGCTGAAGCACCTCTTCTAGGGTTTGCCAGAGTAGCCAAAGCCGTAGAGAGTGTTGCCAAGACGATAGTTGTAGCGAATTGCAGTAAAGATTCAGTCATTAGGCTCTGAATTCTCTATAACTATACTCATCTTAAAATAAAAATAATGGCATTGAAAATGTTCCTGAATAAATATATTCATAAAGTAATTTTCTTTGCTGGGCAACTGAGTTATGTTTGAGATAAAAACAGTTTGTAGTAAAAGGGATATTGAGTGAAAATTTTATTCCCATCACCAAAATTACTGTTTTTTTTTTAATCTCCCGTTCTCATTTTGAATATTTAAAATACATGTATACATACACACACACATAAGCTTTATGAATTATAAACTTTACGAAGATAAAGTTTGGAGATCATGTATTCATATAAAGAAAAAATAACTGATGATACAAGATAACAATAACATGCACACTAGCTTATATTTTCAGGGTAGCTATTATGTGAGAGGGAGGCTGAGGCATTTTTAAAATGTTGCATTGTTCAATCTTTAAGTCTGGAAATAAGTCTTTATAGCCAAAAAATTCAATGACAAAGTAAGTTCAAATGAGTTATGCATTTTGCCTAAGCATTGAATTTCAGTATGTAGAAAAGTAATTTACAAATAAGAAACTAAGAATCAAAGATTTCTTCTAAAATGTAAACCTATTTCTGTAGCTAATTAAAGCACAAAGAAAAACTGAAATAAATTGGAAAACATGTAATTATTTAATGAAGTTTGCCCTCTGAGAATAGAGCTGACATCTTGAGGATTTAGGGGTAAGATTCTCTAAAAACAACACTATAGGTATTTCTAAATTTCCTCAAGGAGAGACAGCAATACTTCTGGTGCATGGTTTCAAGAGATTCTTAAGGAAAATTATGAGGGAATATACTGAGAAGAAATAAATTTGCTTGTATCATAATCTTAACAAAAATCTAACAAAGGTTGCAAATGAAAAGGAAAATAGAATCCATAGGATAAAATAGTGTTGTTTTTTCCCCCATAATGCTGAGCACCTTTAGGTTTCACTCGCGTACTACATGGTGGGTCACTGGAGATTTTGGGGGGATGCTTTGAAACAACGATCTCTTAGATCAGCCAGTGCACCTTGACACCTCCATTACCCACCAGGGCAAATTGGACGGGCCTGCAATTGCACAGACTCAGATTTACTTGCTGCACTGCTACAATATCTAACACATAGGCTCAGTCTTCTTGCAATGACTCAGATCCTCAAATAAGGTAGCATATTCCTTTTCTCATTGTTGGTGACAATAACCTACATTCTTCAAGTCTAGCTATGTACAGAATTCACCTCAGGTATCAGATCCAATAAATATACAGGGGTTAGTGAAAAAATCTCAGGAGGGAGGTAAATTAGATTTTTGCATAAATTTTGGTGTTTTAAATGTTATGAATTTTCATGAGATCCCTGACCAGATTTTTTTTTTCAAACTTGCAAACTTGCATAATACCTCTTTAATTACAAAAGAGAATTGAATTAAAAAAGAGTTTCTTCTATAAATAATCTAGACCTGGCTTCTTTTATTACTTTATCAGTTGATTACCCATCAATCCTTGTTACAGAAAACAGTATAACATATAACTGAAATCTGGAGAACTCAAAAACAATCAGTTTCTCTCATATAATTCTGGGTTCATGAATTTAAAAAAAATTCCATGCTAAAAAGGATTTGCATTATTTTTCACTTATAATGAACACTATGAATGATGATTCCATGCAGAGATCATTAGAAAGCAGGTAAATCCCTCTGAGAACCTTTTCTCACATTTGTCACAAAAAAAAATCATAGAAAATCAAATTTTCTGCTCAATGACGTTTTAAAAATCACTGATTTTACATTTCCTTATGTAATTCCAACTAAAAATGATCTATTATCCTGCAAGCAGGTAGATAGAAATACTAAATGAATATCTTTTCATTAACATAACCATGGCCTTCTCCTACAATTTAATAAACACTGCTTTGTTTATCAGAAGAGTAATTCAAAAATCTTTGCCAGCACTTAAACTGTTAGAAACACTGAATATCTGAACATACTGTGGTAAACTTAGAACTTTTATAATGATCATAGAGTCCAAAAGTAGTCCTGCTCTCTGAAACGCCACATAAGATAATGTCAGACAGAAATGCCATCACAAAGATTCTGTTTAAAAGAAGTAGAACTTTCCTTCATATTTCATACACACACACACACACATAACCACACACACACAGAAGCAGGTCTACTTGAAAAAGTATTGAGCTTTGTATCTGATGTTACTGACATCAGGTATGTGACGCAACTCAGCCATGAAATAGTCTTCTTATTGAATTAAATATCCTGTGGTCAGGTATATGTCTATACTGATCCATTATGTAATAAACAAAGCCCTGATTTTCACTATTGCACACAGTAACCATAAAGGAGATCACAAGTGTAATTAAATGTGTTAAGTAGTGACTCACCGTGGGGATATAAATACCCTTCGATTATGCATAATGTGTCTGTTGCCACTTCAGTCACAACAAATGATACAAACTAGATGGGGAAATCAAAGGCAAATGATTCATTTTTTTTCTTGATACAGTATAGCGTGTCAATAAATCACATAGATGGATAGCGTGTCAATAATTCGCATAGATGATACATTAAAACCTGTGTTGCTTACTTGGATGGAGCTTGAAAAGATCATGCTTAGTGAGATAATCCAGAAAGAGAAAGAAAAATACCGGATGGTTTCACTCATAGCAGGAGTATAATGGACCAGGCGAGAAAATAACA
>NW_004567130.1:20032544-20035780 GCF_000260355.1 Condylura cristata
ATGGGACAGTTTTGAATGGGATTGCGTGGGGGAGCCCTCCTCCTGCAGTAGTTTGTTGGGGTGCGGAAGAGAGAAGCAAAGCAAGAAGAGGCAGCAGCATTAGGAACTTCAGTTTTTATTGTTTTTGTTCGTTTGTTTTGTAGAGGTTACAAAAACTATGATGTCTCCTTTCGATGACAGTCGGTGGAGGTAGAACTGTAAAGGTTCTGAGAGATGAAGTTAACACCATGCCTTAAGCAGAGATTGCTAGATAAAGAGAGAGAGCGAGAAAGTCAATGCCAATCTCCTTGAGCCCTGAGCTGAGTGAGGTGTGAAGAACTGGAAGTTTATGCCTCCATGTTAATCATTAAGCGTGGCAGTAATGTAGGTTGGTATTTATTTGTGCAGTAATATGACTGGCACTCAACTAAACTCCCTTGGAAATCTCCCTTGCCTACTTCTCTTGGTAGCTGTGGAGCGTTCAGCAGCTCTGGGAAATTGGTCTGCCTTGCCACCTGCCATAATTGGGTCATCAAGAATAATGACGCTATAGGGCCGCTCTTCAGAACAGGTTCCCTAATGATTTTCAATTTACTGTCTTCCTGGTTGAGAGGAAAGGAATAAACATTTTGCATAGCCCTAGAGTTTAATCCTTGTGACCTGAAACAAAGGCTTCAATGTCTTTTGTTTTAAAGCCCCGTATATGGCATGATAGTTATAGTTGAATTGTCTAAAATATCAAATACAACAATACAAATAAATGTCTGGAATTTCCCAGTATCATATTCATTTATCCCATTCAATACTATTGACATGATTGCTGATAAACTACATCACGGTCACTGTGTTGTAGGCAGAGGGAATATAAATACAATCTGGTTCTTGTCTTTGATGATTTCGAACATCAAAAACAGGGTGTTGGTTCATTACTCTCCTCACACAGTATTTACATAAACTGTTTCCCACATTTCCCTGGCAGTTGGCGGTAGGTGTAGCTCTGAGAAAAAAATCAAACTCCTACTTGAAGGATCTTGTCAAACCAATCAAATAATAGAACCACTTTCTTTGTTTGAAATGGGAGTACATGAGAATAAGGAAAGTCACCTTGTTGTTATGAGATCAGGAAATCTCTCCTCCACCTCTTGTTTGCTTCCCAAACCAGAGAAGCAAAAGAAAGACCTAGTCTTCTTGGCATAAATGGGGGGGGGGGGGGCATGAAGTTTTTAAAAAGCAGGAAGGAGAAGTTAGAGCTATAAAAATCCATCCCACCTGGGGGAGAGAAAGCATTTTCTCATAAATATTTACAGCAATCTGAGAACTGCCCTATCCACCTAAAAAAGAGAGATTAGACACGGATACTTTTCAGCCTTGCGTAGCCACGAGGTTTATCCATGGGCCATATGCTAGAAAGTGAAGATTCCTGACACATTCACCCCCAAGGCTCTCAGGTTCTGAAAACATCTTGAATAATTGTAATGAAAGTGAGGGGCGGGCAAAATTATGAGAAATGGGAGACAACTGAATTTTTCTTTCTTTTATATTCTTTTAAGGACTTGAAGAAATCCAAGATGGCTGGACAGTACCAAAGGAATAGTGATGCCAGTGTGTAGAAAGCAGGTATGTGGAGGCAGTGTCAGCGTGCACAGGAAGTCACCACGCAGGGCTAGGAAAAGGTGTCTGAATTTTGTTCCACTGTCTTGGGGGATGATTTAATTTTTTGAAGCATAGCAGTAATTTTATGTCATTTATCTTCATTTTTCTTCCCGTGATGAACTTGTATTGGTGATAGCGAAGAATGAGGAGGGGGTAATCAGCTAAGGGATAGTGACACATTGTGGTATAGGCAAAAGTGGTGTCAAGATCAATGCCAAGTTCAAGGTATATCTTGCAAGTTGGATTCTTAAGACTTTGATCAGTAAGTCTAAGAACCGGGGTTTGGGGCTTGAGTAGTGATTTTAAGTGAGGCCAAGGGTATCATGAGGTAATACTCAGAAGAGGGAATAAAGATATGTTATAAAATGATGGCTTTAGCCTCTAGCTTACTAGTTTACAAATGTGATAATTAAAAATAAATAAATAAATTTCAAAAGACTGATGATCTCTAATTTGGCTTGAGTGTAGGGAAATGTACCTGCTCACCTCTGACATCAGGTGATGACTTGCTCTAAACTTTTGGGAAAGTAATTTGGCTGCAGTGATCTGATGCAGTAATATAAAACTAAAAATTCACTTCATATACATTAAAATAAAATCCAAAGATAGACTTTTGTAGTGATACTTCTAATACAGTATAGTCCCCACAATATTAAATATAAAAAGTAAGACATTCAAATACTTACCATGGAGGAATGTCAGAAACAAATGCTGTATTTGTTCACGGATGAAGCTAGGTTTTGTGCTGGTTCGTAGAATGGCTTGGAAGTGTGTCATCGCCTCTCGTTCTGGACATTTGCATGTTCTCACCCTCTTGAAGGCGGCAATGGCCTTATATTATTTTAGCCAACAAAATGAGAGCAGCTACATTGGGCGGAGCCTATGAACAATTTATGCCATCTTTCCCACAGTAAATATAAAACTTGACTCAATAAACTCTGAGTAACAACACAGAGACCATGGCAAATCAATAAATAGCCAGTGGAACATAAATCTTTATTGTTTTAAAACAATATGAGATTGGGAGTGTTTCTCCACCACTTACTGAAGCATAACCCAGCTTCACGAAACTGATAAGGTCTTGTTACACTTAAAATAGGTCTATGATAGTTTTTGTTTTTATTTCAGATTTGGGATCTTTTTAAGCCCACAAAAATAAACTAAAAGCTTATTTGGACTGTTTGATATCAGGCACAATATCAATAAAATAGGTTCCTATATCATAGTCTTCTACTCACTCCAATATGGGAATATTTTGGATGTTGTATAGAAACAAAAACATTGTTTCATCTCCATTATAACACATTTTAGAATGAAGAAAGAAAGCTTTAGAATGACATGTATTAGAATCCCACAATATTTTAAGTAGCAAAAAAATTGTGTGTGCTATATGAGGTTGCAAAAGCAACACAAATCATAACAAGTGGTAACTTCTAGAAAATGAGAAATTATGAGTATTATTTTTCCTATATAAATTATAAGTTTTTTAAATAAAAAGTAGTTATTTCTAAACTTAAAAACAGTAAGAGAGGGGCCCTCCCTGGTGCGCAGCGGGTTAAAGCACTGCACTGATAAGCTAAAGCCACTTCCACATGAGTTCGATC
>NW_004567130.1:20035976-20054761 GCF_000260355.1 Condylura cristata
TGGAACAAACAAACAAAAAACAGTAAGAGAGTAGTGATCATAGCCAGTCAGATTTTAAAAAAAAAAACATGTCATTCTGTATTTATTCAAAAGTATTAGAGGTGCATGAAAATGAAATGATGAATGAGAATGAGTAACAGAATAAGTCCAGGAACAATCAACCAGAACTTAGTGAAGATTAGTTCACCATTTAAAATCAAAGTGAAATATATATTCAATGATTTGTGTTGATATAGGCATAAATATTTGAAAATGATAAAGTGACATCTCTACCTCTTTTTTAAAGAGAATTCAAAATTTAGTACAGTTATGATTATAATAAAATAAATCATACACACAGTGGCATGTGCCTTTGTGCATTGGGGTGCATTGGGGTTCTCTGTGATGTCAGGTCAAAAAGGGTTCTGAGCAAACTGATACATATATCAACCTACTAAACAAATCAATCTATCAACTGCAAAACAGGGGAGATCTTTGTCAGACATGAGATAGTACGCAATCAAAAATGTACAAGCATATCCAATTATATAGTGGCTATATCCCTAAGTAAAATTTAATACATCTTCCATTCTATTTGTAAAATAAATTTTTGGTGCTGTTGTTGCATTGGAGGTAAGCTGAATGCCCCTATTTGGAGACCCAACTAATTAAAGGTGATTCAGAACAGCACACTATCTTTTTGTTAGTCAACACTTTGTATACTCAGCAATAAGTCTTTAAAAAGAACATGGTGATGAATGATAAAGTCACAGAACCATAAGCCTATCACAACTATAAATGTATGAAAAATAAGTTCACATGTACACAAAAGGACACCAAGAATTTCACATCAAGTTCTTAAGAACTGATGTATTGATTGGGGGAGGAGAAGATAAATGAAACAAGGTAAATGGAAGGCATAAGAAGATACAAAATGAAAACTAGGGGAGAAAATAGAATTGGATTTTACATAGACCCATGATAATGAAGTGGAAATCATTGATGAACACAATTAATTCAACTCCTTGCATGTGACGTTCAAAAACTATATCACCGGCATTTCCATGATCAAATATCTGAAGTAGGAAAATAATAACTGAAACATATGAGAAAGTATATGAAAAAAGTTATTTTCACTACCAGTTAAATATAGATTAACACAAAAATGGATATGTTTATTTACTTATTGAGTAGTCCACTGAGAAATGCCCTATCGAGTGTGAAGTAGCACTCATGAACATTGCTAGTGGCACTAAAGTGTGGTAGTGTCTTTCTGGAACACAGAGAAACAAATGCCGTGAATACGAGCAAAGTGTTTAGTCCAACAGTCTCTATAAAAACGAACAGACAGGGAGCATTGCCCAAAGCATAGGTGTTTGATTACACCAAACAATTACATATTTTATAGCCATTTAAAATTAAAGAAGTAGAGGATTTATTTTTTTTATCTCTGTAAGGTTTAAAGAAACCTTTCTAAAGTCAATATGCATTATTTCTGCAAGACTTAGAAAAGTAAACAATAAAAAGTTGGAAAAATTAATTGGGAACGTTTTAAAACTTGAACTCCTGAAGAGATTTCAACTGTTCCCATTCTTTTATTTTTAAAAGATGTATTTACTTATGCACACAGAACTGGGGTACAGGGCAGAGGTGTGGGGGTGAGAGGATTCACCAGAGACAGAGTGGGGAGCAGAATAGGCAGAGTGACTGAAACACTGCTAATGGGAACAGTGAGGAAGCAGGAGAGGTCTGCTGCGCCCTGTGGGTCACCTCTGGGGTGGGGATTGAACTCGTGCTGAAATGGCTTTAGCTCTCAGTGCTGCGCTTTAACCCGCTGCGCCACCAGGGAGGGCCCTGTTCCTGTTCTTACTATAACAACTAAAGTTAGAATTTTGCCATATTTTTTGGCTTCCTTTCACATAGCTAGCCCAAAGTGGTTATATTGACTTGTGACCTCACACCTTCCCTTCCCACAATTAAAAACGGTGCTTGCTATTAAAACTCTACATGGGCATTTAACTTACAGCTAAGTGAAGGAAAACAGATTTTTCTGCAATAAAAAGGCTTTTTAATAATATGTGCTAAGCGAAGTGAAAAAAATTATTGACTAGAAAATTAAATTAAAAGTATTTTTCCATTAATTCAATTCCAGAATACATTTCGATAATGTAAAATGAATATCTGCAAAAATGATTTATTTCCCATGATTTCTGGTTTATGGATAAATAGTAAAATATGACTAACAGCCTTTTTATGAGATTTTACTCTTTTTAGCATAGACAGGGGATAATTGTGGACTATTTCCTGCATGTATGGGCCTGAAAATCAATGGAAATCTAGAACGTAACATGGGAATTGGTGATCATATTTCCTACACAGTGATTCCAAACTGTAGAGTACACTTGGAACATTGTACAAACAGACAAACAAACAAATATAAAAGTCCTCAGCAGACAGTTAACACAGATTGTTGGCCCAGCCAGCCTGCGTGGCCCAATGACACACCTTTCTCAGGTGATGCTCCTCTGGTCAGGACACACTTTGAGAACCACGGCCTTACTCCAAGAGTCTCATGAAGACAAGTTAGGTAACATATTTACGATGATGATGACAAATGTGAATTTCTGGCCCCGCAAACTTATTTGGTGAACCAGTCACTTCAACGTCTGCATCTTGATCAGTGATGTCCTTCAGCTGAGGCGTACTCTAAAGCCTGCCAGTACTGTCTTCACAATTACCAAGGGTTGAACGTTCCACGTTCTGTTTAACCGAAGGTCCTGCCTGGAGAGCAGTGAGATTCCGCTTCCGACGCTAGTTCTTTGAATCAGAAGCAAAGGGCCCACACTGACCTTTTCCCCTGCTGTCCTTGCAAAGAAAAACAATACAAGGTATGGCCGGGTCAAGAACTTCAGCAGAAAGGAGCCAGGAACACAGGAACACACCAAGCGCTTTAAGCTCAGTATGCTTTCATCTCCCAAACAGCGTGTTCTTTCTCTGTTTCACCCTGTGTTTCTAACAGAAATGAAATTCTTCTCTGGCATTCAAGAACTATGGACACCTGAAAAGGAACATATTCTTCCTGGCAGCGAGGTTTGTTCTCTCTTAGCTGCACAATGGCTCTTTCTTTTGCAGATACTAATATTAGACCCAGTAGATGACCACATGTTTCTGCTGTTAGGTGAGCAACTATGTTCTTGAGGCAAGTCTCGGGAAAAAAATTTTCACGCCACCCTGAGCTGTACACTGGGGGCCGGGAGGTGGAGGTAAAAGGGGGTGTTGGTGGAAAGCACTGGTAGAACCCATGGCAGAGGTCTAGGTAGCCTACATAGCCTCCCCTTGCAGGTAATTCAGAGTCTTCCCCTTCTTGGGCTCACTTGGCCTAAGACTGACCCTTCGAGAGACACCCAGAAAGTATCATCATGGGAGTGAAAGAGCTTGTTGGCTCTTGGCTTATAGGAAAATTGGTGTGTGAGTAGGAAAGTTCAGAATAGGCTACATTCAGTAGGCTTTCTCTGAAGGTCCTAATTCAGGCGAGCTTACACCCATATGGCTTCTGAGCCAAAGTTGGAATATGAAGTTGTTAGACCACACCTGGTTCTGTTAGATCTGGGTGAATGTACTATGCTTCTGATAGCCTTGTATAAATTGATAACTAACAAATTGTCAATTTTCCGTAGAAGGTAGGTTTTAAGCCAACTCTAGATGCTTCCTTAACTCATTTTGTTCCTGAGGTAGGGTAAGAATTAATTTCAAAAGCAGAAGAGAAAGTGGTGATGAGTCACCCCAAGTTCCAACTCAGGACTTCAAGGACAGTTGGGACACCCCTCCATTTCATTTTGTTCCAGTCAGTCATCAGCACACACACAGCCAGTGAAGTGGGGGGCCCCCAAAGGCAAAAGAGGATGCTGGGGACCCTTGGGGTGATGGGAGCAGCAGAAGTCGAGTCTTTGAAAGCTCAGCAAACCCGGCGCTCCCTCGCTTTGCACTTTACTTGTCCTGGCCGCGCGTCGGGCTGGTAGAAACCGGAAGCGAGGCGCAGGAGGACGAACTTGTGGCCCAAAGAAGCAGAGATGCCCCCAGGAGACCGGCCTCGGCAGGGCCCCCCAGGCATCATCGGGTGTCTTCTGGGTGGAAACACTGAGTACTTACAGAAATCAGCTTGAAGCCACTGAAGCCTGCCTGCCTCCCCATCCCCCTCCCCCCTTCCTTCCTTCTATCTTAATACTTTGCCGTTTTCTCACCCCTTTTGACATTCCACCTTTCACCCTCCCTCACGACTATTTCTTAGGGTAGTTTTACATAAACAGCAAAAATGGGAAATAGAAATTTCCATGGACACACCTGCCTTCAGACAGGCCCAGCCTCCCCTATTACCAGCCTTCTTCAGCTATGGGGTGCACTTACTACACATGATGACCCCCCCACTGGTACATCACAGCTAACCGGAGTCCAGCTCACACCCCTCCTAGCTCACTCTTGGTGCTGCATGTTCTGTGGGTTTGGCAACTGTCTGCTGCCGGGAACCTATTGTGACAGGAGCACACCGTGTTTTCACCGCCCTGAAAAATCCTCTGGCTCCACCGACTTAGGCCTCTCTTCTCTCAAATCTCTGACAACCACTGATGTTTTCACCGTCTGGATAGTTTTGTCTCTTCCAGAATGCCAGACACTTGAAGTCATGGAGCATGTAAACTTTTTGTTTTTTTCAAGATTTATTTATTTGTACATACAGAACTGGGGTACAGGCCAGAAGCTCAGGGGCGGTGAGAGGCTTCACCAGAGTGAGGAGCAGAACAGGCAGATCAACAAAGTACACTGCTGAGGGGAGCAGCGGGCGGGTCAGGAAAGGTCTGCCACGCCATCTGGTCACCTCCCGGGCAGGCAGGATTTGAACTCATGCGGGAGTGGCTTTAGCTTCTCACTGCAGTGCTTTAAACCACTGTGCCACCAGGGAGGGCCAAACTTTTTAGATGGCTTCTTTCCCCTAGTAATAATGCTCCTCCTTGCCTTCTCATGGTTTGAGAGCTCGTTTCTTTTTAGCACTGAATTACTGTACCTTATGTGATACACCATAGTGTTCTTTACCCCCATTCGCCTATGAAACCTACGTGTGGCTTTGTAGAGCAGCTTTGGTGATCATCACCAAGACCTGGAAGCAACCAGAACATTCAAACTCGGTTGGGCAAATACCAAGGAGCGTGATTATTATTATTTTTAAACACCACTTTTTCCCTCAAGCTAAGCAGAAATTTCAAGGATCCAATAGTGAACACCCCACACTTTAATAACATTTATTCCCTTCGGTGAAAAAAATGGCTTTATTCTGAGGTAAATGGAAAAACAACTTTTTGCATACGTTTGCCTACTTTGCTCTTTGCCAATCGGTGTTCACTTACAAGAACTTTTGCCCTGGACATTATCTGGTCACCTATACCCCCTCTGTTTACTGCTCTTCTGTGTGCCATTTATTTACTTTTCAGTAAGACTTGCTTTCCTGTCCACAAAGACACAGATGACTAAGGCTACAGAACTGAAGACCTTGCATGTAGGTCTGAGCTAACTAGATGCAGCGAAGACTGAGAACCCAGGGCTGGTGCTGTCTTATCCCACTTTGAGAACTTATCTCTTACTTTTCCCCCTCTGCTACTTCGGCAGATGAAGAATTCCTTGTGGTCTGATGACAGTTGGAAGTTTCACTGAGGCTGTGGTCAGGCAAGAGTAATCTACAACCCACACACAACACATAGCACTGCAGTCTTTATAATTAACTGCATATGATTTAACAGGGTCGTTTAGGAAGATGATTCATCAGCAGTAGGTGTAAACTGGTTCGCTAAACTTTCAAGCTTAAAGGGAAAGAGCAAATAGAATTTTCTTGATTCCTATTTAGGCCAGTAACCAGATGATCAGTCTTCGAGGGCACTTCCAGGCTCCATTTCTCCTCTCTCAGGATGCTGGACCTTCATGCCAACGATTTACCTCCCCACACCTCAGTATGTAAATCCCTAAAATAAGTCACTGAGAGAGGTTTAGGGGGTGCAATTTGGAAATCTGAACCACTAATATTTTTCTTCATTCTTGGTATTTGAGTGTGTCTGTTATGTGCAGTGATGCCTCCTCCCACGCTCCACCCCTGCCAATGTCCTGCGAATCTTGGGAAATCTTGGTATGGTCGCCTCTGTTTTCTGGGGTGCATCTTTCTGGGGTGCCTCTCCATCTTCCTGCAGGGGTCCTTTGATGTTTTCTGAGGTTGGCAGTTCAGAAACTTTTATTGTCGAAGGCTCTCTTTGTAGCTTTTAGGCTCTACAAAGCTATTTGTGCTTTCTTTTTAAGCTATGTTTTTAGAAGACTGTCAATTAGAAAAGATCGAAAAATCTCATCCTCCACGCTATGAAGATTTCACTGTAATTCACGGTTATTCTCCTCGGGAGACCTGGGAGCGTAAAGGGCATGGATCCCTGGCTGCAGGCAGAGTTCACAAACAAGGGCAGCAGGATCCCTGGAATTAATTTTTAGCAATGCAGGTCTCAGGGTGCCTGACTAATTTTAACCGGTGGCCCCCAGGGAAAGGGGAGGTCCCAGGTTCCCTGCTCCACCCAAGGGAGGGTGGGGCTGAGCAGGGAGAAGAAACTGGAGAGGAGATTGGGGAAAGGCAGGAGAAGGATAGGGCACAGGAGACCCGAGGTGGGGCGTGGAGCAGAGACACGTGGTCTGGCCCTGGGCTGGTTGAAACTAACCTGTGGGAAGGGAGAGACCTGGGGAGTTAACGACCGCAGCGTTTAGCTTGCTTCGATTTTGCTTCTTTGTCCGAGGTTTGCTGGGCCCCTCCGCCCCTCTCCTGTGGGTCCCACAAGCAGGTGCCTTAGACTTAGGCTTTGGGCCTCAGTGGCCCTGATTTGGACCAACCCTGTTGGGCCGGGTTATCTACGAGGGGAGGGGTAACTTTGGTTGCTTGTCTTGGAAACTGTTTTTCCCTTTTCGAATCGCAACCCGCTTGTATTCAAGTTCTTTTCATTTAAAGGTCTGAAGCCCTGGAGTATGTTTTGTCTTGATGTAGCAGATGGCACATCTGTGTGGAGTAGAGAGCATTCTCCTTCATCGTTCACATCATCCTACACCTTCATTGTCTAGTTTTTGCTCATCTAAGCCCTCTGTTTCAGTTCCCCCAGAGAGCACGTTTCTTGTTCGTACAAAACCTGGCAGCTATAGTTGTTTGACTCTGGGAAGCCGAGGTGGCAGCTGGGAGTTCGATGCTTCTTATGTAGACTTCACACTATCCCAAGCTTGTGTCCTGTTTCCAAACACACTCTTTTTTACCTTCGTGGTGACACAGCTATAAGTTTTCTTTATTCTAAAAAGTAAATCAGCTTTCTTCTCATTGGTAACTATTTTGTGTGTATGTAGACGTGTTATAAATAAATTCTATTTTTGATCTTCCTTACTTCGTTAAATAACTTAATTTCTACTCTTTCAATTTTCACACAGCTATCTTGATGTCACCTAATTTAATAAGTAGTTAAATCAGTATCCCTGCAATTCTAAGTCTTGGCAGAGGAATGGTAATGCGAAGTTTCCATCTTACACCAGAAACTTTAAATTAAATTTTAACAATAAAGTTTTTTTTTTAATCTATAAAGATTCTTGACTATATTGCCTTTCAATAACTCTGAATGTATGGTGATATTTATAGTGTTCTATATCCCCATATCTGTACTGGTTATTAACTTTCATTCTCAATATTAATCATAGTAGTTGGCAGAAAAGCACGTTGTTTGACTTTTAATAATTAAGTTCCAGAAGTGTTATAGTCTTCTGAAAAAAGGGAGAGCCTGAGTGGAAATTAACAATTTTTTTCCCACAGTGAAACAGAGAGGACTTTGTAAAGGAATTGATATTCCACCTGTATCTTGAAAGATTTGCTTACCTTTTAAAAAGACACTTTAAGGGGAGATTATATATCATAAAAGAATAGCAGCAAAAAGGAGACTAACATGTGCAGAAAACAATGAGGTATTTGAGGTCAAAGGAAATACTGCACGAGAAGTGATGTTCAGAGTAAAGCGTTTACATATATTCAAGAAAACATTCTTTTTTATTGATATTGAGTTCATCTTCCTCCTGGTATTTGTCTCTTCTCCATGAATAAAAAATAAGGCTAATGGTCTAGTTGACAGGGAACCTTCAACTTTTCTTCCAGATGTCTTACAAGAGCTTCAACTCCAATTTCACAAATGCATCACTTGCTAAAGATCTTATAAAACAGCCTCATGCTACTTTTTCATAAACAAGGATGAAATGATAATGTAATGCAATCATACTGGTGCAAGTTCTCCTGCATCTAGCTGATTTCAATTCACCAGTGCTGGACAGTTCCAAGCCCACAAGCAATGCCCACCGGTGTCAACCTTCTTGGCAATGGGCTTGTGACCATCTGTTCAGCTGCTCCAGAACCTTCTCCTGTAATCGAGCACAGGTCTTGCTAACTGCTCCAACCTCTATCATCCTTGTGGCAGGCTCTGAGCTGGCTCTCCACCAGGCCATGGTCAACTCAGTCTCACCTGCTCCTCGGAGTCAAAGAATCCTCTGAACACACGTTAACTGATTCCTCACCCTTCTTTTTCTCTCCTTTCCTCTTCTCTTTTCTTTCTGTCCCTAAAATTTTCTCTGAATGATGACCCTTCCCCCAAATCCTTTCTCAGGCTGTGTGCCTTTGGGAGACAAATCGTGTGTCTCTAGTGTCTTCCTGTTTCTGTTAATACAACATAATTTGTAGACATCCACCTTTGTCCAACTCTTTATCTTATGACTGCAGAACAATTTAAAAATAAGGACTTGAACAGCAACAACAACAAACACCCACATTGTTTTGATTACTTATACTTAGTAGCTTCACTGGCGATACAAAATGAAGAATGCTGAACTAAGACCGGAGCACCCATGCTTCTGTGTGAGCTAGATTGTATGAAAGTCACTCTGTCTCTAAAACCTCAGCTTCCTTGTTTATGGAAATGAAACAATGAATGAGGAAGGTTATTCCAAAGCACTGATTCTAGAACCCAGGAGAAATGCAAGGGCAGAATGTCCAAGGAGCCACTTGCCAGAGGTTCAACTGAATGAGTTTGGAGACGACCCCCATGTGGCTCCATCTCCCTGCTCAGAGAAGCTTCTTATCAACATCGAATCCAAACCTGTCTATAGCTTGAATAGTCCCTAGTGGACCCATAACCCGCGAGTCGTTAGTTTGTGTATGTAGCAGTTTCTATCTGCTGCTGCAAACTAAGCCCAGGTAAGCCGTGTTACCACTAAGTTCATTGAGAAGGTCAAACCCACACATCCTGTGTGAGCCCTCCACTTGCCCCCTTTTGTTCTAGAAACTTCTGAAGTAACACACATGAATGCAAGTGACTTTCTGCAGATAGGTCACTTGACTTTGTCCTATTACTCAACAGTGACTCCAGGCATGAAGTTTCTAGACAAAAGAGCGAATGGAGACGCAGGGGTGGGGAGGAACTTAGAGACAGGAAAACACTTTATAGCACTTTCTACCAAGCCAGTGGTTGCCAACTGAAGTACGCTGAGAACTGGCTCTGACAGAAGCATTAAACGGAGAAAATAAAAGAGTTCCTTTGTTCTGACTCTAGAAATGTTGAAAGGAAATTCCTGTCCACAGCAGGTGATTAAACAAGCTTTATTAGGGGCCATTATATGGAATCGTTAATGCTGCTTTGTTGCCATAAAATGGTTCATTTTCTCATCCTTTAACTTTCATATAATGTTAGATCACTCCAAACTCACTGTCAGAGTTTTTATAAGCACGCTCCTACAACCTATTCTCTTAAAACCGTAAAGTTCAAACTTATCCACCAAATTTGCACTGAAAGGGAAAAGAACAGACGTATCTCTGGAGGACAGATAGAGATGGCTCTGAAGATTGAAGCGCCTAGCTGTTGGCTCACAGCCTAGTCTCTAGTGAAACTGGAAGCTGCCTATCCCAAACACCGGGCAAAGGGAAACTGGAGAGTCAGACCTTCCAGGTCAGCAGCTGACTGTTTGATAAGCAAGTTGTACATGTAGCTTATTTGGGGACAAGAGTCCTCAGTTAACTAGGGTCAGTCAATTCCACAGCCCTCTGCCTCTATAGCACATTCCTTTCTCCAGGTAGTATCCTTATGAGTAGGTGGAAATTGTATGCCCAGGCCCGATGAGCAGGGAAACGTCCACATTTCTCTGGCCTAGATGAGCCAGGATTGCTGTGTCTCAAAAGGACTTCCTCCAGCACTGCCCACAGCAAGAAACTTCTCCAAAGCCTTCTTCATCTGAGGATTAATGTAAATGTGTCAAAATAATAAACCTCAACTTCTATCAATTGCAACATGGAGGTGGAAGCTATTTGCTAATTGTTTTACCCCAGCTAAGTGTGATTTAAGAATAACGTCATTTGTAATTTATGTTTTTGTCTGTTTGTAAAGGTAAAATACAAACATTTCCCTTTCTTTTCATGACAGCTATAAACTGTTCTTGTATCCTGTATCGTGCACAGGTAGACTTCCCCACTTATTATGAAAAAAACTTGTGTGTGTACCTGAAGCTTATTATCTGTCTAAATAAGAAATTTGAATGTCAGCTCCATTATCCTTGTGGAAGAAACTTATCCAAATAAGTTCTTTAGAAAGCAAAAGTAGAAAGAAAAGAGCTATCATGATTTTCATGTGGTCAAACTGGAACTCAAACATTAGGTGCATGATCTGCAGCAGCTGGTCAAGGGCAGGATTACTTATGCTCCTGGCATCTGACCAGTACCAGTACTGGTTTTGGCGGCAGGACCAGAGAGTGCATCCAACGTGCCACAGAAGTAGTAGTGGCTCTCCCTGTAGGCCTCTGACCGCGAACTTTATCTTTCTACCTTCGTTTCCTTCCTTTTATATTATAGACCCATTAAGAGCAAATGTTACAGACCCCCTAAGAGCAAATGTTTGCTACTTGGTTCAGCTCCACATTTTCCTGCATGGAAGCTGTTGTCGTTTGTAGCATTAGAGAAAACCATAATGTTCTTTCTTCCAAACTAGCCACTCTCTCTGCACTCATGTTAAAGAAGTCATCCATTGCCTGCCCAATCAATTCTTACTCTGCTGTGCATAAACTTCATACATCCGACGGCATAAAAAAATCCACCCAGAGCTTGGACTATCACAGAATGAAAACCCATATCTAAGAGCCTGCTATAATTTCTATTAAAGACACTTTAGGCTATGTTTTATGGGTCCATTAATGAATGACTGAAGAGGTGAAGAGCCTTGGCTAGCAACCCCAGTTCTTGCAAGCACAAAAGATGTGGGTTAATGGGGTAATTAAACATTCTCTCATGGGCTACAATCCTATAAGGTAAGTGAACAAGCGCAAAGAAAGAGAATTGAAAATACAGAGAAGCTACTAGAAGTCTAACTTGTGTAAAGTGATCAAGGCATATCTGACAAAATTTCTAACACTTGGCAATTTATAGGACACCAGAATACATATCTTTAAGTGAATTGTGGTGTAGAGTTATTTTATCTTACTGAGGCTGGGAGGAATAAAACATAGAGATAAAGATTTAATTCTCCCAAAGAAGCAGACAATAAGAGTTTAGGTTGCATGGGAGAAATGAAATAGTGGTCAAGAGGTTTTCTCTTTTAAAGATTTATTTATTTATGCATATAGAACTGGGGTGCAGGCCAGAGTGCAGGGGCAGTGAGAGGACTCACCAGAGACAGAGTGGGGAGCAGAACAGACAGACTGACAAAGGACACTGCTGAGGGGGCAGCGGGCGGGTCAGGAGAGGTCTGCCACGCCATGTGGTCACCTCCGGGGCAGGCGGGGATCCAACTCTTGCTGAAGTGGCTTTAGCTTCCCAGTGCTGTGCTTTAACCCGCTGCGCCACCAGGGAGGGCCCAAGAGGCAATTTAATTAAGAGATGTTTGTGTAAGAACACTTTGAAGATACAGAAGACATGACAGTTTGCAAAAATAAGGGCAAGTGCTGAGATCACCACGAGTGTAGGGCCCAGAACTGGTCATCTTTGTGCCCCAACACATGCCACATTTGTGGCATTTAGTGCTTGTTCAATAAGTGGCCATATGCCGGTGTTGGCATACCACCCGTTGGTAAAGCTGTGATATGGATTATAGAGCGACTGGATTTATTGGGTCAGTTCTCGATAAAGCCAGTTGGAAGCGCCCTAAATACCCCTAGCATGTACCCCCAGAACTTTTGCTCTCTTTTTTGCTTTTTCCCTTTAAACCGAGCCAAATTCAAAGATCTTATTCTCGGGGCCTCCCTCGCACCTAGGGGTTAAGTCTCAGCGCTTATAACTGCTAACAGCCTGGGCTCCATCCCCAGCCAGGGGCGACCCCCAGGGCGCAGCAGACCTCTCCTGTCTCCCCGCTGCTCCCTCAGCGGTGTGTCTCATTAAATGCACCTGTTCTGCTCCCCACTCTGTCTCTGGTGAGTCCTCTCAACCCTGCCCCACGCCTCTGGCCTGCACCTCAGGTCTTCCACATAAAAATGGAAAAACAGGGCCCTCCCTGGTGGCGCAGCGGGTTAAAGCACAGCACTAAGAAGCTTAAGCCACTTCCGCATGAGTTTAACTCCCGCCTGCCCCGGAGGTGACCACATGGCGCGGCAGACCTCTCCTGACCCGCCCGCTGCTCCCCTCAGCAGTGTACTTCGTCAATCGGCCTGTTCCTGCTCCCCACTCTGTCTCTGGTGAAGCCTCTCACCGCCCCTGAGCCTCTGGCCTATACCCCAGATCTGTATGCACAAATAAATAAATCTTTAAAAAAAAAATGGAAAAACAAAGTAAGCACAATGTTTTCTGCTCTCCCTTCTTAGCTGCCACCCAGATTCCTTTGTTCCCAGTCTACCGACCAGACTCACAGCATTGACTGTCACCTCTAATCCTTAACTCCTACGTCCGGGAAGACAAATGTCCCTACAAAGGCTGCCTAGCCATAACATTGTGTGTCATTAAGTGCATATAATATTCCCTTCTTCTTCCATTTAAAGTAAATCCCAGTTTTTCCTTTATTCTCACAAGACTACCACAGGCACAACACTTTACCACCCCAGCGCTGCCTCCTATGTGAGGCAGCCAGAAGGCCTACACTTTGAGAGTTCTGATATTTTCTACCCAGACTTAGCATCAGACTCCACGTTTCAGGGGTTCAGACCCACCAACAGCCCCCACTCCAGGTGCCAAGTTATCAGTCCCAGGTTGTCACTTGTAGTTCTGATGGGCTGTTAATCAGGGCCCAGTGACACCATCCGTGAGGGAGATAGCTTGCTAATATGACTCACAGGAGTTAGGGAGGCGCTCGGTTACCTTGACTGGCTAATTACAAAGGATATAAAAGGAGCATAGATAACAGCTGGATGGTGTGAGGTGTAGGGCAAGGTGTGTGGGAAAGGGCACAGAGCTCTCCACCTTCTCCCTGGCGTGCCACTCTCTCACAACCCCACAGGTGCTGTGACCCAGGCGCTCTGAGCCTCACACTACTGGTATTTATCTGGAGGCGTCAAGATTTAGTCAAGACCAGCTATGAATTCCATCTCCACCCTCTTGCTTTCTAGAAAAAGGCGAGGGTAGGTGTGGGCAGAGAGCTGAGAGTTTCCAGCTTGAAGTCACGACGTAGACCTTCGGGTCACCTAGTCAAAACAAGAGACACTCCTAGAAATCACAACATGATCAGGGCAGTGAGGCAGGAACCTAATATTTGGTTATATGTGATCCATATATATTAGGATATATACATATATGTCATCACATGTATGTGATCTGCATTAAAAACCCACCAACTTGTATGTTTAATACATACACGTTATTGTATCTTGGGAGGTGAGAATCTACATTTATCTTCTGCCACACTCGATCTGGTAATAGTGAAATGTTAGCTTTCCACGGGCGTGCCATGCTGCATAGTACTGTCTTATCACTAGACCTATTACTCCTGCCTGAAATGCTCCTTCTTCTATTTTATGGATAATGTCTACTTGTTTGTTTAGATTCTGAACAGGTTTTAAGCCAGAAAACTTTATCATGTTTCACCTGAGCCACACGGCGCTGGTCCAGAATGTATCTGTTTGGTCTCGAGGCCAAATATGCCTTTTCTAAATCCCTAGTTAGATCGAAATCACTCTACTAATTATATAATGACTTATTTATTACCTAACCTGAGGCATTTAATTCTTCCTATTTCTTTTCTTTTTTTTTTTTTAAGATTTATTTGTTTGTGCATACAGAATTTGGGTACAGGCCAGAGGTGCAGGGGTGGTGAGAGGATACCCCAGAGACAGAGTGGGGAGCAGAACATGCAGATCGACGAAGTACAGTGCTGAGGGGAGCAGCGTGCAGGTTAGGAGAGGTCTGGCGCGCCCTGTGGTCTCCTCCGGAGCTGGGATCAAGCTCATGCTGCAGTGGCTTTAGCTTCTTAGTGCTGTACTTTAACCTGCTGCACCACCAGGGAGGGCCCAAATTCTTCCTGTTTCTAATGTTAGTGAGTTCTACGCACTGTCAGGAACTTCACAATCCATTATTCCTCTGTACAACACACTGAATCAAGAATCTTTGCTTTTAGGATAGACCCCCAAGAAACTGAGACTTCTAAAGATCCAATAACTTTACCAGTTTGAAGTCTGAAGATACAGAATTTGAACTGATGTATGTACCTACATCCTCTTAATAATTACTATTTCCTTCTTCTTTCCCTCCCTTCCTCTTTTCCCCCTTCTCTCTCTTAGTCCTCTCCCTCTCTTTCTGTCTCTTAGCAGAATTCTGTATTCATCTCAGTGTTCCAAGCAATAGCGCTGACATTCAGCAAACATTGGTCCAGTGAATGAATGAATTCTGACACCTACTTCACTTTCTTTCCCCCGCACTATTTATTGGCCATCAAAGTGAAATTGGGAAAAAAATAACTCTTTAGTAGGAACAATACTGAACATTTGTCTGCTCCAATTTGGTCAGAGTTTCATATCAAGAAATCAATATGTCTGGTAAAATTTATCCTCCAATATCTCCATTCATTCTTCTTTGTTAAAGGTGGAGCAAACATGGATCTGAATAATACCAAATTTTCAGATGAAATCCCAAGTAAAGCACATTGTTATAAGTAGGAAGAGGGTGGTCATACGAGTTTGTCCTAGAACATGATAAGACTCAATGGGCTCATACAGTTCTTTCATACAGAGAGGTTTGAAGAAGAAAGAGAAATCAAAAAAATGGTTGAAATATTAGTAAAGAATTAATGCCCACTTCTTCTTAGAGACAATTTAAAGATATACCAAACTTAAAGAAAAACAAACTCGAGTGTGAAGGAATGATATGGGTTGACCTCTAAAGCCAGCAGAGCCTGCAAATCCTAACGCACACTGCGCTCGCTGAGCCCAGAGAGTGTAGGCAAGGAGTCGATTCCACCATTTTGTGTCCTTTGATTGGCTTTGGCTGGAAGGAAGTTTAACTTTAGCAGGTAGTAGAAGCATAGAAACTACACACAGCCACATGGGCACACTAAAAGCTACAGTTGTTATAAAACATGCCCAACCCTCCCTAGTCCTCGCCTGCCCTGCCAGCCCCGAGCCAAAACACCAGGCTAACAAAACACTGAAGTTTTAAAAGGCAGATTTCCAGTGTCAGTAGGAGCTGCATAACTCCCAAGACGCCTGCCAAGGTTTTAGTCCTTTGTCGATTCATTTGTTTTCTTGTTTATGTTGATTCATTTTATTGCTTTCATATTTTATGTGAAGCTTTTGACTGTTTGGGATGTATGTCAACAAATGACACATCCACTTTCAAACAGCCTACAGGTTAAAGAGGAAAGAAATGTTTATTGGACCTGCTCCCCCCAGATGTTCTTCAGTTAAGTTTCATTCAGTCTTGGATCAGTCTTCAGTAGAGTAGCGTGTGCGTGCACATGTGGATAGAAAGAACCAAACAGTTATACACGTTAATTTATTTTATAAATATGGTGACATAGCAGTGATGTAGATAGTTGAAGGTCTATAAAACGATGGACAAAATTCTGTGTCAGAAACTGTCTCATGCAAGAAGGAGACAGAGGGAAAATGTATCAGATAGATTTACTTAGTGCTTTCATCTAAGAGCTGTTTCCCCTGCCTTCTTTCTTTACAAAACTCTACTACTGAGCAAAATCCATGTTTCCTGGCCTCCACTGGAAATAGATTTGTCAATGAGATAGGAAGGGGCAGTTACTGGGTTCTCTCTCTCTTTTTTTTTATCTTAAAGTGACTATCGCAGGTTAGAGATTATCCCCCTTATCTTTTCTCCTTGTACTTCCTCCTTTTTCTTGCTTTAAGCACAGACATTATTAGAAGAACTTCAACAGCCATTGTAGACCATATGATTTCTTGATGAAAGCCACACATTTCTGGGCAAGCAGAAATCTAGAAAGAACGTGTCTGCTCAATGACTATTCTGCTACGATACTTCTCTGTGTGTGTGTGTGTGTGTGTGTGTGCACGCAGCGGCAGTGAATAAACCCCTGTTTTGTCTAACAATGAAGTTAATTTGAGGTTCTATGTTATATGATGATTTTTTTAAAGATTTAATTATTTATGCTTACAGATGGGGTACAGGCCCGAGATGAAGGGGAGGGTGAGAAGACTCACCAGTGACAGAGCAGGGAGCAGAACAGGCAGATGGACAAAGCACACTGCTGAGGGGAGCAGCGGGTGAGTCAGGAGAGGTCTGCTGCACCCTGTGTGTCACCTCCAGAGCCAGGGATCAAACTCGTGTTGCAGTAGCTTCGGATAGCATCATAGTGCCATGCGTTAACCCGTTGCGCCACCAGGGAGGGCCCCTATATGATGGATTTTAATCTTCAACACCACTTATAAGTTTATAGACGTTATAGAAAATAAAGTCAACATTAACCTATGATTTATTTAAGATACAGGGTGATGAATTAACAAAATCAGTGTGACGTGTAACAGACTGGAGCAGTCTATCTCTAACTAGCATAACACATCCAGAAGGAAGAAAGTTCAGAAACACCTTAGATCCTGCGTGGTTCTGAGTCATTCTAGTATCATCTTGCCATTAGCTTCCAGCGGGTCCCACAGCAGATGCTTAGCTGTAATCTCCATTTTCAAAATTTATTGGCGAGGGCCTCCCTGGTGGTACAACGTTAAGAACAGCACTATGAAGCTATCCGCAGCCATTTCAGCACAAGTTTGATCCCGGCCCCAGAAGTGACCCACAGGGCGCGGCAGACCTCTCCTGTCTCCCCGCTGCTCCCCTCAGCAGTGTGCTTCATCCATCTGCCTGTTCTTCTCCCCACTCTGTCTCTGGGGAGTCCTCTCACCAACGCTGCACCTCTGGCCTGTACCTCAGTTCTGAATGAATAAATCAGTAAATCTTAAAAAATAAGCTGTAAAAAGTTTCTATCAAGACAACGCCAAAATTTTGTTAAATGAATTTTAGAAAAGCCAGGAATCCCCATTTTTGAGCATCGGAATTCAGTGTTACTCAAGTATATGTTCTCTTGGACACTGTGTTTGCATTTAATAGTTACAACAAGTTAATTTTTAAATTTGAGCTATAATATGCACACAAAATGCACATGATGTTAGGTGAACTATGGTGAATTTCTGCGTCTGCATTTACTTGGTTAACATCCTCTCTGACCAGGTTAGAATATCGTCATCATCCCTCTATTTCTTCTATACTCTTCTGTGAAAACATTTCCCCAAAAAGGTAACTACCTACCACTATAAATTGGCTTCTCTATCTCTCACTGATTTGACTGCAAATCAAATTAAAATAAATGTGTGGGTTTATTCCTGGACTCCTACGTTATTTTTTCACTGCATTTTTTATTACTTGCTTTTCTTCTAAGACTTTTTTTCTTAGATCAGTCCAAAAACTTCCCATTAAAGGTTCCCCTTCTAGCTAAGTAAAGCTTTCCTAAGAAACCCTTCCTAAGCTGTAATAACTCAGTTACTATTGTTTTCTATGGGGAAAAAAATGTGGAGTATTCCCAGATCCACAAAAACAGCCTACCAAATCATCCCTAGCTACACATACAACCTAAAGTATCCCTTACAGATAATAAAAGCTGGAGCAAGGTAATAATATGCATGGTGTGATGACACGCATCTGAAGGGGGTGAATCCAACCCCTAAATCATACACAGTATTGTCAACCAGTGGTACTTCAAAAAGAATAAATATATAAAAGTCAAACGGATGAGGATACATACTGGAGACATTTTGTGCAAAGTACTTACTTGGGAAGGAAGTTGGGGGATGCACTCTCATTGCTTGGTGTCTTTTAACAGCTCGCTGCAAAGCCAAGGCCGGATGCCGTGTGTCTCAGAAGTGAGAATTCTCTTTGGATTGCATGAGGTTATTGAAAACATGCGCTGATGTGGGTCTTTAGTGAAAGTGAAGCGGGATAAGGAGACTCTTGGGAAACGGGGGACACCATGTACCCCTGGCCTGCTCCTGCACACCCTTCAGCATCATCAACATGTCCCATCAGGACAGCTCATTCGTTCCTAACTGATGAGCCTACACTGACAAATACCCATCACCTAATCCCATAGTTTGTGGCCCGGCGTGTTCTCGATTCTGTACGCTGTACAGATTCAGACAAATGTGTGACCATCATTATGCTATCACAGAGACCATCTGCATGTTCTAAAATACTTCTGTGCTCTGTACCCCCATGTTTATTGCTGCTTTATTTACAATTGGAAAAACATGGAAGCAGCCCAAATGCCCAAAAGTAGATGACTGGATTAGAAAGATGTGGT
>NW_004567130.1:20055041-20057234 GCF_000260355.1 Condylura cristata
TTGGTGATGGGAAACCCGCGGGGATTACAATCGAGATGGAAAAAAAAATGTGCAAAATGATGTAAAAATAAACTTTGTAATAAAAAAAAATAAAAAATAAATATTTCTGTGCTCCTACTTCTTAACCCTCTTAGCTTGTCACCCCAAAAACTTCTCCTCTTTACGGCTTCCTTAGTTTTGACTTTATAATTCACACAGTTGAACTTTCACCGCATATGAATGCTACAGTTTAGCTTATTTTACTTAGTAATATTCATTAAAGACATTCATTTTCATGACTGTCTTTCCATGGTTTAGCAACTCATTCTCTTTAGTGCTGAGTCACATTCCATTGTCTGAATGTGCCACAATTTGTTGATTCATTCACCTGTGGAAGGGCATCCAGCTTGCGTCATACACACCTGTGTGTACGATTCTGTGTGAGTGTAAATTTTGAGCTCCTTTGGGTGATATCAAGGACCAGCATTGCTGGATTGTATGCTAAAAGGATGTATTGCTTCCTAAGAAACTGCCAAACTCTCTTCCAAAGCATTGCATCCTCCAGCATGACGAGAGAGCCCATTGCTCCATAACTTTGCCAGGATTCCGTGGTGACAGTGTTCCAGATTTTGACATTCTAGTGGGTGTTTTCTCATATCTCATTGTTGCTTTAATTTGCATTTCCTGACGGCATATATTTCAATAATATGGTGCATCTTTTCCAGTGCTTATCTGCCATCTGAATATCATTTTTAGTGATGCATCTATTTAGGTGTTTGACCTATTTTTAAATCATGTTGCGTGTTATTTTATTGTTGAATTTCAAGAGTTCCATATTTCTTTGGATAAATGTCTTCCATTAGATGTTTTTTGCAAATATTTTGTTCCAGACTGAACTTTGTTCATTCCTATTCTCCTGACATTGACCTTGACCAAATAGAGGGTTTTAATTTTAATGAAGTCCAGATTATCAATTATTTCTTTATTTGATCATGTCTTTGTGTCACATCCAAAAAGTCATTGCCACATTCAAAGTCATACACGTATTATTCTATGTTATCGTCTCAAAATTTCCTAATTTTGCATTTTATATTTAGATCTCTGAACCATTTTGAGTATACTTTCATGAAGAGTATGAGGTCTGTATTTAAGTTAATTTTGGGGATTGTGGATGTATGATTTTTCCAGAACTATTTGTTAAAAAGATTATCTTTTCTCTATTATGTTTTTCTGCTCCTTAATCAAAAATTACGTGATTGCATTAGTGGGGATCTAATACTTGTGAGCTCTCGATCATATTCCATTGATTTGTTGATACTTTCACCAATATCCCTGCTTTGATTACTGAATTATTATTTTTTTTTTAGCAAGTCTTGACATTGGGAAGTATCAGTCTTTCAATTTTGTTCTTCTTCAGTATTGTGCTGGCAATTTTTCAGCTTTTGTCTCTTCAGATAACCTTTGGAGTCAATTTGTGAATATTAACATCGGTCCATTTTCCTTTCTTCCTGCTAGGACCAACACAGCTTGATTACTGTAGCTTTACAAGAACTTGAAATTCTGGTAATAAATGTAAAAATCAATTTTGTTATGCTTCAAGTTAGTTTTTGCTAACCTAGCCCATATATTTACTACATATAAGTTTTAGAATAGTCTTGTCAATTTACACACACACACACACACACACACACACACATACTTTGGAGTCACATTTGAGCTATAGATCAATTTGAAGTAATTTAACATCTTAAAATGTTTAGTATTTACATGATAGATTTTTTTTAGATCTTTTGTTTTAGACATTTTTATATTTAAGGTGTTTTTATAAACAATGACCAAAAAAGTTTGGTGTATTTTTATCCACACTGAAAACGATGGATGATTGAATAATAGAGGGTTTCAGTCCACCATCTCACTATTGTCTTCTACCTGTCCATCGGTTCTTTGTTCACTAATTCTCCCTTTACTGCTTGCTTTCACATCAATCAAATCTAGCTCATAATTTATTTTTACCTTCTCTTTATCTTACTGGTTATACCAGTTGGTATCAACTTTGCATTTGGTTATAGTAAAAAGGAACCACTCCTGGCCCTCCCTGGTGGCGCAGCGGGTTAAAAGCACAGCACTGAGAATCTGAAGCCACTTCCGCATGAGTTCGATCCCCGCCTGCCGCCTGCCCCGGAGGAGACCACATGGCGAGCCAGACCTCTCCTG
>NW_004567130.1:20057385-20061628 GCF_000260355.1 Condylura cristata
AAATAAATCTTTAAAAAAAAAAAAAAAAAAAAAGGAACCACTCCTAAGCTCTATTCGGTCCCAAATACAAGGCTGATATACTTACTCATTCACCTTATTGGCTGTGTACAATTGACTTTAGTATCTGTTTTAAATACCACGAGATACTCATTGTTTATACTCTAAACAGCAAGTAGATTTCCATGTCTTCTCACTGATTTACCTTTTCTGGAGCTGTTTACTTTCCTTATGCATCTGTGATTCATTCTATGATAATTTTCCTTTACCTTAAGCCATATCCTTCATTACATCTTGTAGTATATAGTCAGATGAAAATTAATTTTCTCAGATTTTTGCTTGTCTGACAGTTTCTTTTTTCATCTTAACTTTATATTATTTCCACTAGGCATAGGGTTTTATTTGACATATTGTTGTTTGCATGTTTTTCTTTCTTTCAGTACCTTGGATGTGTCTCTATTATCTCCAGCCTTCCCTTCTCTTCTGCTGAAATCATTGCTGATTCCTATTTTCCTCCCAAGATAATATTTCTTTTTTGTATGGCTGTTTTCAACATTGATCTTTGATCTCCAGCAAGTTTACTTTTCTAGACCTAGTCAATCTTTCTCTGCTTAGGTCCAAGGAACTTTTTCAATCTCTTTGCTGATATCTTCACCAGATGAGAACTGCTCTTGCACGTTAATTCTTCAAATATCGGTCCTGGTTCTCGTTCTTCTTTCTGGGTATTATCCTTTGACTTGTAGGAGACCATTAATTCTATCTGTCCACGTGGTTTTTAAATCCAACCAGTTAGTTTTTGATTTTGAAGTTCAATGAACTCCATTTATTAATTTTTTTAAAGACTTATTTATTTGTGCATACAGAATTGGGGTACAGGCCAGAGGCTCAGAGACGGTGAGAGCGGGGAGCAGAACAGGCAGATTGACGAAGTACACTGCTGAGGGGAGCAGCGGGCAGGTCAGGAGAGGTCTGCCGCGCCATGTGGTCACCTCCGGGGCAGGCGGAATTGAACTCATGAGTAAGTGGCTTTCGCTTCTCAGTGCTGTGCTTTAATCCACTGCGCCATCAGGGAGGGCCCTCCATTTATTATTTTTTAAAAGGACCTGATAGCCTGCTGAAGTGGTCTTTCATTTATTTCATCTACCCTTCCATAACTTACTGAGTTATTATTTGTGGTTATTTGAAAGTCCTTGCCTACGAATTCCACAACTGTCTCATTTTGTGGTCACTGTCTATAGACTGGACTGTCCTTTACTGTCATCAGCCCCTTTTTCTGTTTCTGTGCTTCTCTGGTGAGTACCCTCTGCATAGGCAGAAGGTATAAGCTTTTGCTTTTCTTCTAGTGAATTTTAAGATCTGCTCTACCAGATAATCCATCCTTGGCGGATCATCTGAATGCTGCAAAGGCCTAATTTTAATTTCATAAGGGCAAAGCTATTTCTATTGGATTCCTTTTACCTACAGCATCATTATCACATTATGGGAGTATCCTCCATCGTGTCTCAAACAAATGTCCAACGTGACCATCAAAACTCTCCACGAAGGCTGGGGCCACACTTTCATGTCTCTCCAAACTGCGTGATGTCCAGAATCTCTACTCAATGGTCCATGTTTAGGCCACTGAACTCTTACTAGGCCTCCAGAATCTTAAGCTGAGGGATCTGCAGGTTGGGAGTCCCGCCAAAGAAGTCAGAGGAATGTCTAGACAGACTTCTCGATTTCCTCTCTGTAGGCTTCTTTCTGCCACCGGGCTCCATTGGTCCCCCAAGTTCTGTTACCTTCACAGCTCCATGCTCTTTAGCAAGGTGTCCCCTGCCTAGTGAGACTGCAGCTCCCTGCTTTGGCCCAAATTTCTGTTGGGGAAAATAACTCCTAGGTAAAACCTGTAGGGACAGGTTTCTCGTGTGCACCCTCTCATTCAAAGGTCGTAGCTCCAACTTGGCTGGTATGCAGAACTTAAAATGTAGCGTTGTGAAATGGCCCAGGTTGTTACCAGGCAGAAGGGGAGGTGTGTTAATGTCATTCCTACTCTCAGCTAGCTGTCCATAACTTGTCTCGTTTAATAACTGAATAAATGAAGGAAGTCTATAAATATAAAATTTTAAAAAAAACCTAAGATGAATTTTGACATGCATGGTCTTATCTCCTTTATTTTAGAACAATTCCCAAAGTTGAGTACTCCTTGGCTTTTGGCTTTTGGGATCTTAAATGTAGAGCGGCCTCTCGTTCGTTTCGTCTCCACATCTATGAGTGTCTCTTCCATCTTTCCCTCTTAAATATAATTTGATACATTTGTTAAATAAGGCACCACACTCAGAATCGCATAGGAATTAATTTACCAAGACCTGGGGCAACTTTGTCTATTAGTTTTCAGTTTGTTATATACTGACATGTGAATTTACCTTGTCTTTAAAGCTGAGTAGATTGCCTGTAATTAGGAATGTTCAAACGTTTGATTTTTTTTTAAGGATTTATTTATTTATTCATACAGAACTGGGGTACAGGCCAGAGGCTCAGGGGTGGTGAGAGGCTTCACCAGAGACAGAGTGGGGAGCAGAACAAGCAGATGGATGAAGTACACTGCTGAGGGGAGCAGCAGTGTCAGGAGAGGTCTGCCGCGCCATGTGGTCACCTCCAGACAGGCGGCAGGCAGGAATCGAACTCATGGGGAAGTGGCTTTAGCTTCTCAATGCTGTGCTTTAACCTGCTGCGCCACCAGGGAGGGCCTCAAACGTGTGATTTTAATGGCTATTCACAAAGAAAAATGAACATGGCGTGGTAACATATTTTTATTAAATTTAATTCTTTTTTTCCTGGCAAGTGATTTACCTCATGATCTTCTCCAGACTATTTACTGCCAGGGATCAAGCCCCATCTTCACGACTATATAGATACGAGAATCTATACTTGGGGATGAATCTACACGACATACCCATTCCTCTAGCATCTGGTCTGTTGTTTATGGATTTATCAAATCTTATCAAAGGCACTGATGTTCTCACAGGAAAACAGAAATTTTATGTTACGGGAGCTGTGTATTAGATTTGAATTCATGATCCTCCCTCTAGGTATGAACAGACAATGAATGCTTTGGATTTCTTTCTTCTTAAATGGGAATGAAGCACTAGTTTGAACGTTTGCTTTAAGGTTTAGAACTATAGGAAAGGATCAGTACTGCTCCTCCTGACAGTTACCCTAAGGAGCCAACTGAGGTATTGCTGCGGCTCACAGTGTTTGTACTATTCCACGGAGACCGGCTACTTAAACTATGGACACACCTGCATGTCTTCTCACTAGGTTTTCCTCTCCTACTTTGGCTTGAATTCTCTCAAAGAAATGTTTAATCTCCCCTCTCTACAGATTGTTATGTCTAGAAGAGAGTATAATGTCACAGGAATGTGTATACATATAATTCTCAACATTACTTTTCCTTCTCAAAGAAGAGCTCTATCTGTTCCTGCCTTTGCTGTTGTTGTTCCAAATAGAGCTAACAAAATCATTTTGCCTCTTTTAATATTGCTAATTTTTTTTTATGTCATATTGGGCTCTAACTTCTGTTTCTTTTTTTCTTTCTTTCTTTTTAGTTACCCATTTTGTCTTTGGGCTGTCTTGACACTCACTTTTTTTTTTTAAGATATATTTATTTATGCATACAGAATTGGGGTATAGGCCCGAGCTGCGGGGTGGGGGGTGAGAGGACTCCCCAAAGACAGCGTGGGGAGCAGAACAGGCAGATGGACGAAGCACACTACCGAGGGAGCAGCGGGGAGCCAGGAGGGGTCTGCCGCTCCGGGTGGGTCACTTCGGGGGCGGGGTGGAACTCGTGCTGCAGGGGCTGCGCTGACCACTGTGCCCAGGGAGGCCCCTCCTGGCGCGTGTGTAACTTGGTTTCCTGGAGCAGCCCCGGGGGTCTCTAAACTCGGGAGGGGCGGGGGTTCACACTTTCACTGGGTCCGGGGAAGGTAGCAGATTCCTTTTCTCTTTCTCTCCCCCTTCTCTTTCATTTCGCTTCTCATTGCTCTTGAGCTCTATGCGCAAATTCGAAAACTTCGCCAGCAAGCGCATCTATTTTCTTTTCTGATCTCGAGTCAGCCGCGCGGGCACCTGTCTTCCCTGCGCGCCGGGCTCTCTCCCCCCACCCCCGGGCCCAGAATCCGAGCAGAGGGAAGCCGAGCTGCTCCCGGCCCGGCTCCGGCCCCCACGGAGACTGTCACTCAGAGGTCAAACCCTAACCGCTGCCCGGGGG
>NW_004567130.1:20063052-20111648 GCF_000260355.1 Condylura cristata
GCCGGAATTGCGGCCGGTTCTCGGCGCAGACGCGGGCGCGCGGCTCGCAGCGGCGGAGCAGCCGGGCTCGGGGCCGCATCCATATGGCGGGATTTCAGGAACGCAAACGGGCGTTTGTCCGCCCGTGTGCTGTGAACCTGCCCGGCGGCCGTGAGGCCGTTTCCAGTCGCCGTCCGTGTTTGCAGTGCGCAAGGACTCTCCTCGGGAGGTAAACGCGTTTGTCCGAGCGTTTGTGTCGTCAGGGACGCTGGTTTGTGCGTTTCCCCGCTGTGAGCGAGGCACAGACCTTTCCTTTCGCTCTCGGCCTCCGAGTGCCAGCGAGCAAGGCACATACTGAACGCCGGCTTTGGGGGGGCTCAGCCCTCACTAGGTGAAAGACAACCTTAAAGAGCGCGTTTGTTGATCATGTCGTGTCCCCCCGCACCTCCCCCCCATTAAATTGTGAGGTCATTTGATTGCACGGGCCATGCATCACTGTTTCCTGAGTTTCGAACAATGCCCCAGAATTTACTTGGGAGCCCCCCGAAGGAATACTCACTTCGGAAAGGGGGGATCTGAACCCAGAGCAAATCCACGCCTGTCGGCGTGGGAGCGGCATGTGAATTGAACACAGGGAAGTCCTTCTCTTGCCAGTGTGGTGGTGACATGGCGTTGTGTGCACCCTCTTGTTACAGGAGCTGGTACTGCGAAGTCTGCACCGATCGCCCTCCCCTCCTGCGCGGCCCACAGGCTCGGAAAATGTGGCTTGGGCAGATGCCCCCGCCCAGTAGCCAGTCCGAGATTTGTGCGCTTGATTTGCCTGTTGACTTAGTAGGTAACTAGCTGTTGTGGAACTGCGAAGCACGTAATTTGTGAGCCGAGTTTCCATATGGAAATACAGGTGTAGCTTGGATGACGAACTGAGCACAGGTTAAATCGCAGGTCTGATTTCTGTAAACTGGGCACCTGCTGGCAGGTGGATTTTCATGTGAAAAGGGGAGTTCGAAAGCCTGTTTTGGGAGGATCAGCAAATATGTGTCAAATGGACTGGAGACTTCTAAGACGGGAAATGAGAGAAAAGTTGATTTTGAAACACTTGGACACTGTGGGTTTCTGCACAATTATCAGAAAAGTGTCTTTTGGAAAGGGAAGGTCTGTCCTTGGGAGTGGTCAGAGTTTACAGAAGGCTGCTGGAAGACCAGTTGTGCCACAGCCCTACCCTTAAACTTCCTTAGGGAACTCTGAATCTTAGGCTCATGTATGGATACATGTTTCCCGCATTTCTCTTCCTGGGGGAAAAAAAAGCGGAGTGTTATTGCAAAAGTGTTGTTCATTTCTGAAGATTCTTTAGGCTTTCTTAATTCTTTAGGGGGCACCCTTCATTTTCTTCTTAGAAGGAGTTCTTATTTAAAAAATGAAACTTGCTTGTCATATTTAATTAGAGTGTCTAAAACCAAAAACGTCTTTTAATGCTGTTTTAGCTTTTAATGGCTCACAACCTGTTGAAAATACGTCTGGAAAAAAATGTGAAATTCAGAGAACTAGAATTTCTTGGATCCACATCAGTAAGTTGAGTAGACAGAACTGTAAAGTCGAGTTATCTCGGGGGCTTGAAAATTGCAAATTAATTTTTTTTTTCAATTTTTACCTAAAATGTCCCCTCCTTTCCAGAGCCAACATCCCGGCCTTACCTGTGACATTGTTGACATTGGCAGAATTTTTCTTTTTTTAGATGTATTTATTTATGCACACAGAACTGGGGGACAGGCCAGAGGTGCAGGGAGGTGAGAGGACTCCCCAGAGACAGTGGGGAGCAGAACAGGCAGATGGTCTGAAGCACACTGCTGAGGGGAGCAGCGGGGAGACAGGAGAGGTCTGCTGCACCCTGAGTCACTCCCTGGCCGGGGATAGAACCCTTGCTGCAGTGGCTGCAGGCAGCGTCACAGTCTGCACTTTTAACCCTTTGTGCCACTAGGGAGGCCCAGAATTAGTTTCTTAGTCCTAAATGCCCTGGATGCTGTCAGTATAACTGTCCAGAGACTCGGCCCTGTCTGTAGTGTGGAGAAGTTTTTGCATTGAGAACAGCTGCGTTGTAGTGGAGCTTTGGTGAGATGAATGAGCTGTGAATCACACGGAGATCAGTCTGTGCGGAGATGCGACGCGTCCTCTTTGGCTTATGGAACCTAATTTTATACCCTAATATGTTATGACTAATAGCTGTGCCCTTACATTGTGCTTGTGAAGTACCGGGGACTAACCAGGGAAGTGTGCTATTTTATGCAATCTGCTTGGGAATTACAACCCAGTTTTCTCACGGAGGAATGTGGAAAACACCATCTCTGGCCTCCATGAAAAAATGATCAAATCCGGGTTATTTACGAGAAAAGATGGTCAGAGTGACAAACAGGCCGGCTGCTTAGTCCTGCCACAGTGCTCGTCCGGAGGCGTCGGCAGTGACATCCCACATGCTGTGTCCCGTCCACCCATCCCAGGTCGTCAGGAGCGTCCCCTGCAGGTTACCAGCGTCAGGGAACGTGGAGATACAATTTCTGCCTCAATAGCAAGCCTCTGTTGTAAGGGGCAGTGTGCGGACAGGTGGCTGGGCCTGGCGAAGTGGAGGCTCGTGTGTCCGTCTCGCGTGCTCCTCGCTTGAGGTCCAGGCCCTTTCAGCCCCAGTCCAGACCGGACGCGAATCCTGTACCTCCTCGCAGGCCTTCCATGCGGGGCGGAGCTGGCACCCAGGCACTGCGGGTGCGTTGTGAACCCCGCCTTTTGCAGGGGCGCTCAGTTGGCTTCCCCGTTCTCCAAGAGTTGCAGAGCCCACATTTTCAGGGACGGACACACACTTGTGCTGCTGTGAAGCAGTTGAAAACACGCGGTCGTGGGGGGCCTGGGCAAGGCCTGTTCCCTCGGCGCCTGCTGTCCTGGCACTGGCATGGAGCGGCCGGCCGCCCTGCATGCCGCTGGTCTCCGCCCTGTTCACGTGGCAGCGCGGTCTGTCTCGGCGGTCGAAAAATAGGGTCCTCGTGGGGTGCTCTTGGGCCAGCTTCTAATGCCGGGCAAGATGCAGCGCTGATTGTCCTGCTGCTTCCTTAATGCTGTTGATGTGGGCACAGAGCCACGGCGTGGGCGCGCCCCTGGCTCCGTGGTGCTGGCCCCGTGGCCCCTCTGTCCAGAGGGTCTGGCCATGTGCAGATACCCCCCTCCGGCAGTCTCTCCCTTGCCAGGCTGTCCTCCCACCGGTCAGTCAGGTCAGAGCCCCTGCCCGGCGCCCCCAGGGCCCAGCACTCTGCCTGGCTCACACCTCCTCAGGCCTCCGCAGCCCCGGCTGCTGCTGCCACGTGGACACAGGCCCGGGACCCACAGGGTGTCTGAGCCACTGCCACTTGCTTCTCGCCCGGCTGCCAGCTCACCCTGAAGCCAGCGGGACAGGCCGGGGAAGACGGCTGCACGTGACCAGAGAGACAGTAGCTGACGGCACCGGAGGGCGCAGGGCGTTGAGCGCTGCTGTGCCCAGTCTGGGCACTGGAATTCCGCTTCCTCGGCCCCTGAAGGCTGCAGACAGGGGAGTTGGTTGGTAGCGGGGTGCAGACTCCCAGGGTGCCTCAGGCTCTCTGGTCATGGGCTCTGCCCTGTGAGTTTTCACTGAAGCTTTTTAGTACTGAACAAAAGTCTGGCCTGAAAGACTTTAGCTATGACCTTGACAGTTTACTTTGCACTTGCAGGAATTTCTCCCCAGGGGCCAGATCCATTCTTTTCTTGATCTCTGGCACCCTGAAGAGCAGGCTCACTCAGGCCTGAGGCCTGGCCCCTTCTGCCTGTGCATCTCTTCTGCCTGGAGACCTGTTTGCCAAGTCCCACTTAACAAATACAACTTCTTTGTCATGGCTGGAGGGATCAGGTCTCAGCACCCCACACTCCTCCTGACCGGTCACTGAGTGGCTGCCCTTGCACCACCGACTTGATCCTTCATTGGGCGACCGGTCTGTGCTAGCCCTGGCCTGGCTCCTGCCCCCAGCCAGTGTCCCCTTGAAGTCCGCATACCAGCGGAGTCACGACTTACTCCCCTTCGGTCACCTCCGCCGTGGAAGCGGAGCCGGCGTGGACACCGGAGGCAGGCAGGGTGTCCTTCAGCTGCTGCTGTTCAGCTCGGCGGCAGGCGGGCGACGCGGACGCGAAATGCACAGCCTGAGCGAGGACGGGCTTGCAAGCACCAGCCCCCGCGGGCTGCGAGGGGCTGCCGCTCTGCTGACGCCCGGTCTGCGGGGCAGCTGTGCCCGCTGAGCCAGGGGCACGCGGGAAGTCGGCGCGAGAGTCTGCAGGAAGGGAGACACTCCCTTCCCAGCCCGCGCCTGCGTCTTTTCTGACTGACCGCTCAGGAGCAGATCTCCATCTTCCTGGGCAGCCGTTCGGCGTTTCGTCAGGTCGCGCTCACCTCCAGGGGACCTGCATCCAGCTAGCTTAAGCCATACTGTGCCACCTGTCACTGGGCTCTGTCTCCACAGGTGGAGAGTTGTGCTCACCTACGAGCTTACTGATAGGGAACTTCTCATCTTCAGCTCCTTTAGTTCAAAACGTGGCCTTGCGAGCACAGCTTCTCTCTCCTGGAGACCCTGCACATCACTTGCGTCGGCGAGAAGTTCTCATGCACAGTGTGAGCACAGAGGTGCCCCCCGTGGCCCCCACGGCCTCACCGCCCATGCCTTGTGCGTTGTTCGGGCAAGGGGCCGCCACCGCGTCCTTCCTGCTGGGCCCCTCGCGCCCTCCCCTCAGTCTTCTCCAGCAGGCGAGAGCGCCTCATCCTTCTCGACTTTGCCTTGAGTGCAGGTTCCATCCATTATTTCCTTTAACTATACGAAACTGAGAATGTGCAGTTAGGCCGCCAGAAGTCACCGTCCCTCGCTGAAGCTGATTGTGCTCCCTCTCCTCACACGTCACTGTCAAGTGTAGCCCATCCACGGTGAGCACATGTGGGTGAAGACCCTTGAGCACAGACACCGGCTCTGGCTCTCCCACTCTCTCTCAGTGCTGGCCCACGCGCCAGCCCCCGAGACGTACTTTGTAGGACACATGGAGCGTGAGCCACTTTGGGGAGACACGGAACGTGAAGCCACGTTGTAGGAGTCACGGAGCATGAAGCCACGTTGTGGGAGACACGCAGCGTGAAGCCATGTTACAGGAGACACGGAGCATGAAGCCACGTTGTGGGAGACACGGAGTGTGAAGCCACATTGTGGGAGTCACAGAGCGTGAAGCCACGTTGCAGGAGTCATAACGCATGAAGCCACTTTTGGGAGACACGGAGCTTGAAGCCACGTAGCGGGAGTCATGGAGCGTGAAGCCACGTTGTGGGAGACACAGAGTGTGAAGCCAGGGCGCCAGGTCTCAGCGAAAGATGTGAGCAGCGCAAGGAGCCCCAGGGGTGAAAGGTGATGGTACCTGTCATGTGCATTTCTTAGGACTCAGAGTCACAGAAATGCATTCGTAAGAATTCGGAGACCAAGGTGTGACCTCAGCCAGCCCTCAGTCCCCCGGGGTCACCAGGGAGAGCCCACCTGGCCTTCCCTGTGTCTCCCCGTGGCGGGCTGGCCTCTGACCCTGGACTGGCCCCTAGTTTCAGCCTGCAGTCTCGGCCCCCTCCTTTTGACGGTGTGTTGTCTCTGAGACATATCCCCGCCCCCAGAACATCCAAGCCAAGGTCGCCCTTTGAAGAGTCTTGTTACCTTCTGGCATCCGAAGTAAGGTTGGCAGGTTGGGGTGCGGATGTGGACATGTCTTTGGGGAGCCCGGTGTCGTCAGTGCATGTGGTTCTGCTTTTGACTTCTGGTTGGTTTTCATCAGTGTCGGGGGCTGCGTGCGTGAGAGGCGGAGGCCGCGCAGGGCTGCTCCTTTGTCAGAGCCTGGGGCAGAGCTGAAACTTGCGCTCTTGTTTGCCTTCCTGATGTTTCTTGGATTTGACGAGACTATTCCTGACCTTTACTTCCCCAGGAAGTCTTTCCGGTCTGCCGCTGGCCTTTCGTGGCCCCAGATTCTCACGTGTCCCGGGCCTCCACTCTCAGCTCACAGCCTCCAGGACCCCTCACTTTCTGCTGAACCCCTGCGCCCTGGTTTCCATCCACCCCCAGTCCAGAGAAACCACTCTGTCCGAAAGTCTCCTGGCACCAGGCAGTGCCTCATCTTGGGGGGCCTTTGGTCTCCTGCTGACTCCTTTCGCCTCCCCCCGCTTCAAGCATCACACTTCCCAGCCTCCACTCCGCTGACTCCTCATCTTCCAGTGACCCGCCCATTGCCTGCTAGGTGTGAGATGGTCCAGAAACTTCTTTCCCCTTACTTGACTTCCCTCCTCCCCCGTGACTTCCTTATTGTCATGGTTTCCAGTATCCTGTGTCGCGAGCGAGCGCCCGGCCAGGTCCCCAGGCCCGGCTGGTGCCAGAGGCGGCTCAGTGAGCTCGCTGGGTAGCTCGGCTCCCTCCTCACGCTGCTCCTCTGGGGCTTCCTTTGGCTGTGAGCGGCGTGGCCACCCTGCAGCTGAGTAATCCTGATGAATTCTCCCCGTGGCCTCCCACATTTAGTCAGATACCGAACTGCAATAATTCCAATAAGGAAGCGTTCGGCGCTCTTGGATTCCTCTTTCTCCTACTAGCAACACCCTAAGTCACTGCTTTTCCAACTTCACTGAGCTTTCGAACCACACAGGGTCCCGCTGAAAGGAGGGCTGGCCGGCGCCTGGAATCTGCATTGCAGCGAGCCTTTCCCCCAGTCTGGGCTGCCCACGTGAGCTCACCAACGATACACCGTCTACCCATTTGGCGCATATCCCGTTTACTGGAGCTCAAGTTGGATCATCCTTTTTCCTGCCCTCAAGCATGTCTTGGGCATCCTCTTCGGTTATTGCATGACCACTCACCTCTTACGTCACCTGTCCACGGGTGTTCTGCTTATTTGTGGCTTCTTTTAAATCCAGTCTCAACTCTCAGGGTTCCCTGTCACTGTAGCTTCTTGCTCTTCCCCAGAGCCACTTCCACTTACTCACAATTCTCATGTGTCCTAGGGTCGCTTAGAATGACCTTTCTTCTAAATCTTCCAGCGTCCCCATTTTGGTAAGAAAATGACAGTTTTCACTGTAAATTTATTCATTGGTACTTTATCAAATGCTCGCTTTCATCACTCTCCGTGTGTGTCTGTGTCTGTGTGTTATTTCAAACACGGCAGTGTGAAATCCTCGCAGTGAGACACCACATCCCCTATAGCTCTGACCGTCCCGAGGAGTGCTTGGTATGGAGTTTCAGCCACACATGCACAATATGAGCACCAACAATCGGAAAGATACCAATAAAGTCTTCCCAATGTTTAGTTACTATATGTAAAGGTAGGAGGGAGCACATAAAATTGCAGCACCATCCAAGCATGTCCAAAGTAAAAAATCCATCATGACCTAGTGCTCTCAAAATCCGTATGGCTAATAATGTGATGGATTGTCCTCTGATATATGTCTCAACACAGCCTAGTGTTATATAAAAATGGAATAATAATAGACCTTTGCAACCAGTCTTTCAACGGTGATCCACCTGTTTTGTTTTTTAATTATGCAGTGCATTCCGAAGGGTTTACTGGTTTCACCACTTAAAGATCAATCGATTTAAATGGCCCAGCAATATAAATATGTGTCTGCTTTGAATTTCTGATCAGTCAGGCATGTCTTTATTTAGCACTTTCTCTGCCCATAGGATTATGCTGCCTACTTTGGATTTGTGAGTTAGACCCAAATGTTACTGCAGGAGTGTCACACAGTATTGCTGTTGGGCAGCGTTGATGTTATCCTCTTGGCTGTTGGGCTGATAGCGATGGTGGCCACTCACCTTTGATGCCAGATAGCAATCACCATGTTTGGTGACATATATTCTCAAATGAATATTTTGTTGGCATTTAATGTTTCCCATGTTTTAGATCGGTGAAAAATGGGTTACTCATTTTGTATCCTGAATCCGTGTCTATCCAGAACGCACACAGTTAAGATGATTTTTTTGTGTGTGTTTCAAGATGAATATTGGAATAAAAATTGAAAGCTTTAAGAAACACTTAACAAAATCTTTTGTGTATTAAAAATAAATCTTTTGTATATAAAAACTACAGTTTAGAGGAAGTGTGAAAGACGTGACATATGAACTTTCTTTTAATGCTAATAAGTGGAGGTATAATTCAAGGCACTTGTTGAAAAGATAGTTCCTATAGAAATCAGAATCAATAAACATAGGGGTGCAGCAATATTGCACCCCTATGTTTATTGCTACACTATTTACAATAAGGAAGATGTGGAAGCAACCGAAATGATCAAAAATAGATGACTGGATCAAGAAGATGTGGAATATACACACAGTGGAATATTACACAGCAACCAAAAAGGACAAACTCATGCCATTTGTAGCAACGTGGTTGGAGCTGAAGGGATCACACTGAGTGAAATAAAACAGAAAAAAAAAAGAAAAATACCAGTTGATTTCACTCACAGCAGGAGTATAAGGGATTAGGGGAAAAAATTGCAATAAAGTAAAAAACAAAGTCAACAGACAATTATAAAACAGAGACATTCAACAGGGGCGGAGAGTGGAACAGGATCATACCTGGGGTGGGAAGAACACCCGGGTCTGGTGGTGGGAAGTCACGAGGTTACAACCGAGGTGTAAAAGTGAACAACATGAAAAATGAAGTAATATATATATATATAATTAGAAAACAAAAATAAAAATCAGAGCCAGCATACCTCTATGAATTTTAGAGCAGTAACCCTTAATAATGATCATTGCTGCCGCTGCCGTACTTGCTGTGATGAAAAACAGTTTGTGGGAGCATTCTGGAAGATCACTTCCATGGAGAGGGGGAGCGCAGGAATACTGAGTTGGGGCACTTGGAGTTTCCAGTAGAGCTAGTCTTGGTCTGTGAAGACCACGCATGAAGGTAGAACGCCAGGTGATGAGGGCGTAAAACGCTGATGCTGTCTGAGACTTCAGACCTCCTCTGAGTTACTGAAATGCTGTAAAGATGATCTCGACACCTTACATTCGAAATCAGCGACAACTGAAGTCCCAAGACCTTGACTGAATCACCCCAAACCTCACCGTTACCAAGCACGGACCTTTCAAGCCCATGTCTAGACCTCTTACTTGTGCACACGGAGACTCTCCCTGGGGTCAGCGCAGACCGCCCTTTCCTCACTCTCCGTTGATGCCGGCTGCATTTAGGACCTCAAGCGTCAGTACACTGAGCTCTCTCACTCAGCTGCCCTCCGAGTCCATCTGACCCGCAGATATTTACACCACGAATGTCGGTCTGTGTCTCCAGCGTGCGGGTGGACATCGGGACCCCTCACTCCCCCAGTCAGCTTTGCCTTATGTTTTCTGCACTCAGTACAGCCGCCCCAACATCCTGTGAACCTCTATTCCCATCTTGCTCCCCTTCTTCACGCGCAGACCCTACGCCCCAGTGGACTTCCCTGACCTGTCCCTGTGCTTCAGCTCCACGGCCCGTCACCTCTTTGACACGCCTCTCTTGTTCCCTCCCGTCTTGATCCCAGCAGCCTCTGATCTGCCTCCCTATCTTCAGCCTCTCTCTGCTTTTGCCTGCTCTGAGCCTGAAATCATCTACAGTTTCCCACTAAGAACTTCACCTGCCTCAGGCCCCCTGCCGCTAGGTCTGGGCTCTAGGACCTTGACTTCTGGAATGTGCTATCCTGGCCCTGCCTGTGGTGTTCCTACAAATACGAGGAGGCTGGCCATGTCCAACCCAATTCGTTTCCAATCCCTGTGTCTCTTATTCTCACGTCTCACAACGTATGAGATGCTCATTGTACTAGAATAAGTTCTGGCCATAACAGTCTTTCCTTTAAATTGCGAACATCTCATTAAGGGCCAGCCATTATTTATTTCTGTATGCCCGCAATTTTACATTGTAAAACATGAACGAAAAGCTAGCCAAGTTCAGGGAAGCTTTAGGTCGTTGTAAGAGCAGAGATTTTTTATGTTTTATTCAGATACACCCGAGCGCCTAGTAGACTCATGAAGTATTTGTTGTTGGGCGAATGCCCTCTTTCTCTCTGATGGTGGTGGGGGGAGAAATCTAAGAGTGAGCAGTTTTCAGTGTATCTTGATTATGACCAAATCATTTATATATTAGTAAGCAGTCAGTGGTTTATAATGAGGATCATAGAGACATAATGGAATTATCCCAGGTCAAACTCGGTTTCACTTGTCTGGAGGGTTTTCTGCGGACATGTAATGCTTACACTGGAGAGTGTGGTCCTTCCAGATAACATCCTCCGCGTGATGTCTCCTCTCACTAAGTAGCCCAAGGAGTCAGCACTTCGAAGTAGTCACTATAGGTTGATCTTAAGTCTGGCTCTCCTGTGGGCCTCTAGGAACCCTGCATAGGTTCCCATCACCAGCCTTTGGAGCAGTATTTCTAAAAACATGGCTGGGATCATTTGCTCTAGAGTCGCCTAAGGTGGGTGCTGAACATGTCTCTGGGTGGAGACCAGGCCTGCTGAATTAGAGGCAAGAGCTGCCAGTCTGCGTCATAAGGAAACGCTAGAATGTTCCTTCTGCTTCCTGGACCTTAAGACCCAGCACCGAAGAGACAGAGAGGGAGAGGCAAGATGGAGGGGCCGGGAGGACAGAGATGGGAAGAAGGGGAGAGAGAGGCTTCCAGTTCCTCTGTGTTAAAGCCTGCATTGGCAAGGGGAACATTACTGTGGGCTGTTTCTCTGGTCAGATGAGTCATTCGATTGAGTTTGTTTCTCAGGCTTTGAGGAAGGGCGGAGTACTCTTTTCCACTGGAATTTACACACAATGGAGGGAGAATGAGATCTCAGGTGTAGAATTAAGATGAAACTGTTTTCCATCCACTGTCCACTCTTTTCTAAATAAGTTGTTAAGTTTTGCTTTTTTTTTTTTTTTGAAAAATATGAATAGCAGTGTTTCTCAACATGGTAAGAAAATGAACTTGTCATTGCAATTCCAAGCAGTCTTCAACTGCTTTTTGTTTTTTCTTGAAAGAGATCATGGAACTCACTCAGAAGCAGACCATAGTTTTGCAGGTGTGTAGCTATATTTCAGGGTTACCTTTATGAGCAAGGGCATCACGTTAGTCATGGATTCACCAGAAGGATGCTAAGAAAGCCAAGACAGAATGGTCTAGTGTGTTTGTGCCTTGTAACTCAGTCCTGAAGACTGTTTTTAAGTGGGCCTCGAGTAGCTTTGCTCATTGGTGAAAGATGAGTATATTTTTAAAAGCATATTAAATACAATTAATACTTACTCATAATTGCAAAGCAATGCATTTAGATTTCAGAAATGAAAATGATCTCTCACCCTGCCCCTTAGACCCACAGCCGGGGTCTAAGCCAGTTCTTCCACCGGCCATCTACCTGTTCCCTAAATGTCCTGAGTTTTTGTGACTTGGCTCAGGCACCAGTGAAGGTGTCCACGCTGCAGGTGACGGGCAGGCAGTGCGCTTCCCTGATGGGACTCATCCCTTCGTGAAAACTTACCTGCCCTAGCCAGGTGTCAAGGCCAGAGGAAGTGTGCTCATAAGGCTGTGTGGCCACTGGGCGGTGAGACTTTCCTTACAACTCATATTTTTCCCTAGCTCTTACATATGAGACTTAATTTACATTTTCTCAAAAATGCATTGTTTTCTAGAAAACATAGGCAGCTAATTCTGATGTTGGCCACAAGATGGCAGACACCTGCATTTGTGTGTCCAATGAGAGAGTCAAGCTTGCCAGAATTAAAATGAGCTTCCAAAAGAGCCTCTCAATGTGGAAGACGTTGGTTGCCCATGAGGGATTGGTAGGAACTCTGCTGTCTTCCCAGAGGGCCGTGTCTCCAGCCTCTTTCTAGATTCCAGTGTGTTCACTTGCTGTTTCCATTCAAAGATGGATCGCCAAAGGCACTTTGACTAGTGTTCTATTCCTTTAAATCTTGACATCGACTTTGCAAGTTGAGGCTCAGGTGAGCAAACTTGGTGGAACGAGGTGGGGTGTGCGGTTCTGCGGTTGTGCGACAAATGTTTCGCTTTGGGGTGGTGAAGAAACAGTACTAGGTACTGTCAGCCTCCCGGCTTCCCTTCCTCCGCCACTTGCTCTAGAAGTCCCGTGTTCTCCAAGACAGTCACCTGTGTAAGCCCTGACAGAAAGGGAAGCGGGCCCGAACCTGCCCACCAAGAAGCAGAAGAATAGCTCGCTAAAGCGAGGGGTTCCGCAAGACTGAGGGTGCCTTGTCCTGTGTGTTCTGACGCACACTGTGCTCACCTCCAGAGCAGGGGTCCCCATGGACGCGGGATTTCTGGAAAGCCCGCACCGACCCTGACTTCGCGAGCGGTTTGGATGAGATTGTTTCAGGGCAGCTGGGTTCAGAAGGGGTTTTAAAAATCTGTGAAGTCTTGCCCCTGCATGCGTGTTTATAATCTACAGCTAAGTTAATTTGTAGAATAGAGCTCTCCGAGCCAAGTTCTTCTTGCAGTCCAGAGGCTGAAGACGCCAGCTCTTTTTGGAAGGATACCAGGAACTTCTTAGTTTAAGGGATTTCACTTGGAGAGATACTTCAAAGCACCAGTGAGATTTAAATAGATGGAATTGCAAGAGAACTATTTAGGTAAAGCCTGCCTCCCAAGTCAGAATTTCTTGCTGTCTTTTTTCTAGACCAAGAAAACACAATTTCAGAACTTTGGTGCGTGTTCTGCTCAAAACATTCTTTCCCAGAAATGTACACAACTTGCTTCTTCAGTTATTTAGGCCTTTCTGAAACATCACCGGTCAGGCTGGGGTTTTGTGATCACCTCCTAGGAAATAATAGCATGGGCCCCCTTCAGCACTCACCCTTTTCTTAACCTGTTGTCTTTTCTCCACGGCATTTATCACTGCCTGACACAATGTATATTTACTTTTGTCATTTATTGTCCATTCACTCCCATTGCACTATGAGTTATCTGAGACTGAGGACTTAAATCTTTTTTTAATTGCTAGATCCCCCACTGCCTGGCCCAGATAGGCTCTCAACACATGCTAACTAAATAAATGAACGTGCAATATCACTTTTATTTTTCTTAATACAGAAAGGAAAACTGACAACCCAGCCCAGATTGTCCTTGTAATTAGAGTGGTCGAATCGGTGTAGGCTTTGAAATCCTCGTTGCTAACGTCACTGGCAGTCAGTGATGGGATCGTAGACATGAAGAAACATGAAATAAACGAGCACATTTCATCAAACTCACTTGCGTTTGATGACTTTGTTTTCATAATAAATGAAATGGTATTCTATTTTTCTGTTAGGGAACAGAAAATTGGAAGTAGTTAAGTAGTCCCTACAAGAACAACTTGCTACCTTCTACTTTTCTTAAACTCTGTTTTTAAGTGTTCATGGTTTCATTATGAGTGGATGCATTGAAGAAGACAAAACAATTCTCCAGATCCCCAAAGAGGAAGACAGACTAGGGGTTTTCTGCACTGGGGCTTTCATGCTGTGCTGTGGGAAGTCGTCGGGCCCTGCCATATTTCACTTGCAAAATATGTGTTAGCTCAGGATGCTCTTAATGTCCCATAAGATAGAATTTTCTGTATCCCTCGGCTAGTACGATTTCTAGTGGCCACTTGTTCTTGGGCACTTTAGTGAAGTATTGCATGTTCGTCAGTTTTTTCAAATAAAATGTAGGTCTCGAAATACTGCTTGGAGGCAGTGTATTCTGTGTTATCATTCACCAGATATTTTCTGAGCAGCTGTTAATGTCAGGATTCTGCTCCAGACTGGAGAGAGTTATGAGGAAAGAAAACAGCGCTTGTCCTCATGACAAGAACATAACTTTTCTTGCTGTTAAGAAGTAGCTTCAAAAATATTAGCAGGCAAATAGTTTGATTTGAAATCTGCGTATGTGGGTATAACTGTGATCAACATCCCTAATAATGTAAATTTTGTCCCGAGGCAGGGTGGGTGGAAAGCTCTCACGGGAGACTTTCTCTGGAAGCTGAGGATAACCAAGTCATTGTATACACTCAGATTTAAGACCTGTGTTGACAAGGGGATGAGACCTCAGTTGGGCCTGGATTTTTCCCATCTCAGATTTTGAAACCATATGTGTCTGTGAAAACCTTGGGCTGTGTGGGCCCTGAATTAAAATGGAAATTTTGAATTCTGTTGTACAGATGTGCCTTCAAAGCTAGTATTTAGAAATCCAGAAAGATACTTTACTGGGTTCACATGGGAGTTAGTCATCAGATAAAATGTGGGGTTGTCATGAGCTTGACTTACTGATCTTTGAAAGGTAATGGGGTACATGGGGTTGGCATCAAAGAATTCACTGAATAAAGAATAAACTTTGCTCAAACAGCTCAGCAATTTACATACTAGAGCAATTTTGATTTGAGTGTGTCTACTGTTCTCACATTTTAAAGAACATTTTGGTATAATGTGTCTAACAATATTTGCCTCGATAATGATTTCAACCACAAAGTGTGTTCATCTTTCTAGAATTGTCACTTCCTTTCAGTCTTTACCAATTTACATCCCAAAGTTCTCAGACCATTATTTTGCTCTTACATTTCCCTCTAATCCTGTGTGTGTCAGCCGGCTCATTGTCATTGTTGTCCCTGAGATGTTATTTACACGTTTGTTATCCTCAATCACTTCTCTACCCCATATCAAACCTTACAGCTATGTGCAGATAGGGCTGTTGGCAGAGTGCAGCCCTCGAAATATCTAAGAATATTATTTTCTTTTTGCCCTCTGAGAATCCATTTTTACCCCCTACAGGGCAAACAGTGGTCATGCCCCAGTGCGTGATTATGGCAGAGGTGATCCCATGGTCTCCTCACACCTTTATTTCCCCAGCCGTCTCCCTTCCCGGGAATTCTGTCCTGCGGCCACAGTTCCTTCGGTGAGCTCCCTCGCCGTTGTCACTCTGGAAAAACCTCAGATGGCAGGGTCCTCCCTGGAGCAGCGGGTCACAGCGCAGCACTGAGAAGCTGAAGCCATTTCAGCACGAGTTTGATCCCCACCCAGAGGTGACCCACAGGGCCCTGCAGACCTCTCCCAACCCGCCCGCTGCTCCCCTCAGCAGTGAACTTCGTCGGTTGGCCTGTTCTGCTCCCCACTCTGTCTCTGGTGAAGCCTCTCACCGCCCCTGAGCCTCTGGCCTGTACCCCAGTTCTGTATGCACTAATAAATACATCTTTAAAAAAAAACTCATAGTGCAGAGAGGTTTAACCCTTTGCGCCACCAGGAGGGATGGTCAGCAGCCCCTGCAGCACCAGTTCAATCCCCACCCTGGAGGTGACCCCCAGGGTGCAGCAGACCCCTCCTGTCTCCCCGCTGCTCCCTCAGCAGTGGGCTTCAGTACATCCGCCTGCTCTGCTCCCTGCTCTGTCTGGGGAGTCCTCTTACCACCCCTCGCTCCTCTGGCCTGCACCCCAGTTCTTATATGCATATTTAGAACAAACAAACAAGCCTCTGCGCCTTCTTGGGCCGCCCCCAGTTGACTGGCCTGTGTCCCTGGAGAAGGATTTCCATTAAACCGCTTTGGTGTCTGTCTTCTTAATGCTTGATTTCAGAGCAGCCAAAGGGTCAGTATTTCTCTGTGAGGCAAAAGAACTCCTTTCTCAGCTTCGCGGCTGACTGAGCCCGTCCCGGGTGTCCGAGGCGGGCTTGGCCCCGCGGCCCGCCCTCACCCTAGCAGTCACGTCGCGACCGTCCTTCGCCTGACCGTGGCTCACCAGCTGTATTTCGGCGTCATCCAGGAGGCTTTCAGATTTTCAGTGCCTCAGTCACTGAAAATGGCGCCGAGTCCCCAAGGCTCCTCATGCCTCGTCCGGGTTCCTCTGGGGAGCAGCCACTTGCGCGCTCCACGCTGCCTTCTTTCTCTTCTTGATTTCCTGTTTCTGAATACCACGTTCGACTGCTGTGTCCTGCTTTTTGGCTCTTAAGAATTTTCTCCATACTGTGGAAGACGAGGGTTTTGCCCTGTGGTAGATCCTTTTCCTGAAGCTCCAAGGGAGACTTCCTAAAATGGCGGTTCTATCAATAGCCGACTCGCTCACGTCTTCGCAACAAGCATTCTGCGAACTGCTGAGCCATGACGTGAAGCAGCATGCTTGCACTGCCTTCATTTTCTTGGAATTGATTCTTGTCACGTGTCCGCCCTCTGTCTTTCTACGCCTTTTATCTCCTCAGGAGTCTTCTGCTCACCTGGTCCAGTCAGAACTGGCAGCCGTGCAGAGCCACCCCACAGCTGCGCTCCTAGGGTTCCCCTTTACTCCCCCTGCACGCCCCCTTTCTCCCTTCTCTCACTTTGGTTGTGCATCCCCAGAGTGAGGAGGATAATTACCACAGTGTCTCTTCCGCTTATCAGGAAGATTGAATGAGCGTGTGTGTCACAGAGCAAAAGTTGAATACAGGAAGCACCCGCAGGAGGTAACAACAGTGGCCAATATCACCACCACATCTGCTCTTTATATTGTTCTTTGGTTTTTATCGTCTGATGACCTGGCTCAACCATGAAGTTCTAGGAGTAACAGAAATAGAGTAGAGGATTGTTGCACGACAAGAGACTTGCTAGAGTGATTCTGTCGCCACAATGACGAGCATGGCCGCTAGTGGTAACCCGGACGGGGAGCAAATTCTTTCCCTGATGACCCAACCGGTTCTCTGCTGAAGGGGAGGGGATGGCTCTCTGCAGCGGGCCTGAGAGCTGTTGGTTGAGCGCTACCGTCCATGCATCCCCGTGGGTTCTGACCGGAAACCCCTTTTCTGTGAAGTGGGAGCTGAATCGTACTCTGAATTCAGAGAACACGTGATGGCTTCACATAGTGCTCTGTGTTTTCTGAAATGAATGCTGTTTTCAATGTAACTATGGGGCCAGGAAAAGGAACAGCTTTGCAGAAGTAGAGAACCCTCCTGTGCGAATTATTAGTTAATGAAATGGAAAGGATCGAAGTCAGGCGGACTCAGCTGTGCCGGAGTGTGGCTGGGAGCAAGCAGGCCCACGGTGCCCATTCCCATATTCTTTACATCAGGACCTGAGTGGTGGTTTGTTTCCCGTGGCTTCTATTCCCATTGCGAGTGTTTGCGTATTGGTTTTGAATCTTACTGATGTCAGAATAAAACGCAAGGAGAAGATAGTCGCTGAAAAGACACCGGGGCTCCTGCTGAAATAATTGGGATCTTTGACTTTGCTAGACCCTGTTTGTAAAGCTTCTGTGGCGAGTTACAGGGGCTCCCACTTCACCCATGGGGCCGGTGTGGTTTCACAGCTGATGGTCTGAGCGCGTTTGTGTCTGAGTGGGCACTGGCGCGCCTCCCTGCGGCTGGGGTCTCTGTCCCTCTGCCCCTTTGCTTTTTCTATTCACAGTTAATTTTGTACTGTATGCACAAGGTTTGATGCCAGCACGTACTTGTGTTTGACTTAAATGAAAAGAATAACTCTGTGCGGAATTCCTCAGGTGGCCGAGCTTCGGCTAACCCCAAACTCACCTTCATTTCAATAAGCTGAAGTAATTTTGAATCTTCACTTAGCTTGCACCTGCCTAACCCACAGTTTGATGTTTCTTGGGACAAACCGTCTTCAGTCCTTTCTGATTTCCCTGTGCTAAGTGCCAGTAAACAAACAGCAGCCTCTGCCGTTTGCTTCAAAGCAGGTAGTGCAAACTCTGGAACAGAAAAGAAAGTACTTTAGATCAAATAATACGCATTATTGTTTGCATATCAATTAGCAAACAGTTGTTTAACTAGCGAAGAAAGTGTAGCTAATTTCACATATTTCCTTAAATTTGCTCTTGCTGAAATTAAGGAGGATGGCTTCATTGTGTGGAGTAGAAATGCAAAATCTTTTGCACGCAGAGCTTGTTGATTAATTTCTGGGGCACCTCTGCCCTCTCATCAAGTATGGGGAGGGGTGGAAATACCACTGTGCTATAAGAAACCATCGTTCCAGCTTTTCCTGCAGACCCTCTGGCAGTAACGTAATTATTACTACAGATTATTGTGTCCTCACTCTGTGAGAGAACAGCACGCAGTCTGTGGCCTCATACCATCCTAAACACGAGCGATTGTCAATCAGGATGACGATCTTTGCTTCATAGACACTGTAATAAGCCATGAATAGGTTAAATGATTCGTGTTAGTTATTGTTAACAGTTGGTAATCAAGAGAGTGATTCTGGTCAAAGTGCTTGCAATTTCTGGGCTAAAAGCAAAATTCATAGACTGACACAAAGAATAAAATATCATTTTTGTAGAAGAGTTTTTTGTATTCCCTTGTATATGTCATGTTGATAACTCATTCATTTAAAAAATTAAAGCCGGAATGAAAATGTGACAAATAGAGTAAGAAGCTAGAGGAACTCAGAAGGTCGTGAACAAGTAGAAGACCCTGACTTGGGTAGGGGCGACTTTAAGGAATTTGAAAATACAATTCTTTTTTTTTTTAAAGATGTATTTATTTATGCACACAGAACTGGGGTACAGGCCAGAGGTGCAGGGGCGGTGAGAGGATTCACCAGATCCAGAGTGGGGAGCAGAACAGACAGATCAACGAAGTCCACTGCTGAGGGGAGCAGCGGGCGGGTCAGGAGAGGTCTGCTGCGCCCTGTGGGTTACCTCCAGGGCAGGGATCAAACTCATGCTGAAGTGGCTTTAGCCTCTCAGTGCTGTGCTCTAACCCGCTGCGCCACCAGGGAGTGCGTGAAAGTATAATTCTTTAACTGCACTGCTGTGACAAATTCAACACAATAAGTTTTCATTAGCAGATTAAGTGAGACCAGGTAAGCCTAGTAATTTCTTAAGCAGCAGCCAGAAGGGAACAGAAAAATTTTTTGAAGTTAGACTTAAAACAAGATTCTGATAGCATCCATTTTATTCATCTAAGTAGGACAAATCTGTCCTGTCCAGTGCACTAAGCATAATATTGTCTCTACAACAAGGAAGGTGTTTCAGTGGCCTTGATGGGACAATCCGCGTCCGATCTAAAAGAATACAAGCAGAATTCCTCAACTTCACTATGTGGCACAGGTTTTCCAAACAGATAAAATGAAGGGAGAGAGCAGACTGCTCCAGTCTGAACTCTGCCACTGACACGCACTGTGCCTCGTTTCACGGGTGATCAGCTGGAGAGAGATAAACAGAAAGACTCCGCGAACACTGGTGAGCATTGTGGAACCTGGCTTGATCGGAATTGCAAAACCAGTTCTAAAGATTATGTATGTGGAGACAATACAGATGAATCTAGGTCTTCGTGATCATGGGTTGATTTTATACAATGAGAGTTTGAGTCTGCAGACTGACTTTTCTCTGGTTCTATCACTGACGTTAATTTAAATTCTAGATTCGAGCGAATGACAGTATGCTTTCAATAGAGAAACCAGACTTGACATGTGCTAAAGCAGAGGGATTTTCCCCTTCATAAAAGACAGATTAGGAGCCTTTCTGGGAGGATTTGTCTGTAATCCTCCTCCTCTTCGACGAATAGAGTTTGGCAGTCCACATCACTGCCAGCCAACTAGCCGCTCCCTGGGTAGGAGGATGGAAGGTAGGGTGGGTCGCGCACCGGCCGAGGGAACAGAGGCGGTGGGTGGGGAGGACGCTGGTCGCCAAATTGCTGTTCCAGGTAATGGGCTCAGGGGCTTGCATAAAGGCGTAAGATCTGGAGAACTGGGGGGTTCTTTGCAAGAGCAGATTAGAGGGCGCATGGAAGGGCAGAGCCCCGACGGTAGAGGCACCTTAATAATAGACTGACTAGGTGATTCTGCTCTCACCCTGACCATCTGCTGCAGCATTTAAGGAAGAAGATCGGAACTTTTTATGATCTTTCTGAGATGTGAAGAAAAACAGTTTCAGCTGTGAATATGTGTTGCTCACACATGCTGTTTTCAAAAGGGAAAAATGTGTGAATGGAGAAAAATTTTATGAAATGAAATCCATAAACTTCATGATAGGATGGAGAATAGATGCTGTGTGTTTTAGAGTACGTGGTCTGTGACTCTGGGTCAGCGACGAGCTCGCTCCATTAGGTTATTTAAAGAAATTAGCAGGAGTTACTACTTCATGCTCCCTGTTCTACTGGTCACACTTCAGTTCTTGTGTTCTAGAAGGCTGCGTAGGGATACAGGTGCTGGTTGTTATGTTTATATCCTAGACGTTCCTCAACATTTGTTTTAAACCAGTAGATAAAATTCGAAATTAATTAAAATCTACCTGTTTACATATCTCCTCATAGCTTTACACATACATTTGTCTGTCTCCTTAAAGTGTAATCTGTGTCAAAAATGATTTTGGACGACGCAAAGACATGTTTCAAAAAGTCAAGCTTAAAATTTTGAAGTCGACAGAGGCTTACTTTAGCAATTTTGAGTTCCCTAAGTGTCCCTGTTAACTAAAGGCTTTTTGAAAAATAATACAAAGATTAAGCCACAGAAAAGTTAACATAAGGAAGTAATGGGAACTAGTAATCCAGGTTATGCACACGGTTAAGGTTACTCGACAACAGGCAGTGCATTGTAACAGATTCGTTTGTTCTTTCTGATAGATTTTTCATTACCATCAGCAAACAGTGATTATATGGGGGAAGCCTGTGCAGGAGAGGACGCTAACTCACCTTGGGCAGTGAAGCAGACGAAGGGCCAGATTTCCCAAGTGTGATGCCTGTTCGGCCACATAAACTTTCCTGTTTGTTACAAGTGACCACGCAGGGCCAGGGCCGGGGTGTCGGCACAGTCTTCTCGGGGTGACCCTCCTGTTACCTGCCGTTAGGACAGGAGGCAGCTGGCCATTCTTGGGCCCCCTCCTACGTGTCTATGTTTCGGAGATGCTTACAGTCGAGGAATCTTGAGACCACCTTTACCTACATTTAGACGCTCTTTTATATTTTTTAATTAAAAATGCATGAGCAAACAGCTGATTCCCGTGGACTCGATGTGGTGGGCCAGAGTTTTGAAACTTCACGAAGGAGCTGCTGTCTCAGTGGTGCGGAACCGGGACCAGTGTCCTGTGCTGACCGGTGCCTTGGAAGTATTTGTGATGCTGAGTTCATCCATCTTTCATCCACTGTTGAGAAATTTGTGTTTTTGTGGCGATCATTTCAATTTTGGCAAAACTTTGAAAGCACACTTCTTTCTGGTCTGTTAGACCAGAGTGTGATGCTTGAGAAGGAAAACACCGCAGGGGTGATCAGTCATCTGGACGTTTGTTTTCTCACTGCTGCTCCCTGGACACAGGGACTTTGTTCTTAAACTAGACAAGGATTGACTTGAGGAAAAGAGAAGATGCAGGGTGGCTGCTACAGAATCTTAGAACTTGAGAGGGCTGTAGGGTTTCTTGAAGGGCAGAAATGTTTTGAGAGGGAGCATGCTGAGATACGCGCGCATATTTGGGGCTGGGGGTGTGGTAACATCCCAGTGTCTGAGAGTAGGACCAAATAAAGGCAGGCAGTGAGAGGTGACCCCAGGGCCCACTGGCTAGTCCACAGCTTCTTGGTGTCCTCAAAAATGTTGTGGGTCTCCACGGGGATTATAGCTGAGATGGGAAAAGGCACAAAATGATGTAAAATTAAACTTATATTAAAATTTTAAAAACACAAATAAAAAATTTAGATATGAGAAAAAATGTTTTGGGTCTCTCTGAATTAGTATGTTTTTGAAGACAGAAACAACTGCCCCTTCTCCTCTAGAGCATAGTGCTGACTTAAATGGTTTGTTCATTTGACGTGCTCTGACTCAAGATGTCCAGCTCTAGAAGAGGGCTCCCGTCAGGCAAACGAATCCAAGTGCCATGAGCTCCACCCAGCCTTTCCTGAGCACCAGCTACTTTTCTTTAAGTTTATAAAAACTGACACAATTGATTCGAGATCTGATGTCACGAAATTTCAAAGGAAGAACATAGAAAGCTACTGAGTTCATCTACCTGATTTTTTAAAGAATGGTAGTTAAAAGAAGGTTCCATTGTGTTTTATTAAAGCGCTCAGCTGTGAGGAGTCTGGGGCCCATGTGCTTCATCTGTTCCCTCATTCGCTAAAATTAAATATTGACAATGTCCACTTGGAACTGTCAGGATGCCAGTGAAGAGCAATTTATTGTGTAAAAAGATCAGATTTTGTTGATCGATTTAGAGATTGCGCTCATTAAAGTACTTACCATTGCTTCCCTCGTCATGGTTTTACATTTACATTTGACCTAAGGACCATGCCCTTGAACAAGCACATCTGTGTGGTGCCAGTGTAAGTGATTTTGTCATCTTTCTCCCGTCGCATTTATGTCCTCTCAGGAGGACTGATTGCTTCCCTGCCCTGTACGAAAATTCAACATTCCAATGACTGTCTGTACCTTCCAGTCTCAGTTTAGTAATTGGGTTGTACATGCCACAGAATGGTCAGAGTTTTGACATGGTTGAAGGGAAGGTCTTTCTTTCACTAACTTAGGCCCCGTGAGGACCAGTGGCTGTGGAGAAAGGAAGAGAATGAGAAAATTTCGTTGTGGGGAGAGCTGCGCTCTCCTCTACAACCTCACGGTTGTAGGGATCCATCTTCATTGCTCCCAGGTACCTCATTGGTCTCTCTGTAACTCACCACACATGATGCAACCACGTGTTCCCCATAGTGACAGGACTCAGCATTTTCAGCCCCTCGTTGTCCTCACTCTTTAAGTAGTGGGCACCAGAGGAGATGTGTTGAAAGAATAGACTCATTACCAGAGCTCTAGACGCTCTTAGGCATTTTTAAAAAATGCAGGTGCTTGGATTCTACCAGGGAGAGTTCGAGTCAGTAGATTTTCAAAGTGCACAGAAGACCCTGACATCTGGCAGAGCTGGAAGTCACTGAGAGGGATGATTATTTAATGTTTGTTTACACCATAGTGTCCACACACTTTAAGGGAGGGATGTTTAAAGTTTAAGCTAAAGTTGAGCTTCACCATAAGAAATCTGAGGTTGTCCAGTTTTCCCTCATGCTGAATATGAGTATTAAAAATACCTCTTGAAGGCGGACAAGCTGGTATTGATGCCAGCTTCCCCTGGTAGCCTGTTGAGTGACTTTTGTGCTAATGGCCAGACCACAGGTTTCCCTTATTTCAGCATATCTGTATTTTTTAAGAAAGAGAAGAAAATGGCAGCTCTAATAAACGTACTATGAAATTAGAACACTGGAACACAAGGAATCAGAACATTTGTTCCCTCTCTCACATTGGAAGTTATGATGACCTTCTGGCAACTCTGTGGCACCTTTTACAAGTTGTTCTACCTTAAAAAAACCTTTTTTTTTTCTTTTATGGTGGAAAAGTCAAGAGGGTTTGTAGGGAGCTTATAGCCTCTAAAGAAGATGGCTTTCTGCTTAATGGGTGGCTGCTTTTTTTTTTTTTTTTGGTGAAAGGAAAAGAAAAGCAGTCCATTCCAGATTTTGATACTTTGAGAGTGCAGCAACCTTACTCCAGTAGTCCAACAGTTACAGTTACTTTGTCTCTCCAGGTATAACCATACTTGAAATTGTCCTAAAATGGTAAATGGTGCTGGAATCTAGAATGCTTGTTTAAAAGAATCCCTGCAGCTTTGACAAGTAACTATCTTGGAAACAGGATTGTTACTGATAAGTAGCCTACCTGTCCATTTCATTTTCGGACCTTTTTATATGAAACCCTACATTGTTTATTTGTGAGGCGTTGACCTTTTCATTAGAGTGAAATGATTTGGGAGGGGTATAAGTTTGCATTCAGTTTGATAAGTTTTACTATCCTTTTTTCAATAAATAATTATCATTTGATTGCCCTTAAATATGAAGCGCTCCTTGAAGGTACATTGGAAATGCTCATTTTAAAAGTTACATTTACATGTTGTTTTCATGTTTTATATTAACTGATGTGTCATTTTTTATTTGACTTCATAACAGAGTTTAGGAAATAATTACATGTTCTCAACCTTTTGAGAAATCCCAGCTGTCAGTGTGAGACTTGTCCTGTGGAATGCTTTATCTCTGACATATTTTCTCTTTTAGACTAGTTTTATAGTTTCTTCACTGCCGGACCACACCAGGCTGATTCCAGGTTTTTATTGGGCTAACAAATGTGTTTCATTTTTTTTGAATTTGTGAAGAATGCAGGTTATAATTTCTGTTACACTCTGAGATGTGCAAAAAAAAGTAATTGCAAGAGACATAAATTTAAGTATGCTTGGTAAAGGATACATCACTATTGTCAAGTTACAGCAGGTAACACTAGAGGAAATTGAAGGTCATGTGACACCTCTATCCAGAGATTTTAGTGAGGCAAAAAGCAGCTTACCTAAAACAGCAAAAAATAAAAAAGAGGGAAGTTTATCTTCATATTTTACAAAATGTTTATATTTAATGCAGAACTACAATGATCCCAGTGATACTAACGTAAGAAGGCATTGGAGTGCAATATTTGGATAAAGACTACCTTTTTCCTGTTGCCGATTTTAACTGAGGTTTGAGAGTTTCGCTCTGTGTGGTAATGTGAAGTTCTAGATGGTAAAACCTGCAGAAGTGACTTGTCCAGTTCATGTATTCAGGGAGCTTCTGAGATGGAAAGTCTTTCGTTGTCCAGCCCTGCTATTTTATTTTACTTTGTTTCTTCAAAACGCAGCACTAGAAATACATTGGTTGCAGTCGCCTATGTCAAGCTTCATATTTTTGTTTTGAAAAGACTGTATCACTTAAGAAAGCAGTAATTTTTTTTTGAAGATTTATTTACTTATGCATGCAAGAACTGGGGTGTAGCTGCGCTTCATGGGTCCCTCACTGCCCGGGGATCGAACTCGTGCTGCAGCATCTGCCAGTAGCTTCATAGTGCTGAGGTGTAACCATTCGTGCCACCAGGGAGGTCCAAAAACAGTAAAATTTTTATAATGGTAATAATGTGTTTAGGAAACGCATAGGCAACAGTAAAATCCACTAAACACACAAGGGCGATGATCGTATGGAACAAGTGTTTGGGAGCGATTTCTGCAGGAAGAAATGGAAGTATAGCAGAAGATGGACTTCAGCCTCACAAGTTCTGGGAGCCAGGCCCAGGAGAGCTTGACCGGGCTCCCTAAATGTTGGTTGAGCCTTGAATTTCTTTCCTGTGTAGCCGAGACAGCAGGTCTCCAGGTAACAGAAGCCAAGTCAATTAGTGTCCCCTGAACAGTGCTGTATCCGGGTGATTCTTGGGACATTGGAACCTCAGGGAAACTATTTCTCCCTCCTGTTTTCTTGGTCTTGCTGGGTTATGCGTTAAAGAAACATGGACAGCAGGTGCACAGTCTTGATCCTCAGAGTGGTGTGTTGAAAAGCAAATCATATGCAGTTAAGAGGTGAAGATTCTCATGATGATGATAACTTTTTTATGGGACACTTCAGCTGGAATGGAAACTCTAGAACCACCTGGATTCCATTTATCCAGAGGGACCAGTAATCACTAGCCCACGGCCTGCACAGCTCTGTGGCTGTGGTCTGAGGGCCAGAATGTAGAAGGACGGCAGAATGAGACCACAGCCTTCAAGCAGGAACTTGGGAAACCAAGACATTAAGTGAACAATTTAAATAGCAATCATGCATTACATACTTGAGTGAAACTTTACTATCAAGCTGGGTTATTACAGGCTCACTGCAGAAAAGATAACGAAGTGGGATTCAATTAGGAAATTTATAAAAAGAGTGACTGGTAGAGACTAGAAGCCCAGTGAGAAGCAGACTTAACTGTATAGATGTAGATATATCTACCCATCTTTCTCTGAATATGTATTTTATTCTAAGAAATAAGTAAGGTGGGCCTCCCTGGTGGCACAGAGGGTTAAATTCCAGCATTACGAAGCTGTTGGCAGCCCCTGTAGCATGAGTTGGGTCCCCGGCAGGTAGTGACCCACCAGGCACTGCAAACCCCTCCAGCCTCCCCGCTGCTCCCCTCAGCCGTGTGCTTCAGTAGATCCACCTGTTCTGCTTCCCGCTCTGTCTCCGGTGAACTCTCTCACCCTCGCACCTCTGGCCTGGACCCCAGTTCTTGTCTGCATACATAAATAAATATTAAAAAAAAAAGTAGTTTGAGAAGAAACATTTAAAATTACAATCTAAGTGAGATTCCTTTGTGAAGCTTTGTTCATGCAGTGACTCAGTCTGTCTCTCTGCTGCGATTCCTGAGACTTCAGCCGCGCCAGAATGAGCTCGCACACAGGCTGGCAGTCGGTGGCATGGCTCTCTGCACGCCAGACCCTCCGTGGGGGGCTGCTGAGGTCTCAGGCCCCTAACGCAGGCCCCGGAACATCATAACTTGTTAGTAGATAATTTGTTGAATTAAATAAAGGATTTTGCACTGGGCCGGGAAATATTAGATTTGCGTCCGTGGGGGAGCATGTTGGAAGGAGTGAGGTCACTTCAGGAATGGAAACAATCTTTAAAGATGTGGAGATTGAAAGGAACATGACATTTGGTTCATTCATTCAACAAACACCCACTAAGCAGCTATTTTGTGCCAAACACTTGAGTAAAAACAGATATAGCCTCTCTCTCTGGAACTTACAGACTCATGGCTGAGATTAGCATTAATCAAACAGGCATAAGGAGAAGTCCACATTTATAACTGTGATAAATTCCACAAAGGAAAGGTACAAACTAAGACATAGTTTGACCTCGTCAGAGAGGACAGCTCAGATGTGAAGTTAGGTGACAGAAGAAGGGGCGAGCGTTCCCGCCAGCCTCTGCGGGAACTAATGGCTAATGGAAGTCTGTGGGGGCCCCTGAGGGTGGAGGTGGGGGCGGGGTGTTAGCCTGAGATGACAGTGAGAGCCCGATCCAAAGGGGCTTTAGGGAGTTTAGGCTTTCTTGTAAATATGATCCAAATGTTGAGAAATCCTCGCTCCAAAACGGGCAATGAAGAGGTGCCCGGAATCCTCAGTTTCATCTTGGCATTTTGCGAAGCTCAGTTCTGGCTCTCTGAGGGCTGATGCATTAGGGCAGGGCCGGAGTGGAGTCTAACTGAGGCTGTGACAGTTCTGAGAAGATCAGACACGCGTCCCGAGTGATGGTGACAGAATAGGTTGGTGCTGAGATGAGAAACAATTAGTGGCATCACCACAGAGGACTTGGAGGACGAAGCACTTAGGCTGAACTGGAGCCAGATGATGAGATGTCGTCTTCGGTTCAGCGGTTCGAGCCCAGTACAGTGCTTGTCCATGCCTCTGCCTTCACCCATGTTTTTCCTTTAATTCATTCACTCCGTCATGTGCATACTGAGACACTTACTTGCTCAGTGAATATTTGCTTTGTACCTACTATGTGTTCAGCACAAAACCAAACAAATACTCTTCCTAACCGCGATTTCCATTTTCTGTGGCTCAAGTTACCATAACTTTTTTTTTTTTTTTTGACCAACACACAGCTCAAAGCAACTTCTTCTAAGAGTACCTCATGGCTCTTCCCAGGGAGAAGTAGCAGCAACCTTCAATTGCTCCTCCCCTGCGCAGAAACAGCACAGCTCTCAAACGTTGTCATGTCATGTGACCGGTAGTTTCAGACAAAGAACTTTTTTCCATACTCGGTTCTTCCCACTGGAACAGAGTGTCATGAAACACAGGCATTATGGTAAATGATTGTTCAGCTGAATTCCAATAAGTTACAGAAAACAAAGGCAGCGGATTTTTTTCCTGAAACAAAATTAAATTTTCTGCAAGTGATCAGATTGTGGTGATGCCTCTCACTTTGTTTTATTGTATTTTGGCAACTGTTTATCGGTGCATAGTATTTTTCATGTAGGATTTTCCAGTACTCCAGACCTTATACTTGTATCCTTTTCAGAAATGTCTGCTGATTAGGTAACGTAACCTCCCCAGTGACAAATGGCTCCTTCGGTGGTGTGTTGTCACCAGGAGGTCCCAGCCCAGGAGACCCATTTATTCAATAATGTTGCCCTGGTGGCCATGATGGTGGTGTTTTCCTCTGGAAACAGGCGGTGCTGTGGCTCAGAACTCTCACTTTTTTGCGCACCACCACTTCGAATTAAGGGAATTAAAATTAGTGAGTTGAGTGAGTTCAACTAGCATCGAATTCATTTTAGTGCGTGTGCATGTGCTATGTGTAATACCTACGGGAGGAAAAGTGCAATTCTCTTTTCTTCACTTGTGCTTCATTCAACCTTCCTCTCCATCCACACACTCGCTGGGGCAAACAGCAGTCAGTGGCTTTCTTTCCTCAAAATGATCACAGCCGAGTTGGTAAGAGGCAACAGGGATCCTGGACCACACAAGGGGGTTGTGTTCCGAGTAAAAGTAGAGTTCGTGCAGTTGGAGAGCAGGAAATGGATTTAGGAACTATATATAGGAGGAAACACCAGGATTTCTTGGTGACAGGCACGAGAGAGTGAGGAATGGAAGATGGTTGCCAATTTTCTAGATTGTCGTGTGGGTGTCTGGTTGTCTATCTTTAAAATGAGAACTCAGGCAAATAAATGAGTTGAAGGGTGGTGTGGGTAGGGCAGGCAGAGGTGGGTGAAAGCGATGGGCTTAATTTGGGGCATGTTCATTTGAAGTTATTTTAGAGTATTTTGAAGGTACTTTGAAATATGCACTTGGAAACTGGAAAGACTTCGGGTGATAGTGATTCAAAGTCATTACCATGTGTTGGTAATGAAGGCTGAGTGAGAATAAGACGGAGTATTAGTCAGGATTCCAGCAGGAAACAGATGTCATACTCAAATGGGGTAATTAAGAAGAATCTGATGATAAGAAAAATCATAAAGATTAGGGAAAGGATTAAAGAAACCAGCTGAGCTGATGAACCTCACCGGAGCTAGTAACAGCTGAGAGCTCTCGCCATGCTCAGGCATGGGGATCAAAGGGGAGGGGCTTTGCTAACTCAGTGTACTTCTATGTTGTATTTTCTCACGTGGTTGCTCATCCTGCACAACACTTGGTTTCTCCCTCAAGGTAGTGCTTGTAGTTTTTGGCCGCCATCGTCCTGTGTGCTTCCCTCGCCTGTGTTGAGCCCTCTCCCGACCCCTCCCTTTGATGCCTCAGATCTGTGGTCAACGTGCAAGTTCCATCTTTTTTATGACCCTTTTTTTGGTCTCCTGATACTCCCCCTGTAAATGAAACCACCGGATGATTTTCCTCTTGCTTCCGACTTACTTCACTGAGCACGACCCCCTCCGTCTCCATCCATGTTGCTGTGAACGGCATGGGTTTGTCTTCTTTCTAAATCTCTGAGTAGCGTTCCATTGTGTCTGTAGACCACTTCTTGATCCCTTCACCTGTGTGGGGCATTTAGATTATTTCCATCTCTTAGCTGTTGTGTAGTGCTGCAGTAAACCTGGTTGTTGAGGGTCCCTTTCGAATCAGTGTTTTGCGTCCTTGGAGTAGATTCCTAGGAGTGAACTCACTGGATCATACGGCAGATCCATTTTTAGTATTTTGAAGACACTTTTACCAGAATGTGGAGACGCAGAAACGGAATCTGCAGCTGTGGCTGTGCCAGTGGCCCAGTAGGACCCGTAACCTTCCGGAGAGGGACTAACGGCACCGCCAGCCCACGCCTGGAGCTGCGGTGCTTGTGGAGAACACGACCTCCCTCCTTCCCACCATCTGACCTTGGGCTGCCCATGGGCCAAACCCATCCTCAAGCCAGGGTCAAGGAAGTGCCTGGAAGCCCCAAAGAAGCTTTCTTCCTTGGACACAGCACATAGAGAAAGGTGGGTAGGAGGTATCGTGGCCATGGATACCAGTACATGCCTCTGACATGATCTGCAGAGATGGGCCAGAACCTCAAAAAGCTCTAACCTCACCAAAGGAAAAACGGCACCCTGAAAGAATAGCTGGAAGCCAGGGACAGGTGGAGTGGCTGAGACAGAGGAGGACGTGCTGTGAACATGGGACAACTTGCACTGCCACACGCGAGGGGGAAAATCCAGTCCAGGGTGCCCGGCACATTAGCGTCCAGCATCCTTGGCAGCTGTTTTATCTCACCGTGTGAATGCCCAAAGTTTAGAAGCCAGCGGTCATCCCAGGGACAATGTCACTGTCCTAGATGGAACACGAAGGCGGGTAGAGCATTGGCCACCTGAAGTGACGGCCTTCTCCTCCTCCTTTGTGTCCTAGATCAATCGCCTATGTGCCTGCTCTACAAGCAGGTGGCTTGGGAGGTCTGTGAGGGACGTAGAAATTCAGCAGGAAAGGAAGGCGGGGCAAGGAGGAGCCCTTTCACTTCTGAAGCCCCTACAGTGGCACACCCAAGAGCGGAGGTCTTACTTTCTGTGCCAGAACCGGTGGGTTGTCTTCGTTAAATGACTCATCGTCTTGGTTGGGCACAGTTTGAGTAGCTATTTCAGAATATGACCTGGTTATGAGTTTAGAGGGAGTCAGGAATCATTGCACGGGATGCTAAGAAAAAAAAGAGTCTTCGTCAGGAAGCCCGCACTTTGAAATATGAGTAGAATAGAGGTGTGGAGTAGCCCATAGAAAACATCCCATCAGTGTTGAATAGATAGAGCAAAGTAAGACGTGGAAAGATGCAGTAAGGCTTAGTTTTGAGATACTTGCTAGAACAAATGGTCTCATCCTCTATGGTTTGACATCTCACCAAAGGATTAACTGAAGTAACATTTCCTCTACTAAATTCTAGTTTATTTTTTATTGCAAAATAGAACTTCATTAACAAAAGAATGGCAAAAAATTAAACATTCAGTGCCACATTCTTTTTGGTTGATATTGTCTGCTTGTTTTTCAAGGTTCTTATCCCCTGGGCCCTTTCTCCTGTATATTAAATGCACAGTTTTGTGTAACATTTCTCAGTACAAGATGATGGGTATTCTGTTATTCTGTAGTCATCATTTTTAGTGGTTGAAGATGCACGATGTTCTTTTCAGCTGCTCCCCTATTATCGTTTATGTCTTTGCATGTGTTTCACCATATAAATAAACATGTGATGATGTCTTTGTGCCAAGAATTTTTCCCACTGACTTGTGGGTGGTTTTCCAAGGAAAACCTTTGGATTTCCTGAAATCAAATTTCGATCAAAGAATAAAACCAGTTACCGATCTTCAGGCACCTATGGCAGACTAACTACAATGTCCTAACCTTGAAATGAATTGAATTTTCATTCTTTAGCCTTTTGCATGTCTACCAACTCCCTCAGCCAAGAAAACCTAATGGATTTTATCTTCCAGGCTGCAGAAAGCAAGTGGTAGTAGCTCTGTATAAAAAAGACATGAAGGTGCATCGAGGGTGGGCGTGGTGTGGTAACAGACACCTGAAGGTGTTACCCTGTAGCTCTGAGTCCTGTGCAGTGTGTAAATCCATGTTACCTCCAATTTCAAAGGTCCATCATTAAGTCAAAGAAATTAACACAGTGAATTCAAGCCCATTGCGCCTCCTACATAGAAGTTTAAGACAAGAAATACGGATTTGAGTCTGACCACTATCACGACTAAGTCATAGTCTGTGATTTCTTCCAGTCTGATCACCATTTGCTGGAGTATTTCAAACTTGATGAAAAGGGCTAGCTGGGTTGGAGCAGACAGAGCCATTGTAGCATATGCCGAAGAACCCGGATGTAATTGTTATTTAGCAAATGTGTTTAATGTGTTTACCTCTTGCCCAGCATTTTACACTGCGGAGCTCAAGTACAGCACACATTTTCTGTGCTTGGCTCTTTTACACTTCTGACAATGTGTTGATTTTTCATATCTGGTGTTTTTATTTGGTCAGTCTGATTGCGTTTTTCTTCTCTCTCCATTTGATTAACCCCCTCCCCCATCAGTAGTTTCTGCCTATCTCCATTATTCTGACTTTCTCCCCGAATGTCTCAGTGGTGATTCTGTCCGGTTTTCCCAAACCACCTTTGTGTGAGCTCTACCAGGTATATACTCCAACATTTGGCTCCAATAAATAAATAAATAAAACACGCACACACTTTATATGAAACCAGTTGACTAAGCACGGAAGCACCCAGTCCTTAAATATTTTTGCACAGTATAAAAATAGATAAAATCTGTAACTCGACACACATTTTTGAGATTTTCACTCTTGATTACAAATGAGGCAAATAAAGGCCCCAAGTACGTGAGGCTTCACAGCCTCTCACAAGCCGTTGCTACACGTCTGTCCTGGGGTTTGCATGTGGCCACAGGATACTTTTTCATTCATTGGCCAAAGTGATGAAAAGAAAATGTGTTCCGCTGAATTTGGGGAAGACATTGATATAAATAACTGGGAAAGCACTAAACTTGGTAGACTCCATGTTTTAAATGGAGACTGTATTTCAAAGAACAGTTTTAGGCTGACGGCAATATTGAGCAATAGGTACAGAGACTTCTCAGACACACCCGCCCTCCAGCACTTTCAGTTTCCCCCAATCTCAGAATTCCCCACCTGAGAAGTACATTTGTTGAAATAAATGACCCTAGGTTGACATACTCTAAGTTCGTAGTTCACAGTTCACTGTTGATGTTTGTGGTCTGTTCTGTTGATCTGGGCAAATGTATGATGTTCATTGCCATTATAATATCCTATGGGAGATTTTCTGAACATTCTCTGTGCTCTGCCTAGTCAGACCTCTCAATACCAGAGCTTCCAGCAGCCTTTAATATTTTTGCTGTCTCTCTAGTTTCACATTTTCCAGAATATCATATAAGTAGAATTGCACTTGTATGAAATACATTTCTTGATGTGGTTTCATGGCTGCTTAGCTTCTTCCTTTTTAACACCGAATAACACCCTATTGTCTGGAGGCCCAAAAGCTTGTTAATCCATTCACCTACTGAAGGACATCTTATGTGTCCAACTTTTTGCAGTTATGAATGAAGCTGCTATAAACACTTGCATGCAGTCTTTTGTGTGGATTTAAAATTTTCAACTCCTTTGGGTGAATGCCAAGGAGCATAATTGCTGGACCAGAGGGTAATATTATACTTAATTTTATAAGAAGCCACTGATCTGTCTTCCGGGGGTGCTAGAATGTTTTGCTTCCCAGTGAATGAATGTGAGTTTCTGCTCTTCCATATCTTCATCAGCATTTGGTATTGTCAGTGTATTGGGCTTTAGCCATTTCATTAAGTGTGTAATGGTATCTCCTTTTGTTTTACTTTGCATTTCTTTGATGACATATCATTTAGAAAATGTTCCCATCTCTAAATTTAATGTTTCTTTTACCCTCTATATATGTACATATATCCCTAAATAATATATTGCCGTATGGTACATTTCATATATATTATATATATATATCTCAAAATACTAATAAGAGTTTTAGCTTCTTGCTGTTTTCTTGTTAGCATTCTTTGGTTAGCACATTGATTTTTCTATATAGGTAAATTTATTGTAAGACACAGTTTTCTGAGTATGAGAGGAGTAATTGCCATTTGTTTCTTCTATAGACATCAGTGTTTCTCTTCAACCATTGTCTTCCTCTGATACATTATATTGCTGAACCAAACTTCTCACTATGCACAAACACTGTGACCTTCATCATCCTCACATACTGAAAAGTATAATGAAATTAACTCATTTATTCACTTGTTCATGAAGTGAAAAAGTTTATTCCCCCCAGATAATTCTATAAGGTTCATAAGAACCTAAAATAACCCCCCACAATAATTCTATGAGGTTCATAAGAATTGCACAGTAGTTTTTTTGTTCAACTAAGCCTCCACAGATGATCAAATCTGCTTCACTGATTTTTTTTTTTCAGGGAAAGGATTTTCAGGGGCTATAAAATTGTAATTAAAATGCTGGAGGATGCAACTAGGCATGCCCAATAATGAAATTAACAAGGTTCACGGGCCCTACGTGACACAACAGCTTCTTTACTCGTCAGGAAGTAAATATCATCCCTTGAAGTTACTATGTGTGGACTTAGGTTGGAGCAAAAATAAACCCAGCGTTCAAGGTCAGACATTGCTTTTTGCAAAGACTTACTGTCTGTTCGTGTAAATTCCCTTAGGTTCCCTGCTGTGCCTGGGTCTGTACTTTAGTCTAGGATAGTGTCCGTTACCACTGGAGTACATAGTGATTCATTTCATTCATTCATTTAGTGCTTATTGAATATTATGAAGGATACAGTGAGGTAGGAAACACTGCTTGGGACCTTTGAAGAAGTTTAGCTAGCAAGGGACCTTTGAAGAAGTTGAGCTAGCAAGGTTACCGTCTCCCACCTTGTGGTATGTGGAGTGTTGAGTAAGCAAACTTCTGAGATTTAACTCTGAACTCCTTTCACTCCCATTTCACTGTATACAGACTGTCTCTCAAAGCAGCCAAAGAGTTGGAGATTCTCTTGCTTAGACTGACTGCCACAGGCCTAGGATGGCCGATGTGGCAGGTTACAAAGACTCAGCTGTCCCCTGCTGTGAGGGAAGATGGGACCTTTGAAGAAGTTGAGCTAGCAAGGTTACCGTCTCCTGGGTGCTCAGGACTCATCACTCCTTGCGTGCAGCCTGTTCTCGTATTTAAAGAACATGGATAGCCAAGATGTTGTGCAAGGGAAGCTGAGAGGGTTGATGGACGTTGACTGTCAAGGGAGCTATAAATGGCGGAGGCACGGAGGAGCTTGAGACAAATGGGAGGTCAAATCCCAAACCCGTTTGGCAGCGGCCTGTCTCACGGCGAGTGCATGAGAGCTTTGTGATATCTTGGGAAATTCCTAGGAACACCTTGTTATCTCAAGGGCATTAAATCAGTCAGTCTGTGCTCCCGTGATTTAGTATGATAGATTTGAAAATTAATGAATATTCTATATTTATATTGAGATATTAATCCTCCTCTTCAATCATCTGGGTTTCATTTGCCTTTAATTTGATTTAATTAGCAGCTTCTGTGTGATTGCTATTTGTTATATGAAGAGTGAATGGGGAACACGTTCTCAATGTAGAAAAAAGTGAACTGAATTCGGGCTTAACGGAGCCCATGATGTATCATTTATAAATTTGTGCCACAATGTCAACTTTGTTTACTTTGAAAAGTCAATTTTGATGTTTATTATAGGAAAATAGGATGTGATAAATAGCAAGATAGTGGAATGGATGAAAACCAATTATGCTATCATCTTATAATCTAATTTAAAAAGAAGATTGAGTCTTCTTTGGTAATTTGGTATTGAAAGAAAAACTAAATGCAGTCAAATGCAATTTCTATGCCGAGACAATCAGTCTTAAATAATACACAAATACCTCTCTCTCCACTTTCATAGACTATTTCTTTTATTTTCAAATATCAAGGCATCCTAGAATATCACTCTGGTCTTTCTAACTTAATTCAGCTCTCAGCTGGTATGCATAAATAAATATTTTAACACACTGCTGAGGGAGCAGCGGGGAGACAGCAGAGTCTGCTACGCCCTGTGGGTCCCTCCCTGGCTGGGATCGAACCCGCGCTGCAGGGGCTGCGGACAGCTTCCCAGTGCTGCGCTCTGAGCCTCTGGGGCACCCGGGAGGCCCTGCAGTTAATTCTTAATAAGGCTGCTGCTATCCATCCTTCCCTGCCCCAAAGTCTCTTTTGATGATAACGATCCCACGCAGTGACTTCTTTGTTTAAAAACTCGCAGCGGTCTCCCATGGTCACACGTAAGCCCTAATAGCTAGTAATTCCCGCATCCTCCCTCTAAGTAAGCCTCGCTGTGTGTGGCAGGCGGTGCCTTCTAATCTCATACTCCACGTGTGATATTTTTACATTTTCTCTTCTACTCGGAAGGCTTTCTCTTGCCTTGTTTCTCTAGCTAATTCTACTCCTCCTTCCTAACTTAAAATAAACATCATCTCTCGGCTATTTCCTAACACATTCCATCAATCTAGAAGTAAAGTTACCATCTTTCTGTCTTCCAAGAACATTTTGTACATGTTTGCTGTAACCGCGTAACACATGAGTTTAGGGATAATCTTGTCTGTTTCCTGAGGTAGTGACCTACGTGAAGGCAGCTACTGTGTGTTGTTAGTGTTGCCTTCACAATAATGGCAATATTATCACAAGACAACCAGTGTTTATGGAACACCTACTATGTGATGGCCAGTAAATGCTTATGATGCATCACTAAAGTGGCGCTTTTGGCTGGAAACTTGAGATTTCCCAATGCCAGTCCATAGACAGAGAAGGCGACCTCGTGGAATGCTCCCGGGTGGTTTTCTTCTCATGGTATCTATTGTTTTGAGGCTTCATGAGAGGACGCCCCTTGCTTTTCTATTACTAAATGTTATATAAAACTTAGATTAAAAATTATATGAGTCATTCCCTATTTTTAGGAATAAAAAAGTGTTGACTAATGTTCAAAGCTTTTATAAAGCTTTTTACTAAAAGAAAATACTTCTTATCGTTGTCCCTTAGTAACACACGAGGACGCATCCTAGGAAACCCTGTGGTTTTCCTGTAAATCGCCGTTGGAGCTAGATTAGGCATTGGAAGTTTCAAATTTAATGTGGTAATTGTTCATATTTAAAATGCATCTGGGGTCCTCCCTGGTGGCGCGGGGGTTAAAGCAGGACACAGCGAAGCTGTCCACAGCTGCTGCGGCACGAGTTCGACCCCCGGCCAGGGAGGGACCCACATGGCGCAGCAGACCTCTCGTGACCCTCCCAGTGATCCCTCAGCAGTGTATCTCAGTAGATCTGCCTGGGAATACGGAATGGGAGACCACATAGTGCAGGTCACGCAAAATAGAAATGGCCGCCCGGGCCAAGGTCTTAAAGTTCATGAGTGACTCTTATGCTGTTTCTCCTTTCATCATCACCATATTACATTAAAAATGTAACAGAACATACTGAAGTCTTACCTAAATCGTTTTTCTTTATTTTTGAAGTACATTCATATTTATCCCAACCCAGATGGTTTATATTAGTTTGAAAGATTTTCTCTCTGAAGCTACCAGATCTTGAGCTGTAAACTCTCATGAGCTACCTCTAACTAGGGATAATTCTTAACACACACGTGAACACAGAGACCTGTTCGGGTAAAGCTTGTTCTCTGTGTGGTTTCAAACTCAGCTTCAACAGCAAATAGAATAGCACTTCATACAGCAGCTAGGCAAGGCGAGAGGCAGCTTTGATTTGCAAGCTGAAAGGTGGATATAGACGCTGTCCGTTGGACATAATTATCTTGGCATGGTGAAGATAGAATGTTTCTGTGTTTTACTTTGACGTACCAAAGCTTGTCATAGAATTGACTTCCTGTAGATTTTCTGTGTGACGTGGAGTCACAGTGAACCTGTGGTTACTATGAATTTGATATGATTGTTGTCTCAGTCACAGCAGTGACTTTGAGATTTGGTAAGTTTTCCTGAGCTGCAAAAGCTGTGGCAGATCTATGTGCTAGAAGAAATGTTTAATTTTATCAATTTATGAATGACTTCTAGAGAATATTGAAGCTTTCTGATGAAGTGTGCAATCGAAGAAAAAGACTTACTTTAGAATCTGCTATTTATAATTAGTGATGTGCTTCTGAAACCTATTCCTGAATTCTGGTGTTACATAAGCAAAAATTTGCCCAAATGTTCACCAGTCACCAAAGAATAGAGCCCCAAATGAAGATAACTTAGGAACTCTGGAAACAAAGAATGATTCATGTGGGGTCCCAGTACAACCCCCATTATAATGAACACAGTGACCTTCCTCCTGAGTAGTTGTAGAAATCGAACCTACTGCTCAGCCAGTTTCTTACATACCTGCAGCTCTCTCTTGCTCGGCTTGCCTCGTGTGAAATCGCCAGCTTCTGATACATTCTCCAGCTTCTGATAGTGGCACCAGTGGAAAGGCACGTTGGCCCAGGTAGACCAGAAGTTCAACCGAGGTTCACTACTTAGTAGGTAGTAAAAGTATGGTGTTGACATTTGTTCCTTGGTCGGGGAATTCTGCATTTTCCCAGGAGGGCAGTCAAACAGTGGCTGACTTCTGAGAGCTTAATCTGAACGACGCTGCTGACATTAATAATAATATTTGAACTTTGTAGCTTTTATACTCAGTTCTCAAAGGAAAATGTAAATAGTATCGAAGAGGAGGCAGCAGCCAAAGTAGCTGTAGGAGCATCATTTGTCATAGGTACGGGGAGGGTCACTGAGAGGGGTTTGGTACCAGAGCCCTGGCAGTGAGCACCGCAGGCTTACTGGACACCTGTGAGGCTGCAGGCATGATAAAGAGGAAAACCGAAGGCGGATGCAGAAAGCCTGCAAGAGAATTTTATGAACAATTCAAATTACTTTTGAGTTTTTCTTGGAATATGAAGAAGGCATTAGACCAACATAGAACTAAAAATTGCTCTCAAACATGTGAGCTGTTAAAACTCCTTTGTTTTGTGCCTTTCTTTTTTATTTTTGCATAGAACTGGGGTGTAGAACAGAGGTGCAGGGAGATGAGAGGATTCACCAGAGACAGAATGGGGAGCAGGACAAGAGGATCTACAGTAATAAACTGCTGAGGGAGCAGCGGGGAGACAGGAGAGGTCTGTGGTGCCCTGTGGGTCCCTCCCTGTCTGGGGACCAAACTCGAGCTGAAGAGACTGCGGCCACTTTGCTGCGCTGACCCTTGAGCCGTAACCCATTGCACCACAAGGGAAGGCCCCGTATTTACTCAATATGCTCCTTTTGACAGAGAACAGGTCTCAGTGCTCTGTTGTCCTTTCGACCAATTAACAAGTGTGTCCTTTGCAGCAGTACTAACGTGGCACAACCCCAGTGCTGGACCCAATTAGACGGCCTGGTAATCCTTTCCAGCAGCCCTGAAATGCTCTGGTGCCTACACGGTTCAGCTCCATGGGCAGCACAGTGTCCCCTGGGTGACTGAACCTGCATCTCCTCTCTGAAAGGTGGACACTCCACTGCATGGTGTTTGATTCCTCCGGACACAGTGCTGACAGTTACATGCATAAACCAGCAGACTGAGGACTCAAATAGAAAAAGAAGCAAAAACTGGATCATCCTAATCGTCATTATGAACTAATAGGAGGGTTTAGAAAATTCCCTAAAATCGCTGGTTATCATTTTAAGGGATGGGCATCATTTGCTAGTGTGTAGATCTGAAGTGGGGCGGGATGCGAGCACTTTTATAATTGGAAGATTATTAAAGCTGCGCTGTTGATTCTTGACTAAGGTAAGCAATAGTAATACACACACACATGTATTATAGCAATTTTATATATATATACACACACACATGTCAAACTAAACACACGATCATTACCTAATATAACTCGTTTTAATGCTTTTCTATGCCATTCTAAGTAAGGTCTTAGACATTTGTACCTTTCATCATTATGTACTAAGATATTTTAAGATCTCTTGTCTCTGTAGATGTCAGAGGGGTAGGTTGACATTTCTGTTGCTTCGTTTTTGCATTCAGAACTTCTAGTATTTCTCTGCAGAGTTGGATCAACAAAAGACAGCTGTAAGAATGGGCACATTTTAGCGGGCATATTCATATGGAAATCAGTACCTGACCTTGTTGGGGGTGGGGGGCAGCCTCTAAGAGGATTTGCTGGCTGGCACGTTCGGAACAGACACATGGGCAGTGTAGTTATGTTGTTTTTGAGCCGTGATAAAGCAATGAAGATGCTTTCAAGTCAGTCCTTAAAAGAGGCGAGGAGGGCGGCCTCAGGTTGTTAAAACTTTTGCTTATTTTTCATTGTTTTAACTAAAAAAATTTCAAATCCTTGAAATTTGAGCACATTGTTTATAAAGCTGTAAGGATCCATACATTCCTCATTTGCTGAATGTTGCCTCCTCTTACCATGGAGCCAGGCATCTTAAAATCCTTGCTAACAAGTAAGTGTTAAGAGAAATTAGAACTCATAGATGCGTTTAGCGTATGGTGCTCTTTGACTTTCTCTGTATATTTCGAAAAGAGACAGCCCATGTATTGATTTTCAAAGTGTCCATAATTACATGTTTTCTGAAATGCTTCCTTTCAAATAGCAGGGCTGGCTATCAGGTAGTCTAAGATTGTCATTTAGCATTAAAGACAGATTAAGGGCATGTTAGGTCTTGATGTATGCTTGCATAGAGACCATTTTTTTCTTCATTTTGTTCTTGAGGTTAAAACAGTTCTTCAAGTTGAGAGATACAAACTGTCTGTCTGGAACAAGAATCAGTTGTATTTCTTTACCATGGAAATCTGAGCATAAATGGAGATTGTTGATAGACCCTGTGAGGTGGCTCCAAGAAAGCTCATGCTTGCTGGCTTATTTCGGTCTGCTTAGAGGAGAAATGTATAAGAGGAATTTCAAAAAGTTGATTATACTTATTATGCTCTTGATTTTTTTAGTTTCAAAGGGGCCTCAAAGTGTAGACTTCAACTTCCTCATATGGCCAACTGACATGGAAAGAAAAATTCAAATGACTCACTACTTAGAACCTGCCTGATTTCTTCTCTAGTAAATTCTCCATGCCGGTTGCTTTTCTCTTCCTTGAGTGAATGGATTAGATGTTAGTAGGTGAAAGTTCTTGGGCTACATTTTAATCAAGACTGAGGTGTTAAAAATTTATTTGCAAATAAGGATAAAATACTAATTTTAATACATCTGTATTCGACGTTTTTATTCGATTGCACAAAATTGTTAAAGTTCAGTGGTTTTATGTGTTTACTGTGAGATAAATGGGTTTATTTTATTTCATTTACTAGTGAATTACAAAAGCCTGAGGCAATTTATAATAGCATTTGAAGTGAATTTACCTTAGCTCCCCCCTCCTTATAAGTGACTTAGAGTTTTGGGTATTGATGGAGGATAAACATCATTTATGGCATCATCATGCACTGAAGGAATGATAGGATAATTATGTAATTTGTCCAGAGTTGGAAAGTCTCCTGTCATGGTATTAAAGTTATTACCACTTTGTAAAGTCTTTCACAGTTTACTAAGGAGGGTTTCTTAGTAGTGTTATGAATATAAAATCCCATCAGTTTCTCTAAATAATTAATTGTGAGAGTATCTAATAAGGAAGGGAAACCACCAAAAAATTATACTTCTGTCAACACAAATGAAATTAGAATTGCAAAGATCACATCAAAATATCTGTGAAGAAAGACTGCTCTCAGATAAGATTTTTCTAACTATTCAGGTGATTGCAACCTTGACAACTATACATAATAAATCCAGAGTATTTTCTCCCCAGAAAGTACTTACTTTAATGAAGAACCTAAAGAAATGCTTAGGAAATGAAAATGTGAAGAATATATTTTTCTTTATCTGAACACTAGTCGGTGTAATATTTTAATGTCAACAAAGACTGTACATGCCCCAAATTGGTTGAGTGAAACCTCAATCTTCACAGAAAACTTGGGAAGTAAAAGAAGATTCAGTTTGACAAAATGTGTTAAGGGCTTTCTTTTCTCCAATTTATATTACTGGGGCTGTTTTGTGTAAAATATCTTTTCATATTTTATAGGTTTCAAAATCCTTCTACATTAATTATGTTATATAACACCTACCAAAAAATAGCTCAGTAAAGCTTTTGCTTTTAATAAGTGCAGGCATGACCTTTGAGCACGGTAATCATGCTTGGCAGGTCATATATCTTCTCCAGCTTTTTCATGAACTCTTCAGTTTAATTATTAGTATTCCTGCCCTACCGATAAAGCCCTCGACTGGTTGGGGTAAGGGAAGATATTTCTTCATGTGTTCCAAAGAAAATATGAAGCCTGTTGTTCCACCCGACTTCTGTCTGTATATTTTAAATTTCCTTTTTCTTTACGAAGAAAATAATTTCTGAATGAGTTAAATAACACACACACACACACACACACACACACACACATTTTATTGGGTACCATGAGCCCAACAGGGATAAACAAGGTATTTTATAACATAATAGAGAGTTTTCATATGCAACTGTAATAAAATACTTTGAATGCATTGAAGGAGTATATGAAATACTAGAAATGTATAAAAGTAGAAGCCATGAATTTGTGCTGAAGGATTAAGAATCACTTCATAGAGATCTTGGCAGATGAGCTAAAGTTGGATAGAACTTTGTCAAGGAGGAAGGTCAAGAGTGAGAAATAGATTGCAGTGACGAGATGGGAGATTGAAAGGAAGGTTGACACTAGATCCTGGAATACCCCACCTGTGGGTCTGGCAAAAAATACGTTCCATTGGTTGATCCAAATAATTTTAAGGGAAATATCTCACCAAATGATATATGTAGAAGCACAATCCTGGAAAATGAATGTAACATGTCTTATAAAAAACAAAAATCAAAGAGATCAGAGACCATTGCATTTTCCCCAGTAACCAGAGGAATGATCTGAACTAAGAGACTGTGAGTGGACAAGAAAGGGGGAGAGACTCTGAGGTACAGGAGTGGGATTTGGGTGATTATTTGCTCGAGGCTTCTTTAATGCAGAAGCAGATTTTAAAACAGAACAAGATGGTATTGAGTCTCTGGCACCAGTGACAGGTGCGGTAGACGTTTTCTAAGGTTTAGGGTGATAGATAATGATTTTTCTTTTGCGCAGCAGGCCTTGGATTTGCACAGGGCGGCTGACTGACATTGAAGTAGGACCTTAATGAATGGTCACCCTGTTGAAGATGATGTGGAAGTTAGCCATGGAAATACAAAATAACTTTCAGAAATTCATCTAACTTGGCAGAGGGGAAAAACTGAATACAAGATTGAACACATGCTGATGCTTCTGGTTTAGTGATGAGAAGGCTGATGTTGCCAGCTAAGCAGCACTGGGTGCCAGGCACTGCCCTCACAAGTGCCTCCTATGTGCTCGGAGCTCCCTTGTGACCTTGTGAGGTTGATCGTCGCATTATTTTCTTCTACAAAGGAAGGGAAAAGACACAGGGAACTTAATGGAGGGTGATCACCCATATGACAGGCAGTTTCAAAACCTGGACATCTGAGATAAGTTGGAAACTGGGTTCACAGCTGGAGGTAGGAAGGATGGAAGATGTCACCCATGTTCGAACACCTGGCATCCACATACATTTCACAGTTGCTGAACAAACAACCATGCAGCCATCAGCTCCAGATATCGGATAGATGGGGAAGTTTGACAGTTGCTCTAATTCCCTTCCACTAAAAAAAAAAAAAAAAAATGCTAATTAGGGTGGAATTATGGGTCTTTCCAAGATTGTTGCATAAGCATGGTTGCAAATAGAAACTTTAACACATCAAAAAGTTGGTATTTATAAAAGTGGTTACAATGGCACTTAGTAAGAAGTCCAGTGTTTCTCTTGGCACCACCACCATCCTCCACACATTCATCACAGAGTCAGAAACACGAGTGCTATTTGGCCTGCACTAGGGGATTCAGAGAGGAAGGGCAGACCTGCCATTAAGGGTCAAGTACAAGAGCAATGAAGGTAGCAGGCCAGCTAGAGGGGGTTACTGGCCATCAACATAAAGACGAAGTTAATTGCCAAATATCGAAAGTGGCGTGCACTTTCCAAGTCTCTACCACAGAAGAAATAATAAAGTCAAATAGAACTGAGTGCTTTAGCATGTATAACTTCTGTACCAAATGAGAAGTCAAATTAGGAGCTGCTGAAATGGTGACTATAATTTGTAGCCAAATAGAGAAAGAGACTCTGTCTTTAGTATGTGATGGTGTCCATGAACGCGTTCATAAGTTAGTAAGCGCCTCAGACATTGTTGAGTGTGTGTGAGCTACCATTTTCTAAGACGTGTTTGAAATAGCTAAACAAGAGCAAAAACACTGCAACTTCAACAGCAGTGGAGAAGTAGACATTAACTCCATCATAAGTAAGTTTCCCCTTGTCAGTCAGATCCAAAACTTTCAGAGTGTTTTAGTGACCTTCAGTTGTTCTGTGAAATATTATAACTTCCGAAGAAGGCTAGCAACGTTTCAATGTATTCCATCAGCGTTACTTAAAGTGAGAGAAAATTGGAATAATCTAAATATACAGCTAAATGTGGGCAGGATTTAGGTAGATGATGGTCCTGACGTTTAGAAGGAATCTAATAAGCCCTTTAACAGTAAGAAAATCACCACATAGTAACACTAAATACATCTGTATGCAAAAACCGTATGGAAAAAATGTAGGTATTGGAAAAAAAGAGGATGTATGTTTTGACCTATACAGCTTTTCACACTTTATTAACTTTATTTAGTTAGAATCTAACTCATGAGATTGTGTGTATGCAGTACATTTCATCAGCAATTTAAAACTTGTAACAATTTACAATATTTACTAGATGATTTCTCTTGATTTGGAGGGATAACTTGTTAGATTGGGCTGGTAGTGTATCATCACAGCAATAAAAAAGGGATTTTTTGACTGCCCAATATGGAAAAATGACTTTAGAAAAAGTCTTAAGAATCTTTATAACAAAAACAATGTAGAAAGAAGGAGTTCAGCTTTTCTGAGTTAGGTTGTGTGTGTGTGTGTGTGTGTGTGTGTGTGTGTATTTTGTTCTCTTGGAACATTCCAAGAACTTAGGGAGAGGGGGAGGAGAAGAAAGGCAGAAAGAAAAGATCTGGAGGAAGAAAATAGTTGCATGTCTTTTTCCCTCCAAAACACGAATCCAAGGTGAAAAAATTGCTGTTGTTACACACAACAGAGAAGCTGCTGATGCAGGTGGAACCGCAGTCCAAGCCTCGTAAAGCGATTCTGGAGACTCAGTGAAACGCGTGGGAAAGGATTTGGCAAAGCACCCAACACCCAGGAAACGCTCAAGAAATGCGTCTTTCGAACGCGGCCACTGTGTGTGCTGTTGGTTTGGAAAGGTGGCCACGTGTGTGCTTCGCTTTCTAGATCAGAGGCCCAGGAATCTTCGTCACATTAATTTAAATTGTGTCTTAATCACATTAATCTTAATTTTAGTCACATTAACTTTAATTTAAAATGTTGTGCCTGGAGTCATGTGCTTGGAGAATTATTTGCATGTGTTAGGTGGGAAGCTAGCATTCATTTCATTAATGCGTTTCTCCAATTTAGTAAATTATTTTACCAACTTGTTGAGTACTTTGACATATATAATATTTTCTATGAACTTTGAGTAAAAAAAAACATAATTGGCTTTTTTAAAAAAATAATATCATAGTTTATTTTTACATCAGCTTGTGCCTTTTCCCATCTCAATTGGAATCCCCGTGGGCGTCCCAGCACCGAGTCACCCGTGTGCTGTTAAAGATAACTGACTTTTTAAAACAGGAACCTTGATCACGTTCATAACAGATAACAACACAGTTTACCTCAGAGAAAAGGTTACGTAGGTTGTCTAAAAATTGAAATTGACATTCCTTCATAACCATTCAAAATGATATTCTAGCTGATTTCTTTAGTATAATTGACATTGCTGTTGTTGCAAAACCTTTGCCAAGAAGGCAGAGTGTCGCTGGCTGGCATGACTATAAAATGCCCAAGTAATCTTATAAACAGGCGACTAGTTACTTTTCATTTCATTCTGGTTGCAAATCAGCTAATTCAGGGGCAAAAAGGACGTTGCAGAGTGAACTAGAGGGGGAAAATCCGGCCAGACCTTTCCCAGAGGAGTCTTACAAGTGGAGGGCTCCCTCGTTTTGAAGTCCAGCGGTCTGCAAAGGTTTGAAGGTACGAAGTTGAGAATATCAGATTCTTTTCAACTAGAGGATGAACTCTGAGCCCTCTATTTGATTTTTAGCACAAGGGCTCTGTTTATTATAACCGTTTGTTACCATAAAAGTATAAACTGAAAGGTAGCAGTGATGGGTGAGTGTAATATATTACATTAAATAAACTTGTCCCGCGCACGGTACGTGGAAAGCTCTGTTTATATTACAGTAAGCTGTTTTCTGCTGCATTTACAATTCTGCTGGGCAAATATATTATAAGGGCTTAAGACAGCTCAATTTAGTTTATCTGGTCAACGCCCAAAGACATTATTAGTGTTATTTTAGCATATTTAACTCTCTTTAGGTATTTAGCAATGCAATGTCAATGAAATGTTTATTTTAAGGAAAGGGTCATTTAGCTGATGATTTAGAAAAAAGAAAGCTACAGGAAAAAACCTGAATGATACGACTCAATACACATCATACTTGCAAAAGTGGCAACTATGGAAGCCATTATTTAATATTAAAGGAGATCTTATTTTATTTTTAAATACTTATTTTTTAGTGCAGAAGAACTGGAGTGGCGGTCAGAGGTGCAGGGGTGAGAGGATTCACCAGAGACAGAGTGGGGAGCAGAGCAGGCAGATGGATGAAGCACACTGCTGCGGGTAGCAGCGGGGAGACAGGAGAGTGCCCTGGGGGGTCACACATGGGGGGGGGATGAACTCAGACTGTAGAGTTGAGAGCTCTGAGACTTAACCCCTTGGCCACCACGGAAGCCCCTTGAGAAAGGTTTTAAATATGGAACCAGGTCTAACATTTATAAATGTTTCAGTGTCCTGTGTGATGCAGAATGTACAGATACTGATTCATGATGCCCCCATGACACATGCCGATGTTACTTCAATGACAAGTTACTTAAAAAAATGTAGCTGAGGTGCCCGTCCGAATATCCCCTTTACTCTCAATTTGCTCCAAGCACATTTAGTCATCTTTCCTTTTGTTTCTGCAACTATTCATTGTTTCTCTAATGAATATAAATAAGATGTGTAACAATACAAAAATTAAAAGGCTTAGAACCATGACTCTGTGAATCGAGGTAATAATGTTACGAGGTTAGTGTGTTTTCTCCCAATTAACTATGTGACTCTACTCCCCCCAGAAATAACAGGAACAGCAAAAGCCAACTTGGAGATGGATTATGTATATCTGATATTCTCTTTTCCACGTAGTATCAGATCCTGTGTATTGCCCCGTATCTGTAACTATCCTCCGGAAGCAGGGCTCTGCCATCCTCATCATAATCCTTCACACACCGGGGGCATCATGAATACAGTAGCTCTTTCCTTGTGGGCCATCAAGGCTGTTCAGAGCTACCTCCATCGCACCCCTTAACAGTTTCTCTACCTGGCTTTCTTGCCCACGAGGCTGCAAACTTCTAGGTTTGTATCTTACTCGGTTTGAATCCGAGGGTCTAGCACAGAGCCTGGCATTAAAAAAAAAAAAAAAAAAAAAAAGGGCTGGGTTAAAATTTATACATTGACTATCCTTTTCCAGTTTTTGGCATCCCTATCATTTTGTTTTCTAAGTTGAGCGTCAGATGTCAGTGATGTTGAACATGAAACTCATCCTTTCTTGCATGTCATTGAACCACCCTGTGATTTCAACTTGTTGACTTTAGGGTGGGCTTCGCTGTGCCCACACAGGACACTTCCTCTCCTGCACGCTGTTACCATGTGGAGAACAGACGTGGTCGTGAGGAGAGACTTTGCCTGTATTCCACTTTCCGTTGTGCGCATTTAGACAAATAAGACCTAAATGTGCAGTCATCTTCGTGCAAAAGCGCCCAGACTTTCTTGATAACGCGAGGGGGGCCCAGACCCCTGAGTGTGTTCTTACATCAGCAGGCTTGTAAATGCCCCTGTTAGTTGCATATTTGGTTTGTGCCAGGGGGAATCATAAAATGTTGATAAGTTATCTAGAGTTAGGCATCTCTCCTTAAATATTTAATCCCTCTTTACAAACCAGTATTGAGCTATTAGTGATAATACAGAGCATTTGTGGATCTGAGCCTTGAACGTGCACTGTCGTGATGAACTGAGTGATGAAATCAGTGCTTGTGTAGCGGAATCGGCTTTGTAATATCCCGTGCCCACAAAAAGGTGGCTTGGCATATTATGAGCCCAGTAAGTGCGTGCCCACAAAAAGGTGGGCTTTGCAGTAAGTGCCTAATAAATCAGCAAAGCACAGTGGAGTCATCAACATTTGTAGTAACATTACAGAGCCTACCTTTTTTAATTAGCAGAATTAACTTGTGTATTCTATCTGCTGATATATTCCGAGCTGATTGACAAGGAGCAGGATTGAGGCAAGATGAAAATGTTTAACCAACAATGTGGAAAGCTGGCCATGCGCGGTGCTGGGGCCCAGACGCAAGAGCCTGCTGGCCACAGGCAGCTCCTTTGGCTTCATGCTTTCCTTTCCTCACTGATGTACCAGGGAGAAGAACTGGCCCCCATCACCCGTGTCCTATAAAATGAAATGAAGTCACAGGGATTGCAGAGTTCAGGAAGATTTTTTAAAACACATTTAACTTGCTGACTAACAAGGAAACATCCAGCCTAAGGCGTATAGGAAAAATATTTTACAATAGAATCAAAGGCAAGATATGTGAACAAAGCAGTTCAGAAAGAACATAATACATAAAAAACTTGATCCTGCTACCCTAAATTCTATTTTAAATTGAATTATTTAGAATGTCTATTAATGAATGAGCTTTTAGGGGTAAAATCTATTGCTTGACCAATTAAAATTAATATATTTTGAGAAACAAAATATGAATTAAACAATCCTGTATCTCTTGTTACTCTATAGCATTCTTTTTAAATGTACTTAGCATAAAATGTTATGCATCCTTTAAAAGATTTTTATCCATTTCCCATAACTAAACATGTAGTTATATATAGATAGATATATGTATAGTTCTCTATATATAGTTATATATATGTGTGTGTGTGTGTGTGTGTGTATATATATATGTGTATATATACTTAGCATAAAATGTTATGCATCCTTTAAAAGATTTTTATCCATTTCCCATAACTAAATATATATATATATATAGATAGATATATGTATATATATTT
>NW_004567130.1:20111748-20137371 GCF_000260355.1 Condylura cristata
TGTGTGTGTGTGTGTGTGTATATATATATGTGTATATATATATATATATATATATATAATATATGTGGTTCTATATAAATAGAAGCCAGGGCCCAGTTTTTAGAATTCAAATACCCTCTTTTCTGTCCTGGCTGAGGACACATGAAAGAAAGAAAAATTCACTTGTTAAAATAATTATGTATGCTTGAGTTATTTTTAACCTGGGTTTGGGCTCCCTTAATGTAACGGAACTTGCTGACCATTTATAGAAACAAGTTATAATGTGCTGCTTTATTTCGTTTGTGATATAATAACTATTTAGCATTCAGCAATGCTCATTAGCCAACCTAGAATACCTGCAGCAGTAAGTGACTGACAGCTCCCTGGGTCTGGAGCCAGGGAGAAGAAGACTTCACAGTCTAGAAATTACTTCTGCAATAAGGCCAGATTTTTTTTTAATATTTTTATAACAGTTTATTTTTACATCATTTTGTACATTTTTTTTTTTCCATCTCAATTGTAATTCCTGCGGGTTTCCCATCACCAAGTCACCTGTGTGCCATCACCGTAATCCCGTTAAGGCCAGATTTTAAAGGTGGTTTCCTACTTTAAATACCTCTGCTTTAGGGACCACTGAGCTAAATATGTTCCAATATTCCCAGTACCAGTTCTCAATGCACTCAAGGTATTTTTCCAAGATGTAAGTTCACTGTGATAATGTAGCACAGGTACATTAGACTCTCACAGGTAGAGAGACTAGAAGTATCAACTCAGAAGTCCTTCAGATGCCAAGTTGAGTATGAGAAGATAATTCAATTTCTCTTGCTTTAGCTTTACTTCCAAGAAATGAGAAAAATCTTTGACCTTTTATCCCTGCCTCTTCATGTGTATCAATAAGATCAATAATTCCTGGAAATTGATTTGTTTGTTGTTTTACATGTTGTAGCAAACACTAAACTGAAATACTTTTAGAAATAGGCTAGTATCTGTATCTAAACATATGCCAATGTCTATAATATCCTTATTCTCATTTGAAATAGCTTTGCAGTTTGCACAAAATTGTTGGTCAGATGTATTTGATGTCATGTCAGAAACAAGATATTGCCTACTTATATTTCCACACAATGGACAAAGGTGAATTCCAAGATGAATGAACAAGTTTAGCCACTGAAAACAGATGAATGCATATAGAAGTAAATTATGCCTTTACTAGACAGAATATTAATTATGCCTGCTGTCACACAGTACTGGAGTATTGTCTGTGATTGTTGAGTATCCTTTCATTACTTATGCATTTTATAGTCTTGTCCAATACTATCTGGGTTAGTGTATCTGTTGCTTTCGTTTGACTGGGTGAGTTTTGTTTGAAAAGTTCCAGTTGTGCTCTTCAGTTTAATGTTAAGTCTGGGATAAATGAGGTCAGTTCTACAGAGTAGTATCAGACTATACCCAAACCTAATGCCAAATTTTAAATGTGACAGTTTGCACATTTGCAATCAGAATTAAAATTCTATGATTGGCACAAAGCTTCCGTGTTCCTGAAGAACAAAAATAAATGTTGAAGACTGTGAACATTCCCCCCCGCCTCCAAAAGAAAAAAAAAAATTTAAATGTTTTTCAAAAATACAATAAAAGTGAAATTGATAAGGGAAGTCGTGGTTTAAAAAATAGCAGAACTGGTGAGAAGTTAACATCAGTTGCCATGCTCTTAATAGTTATAGAAGTAAATTAAATTACATTCTTCACATAACTCAAAAATTAGAAAATAGAAAGTAAAAGTCACTGTCCTTGTGTGTTTAAAAAAAAGCCTCAAGAGAGTATAGTTTTTTCTATGCCACAGAGAGAAAGAAGCTTCCATGGTTCCTCACGCTGAGACGTTGGGTGATATGTGAGTATCATCTTTGATGCTGAGAGTAAAGAACCACAGGACCTTCACCGGCTGTCACTTAAGGTCTCCTTTATGGAGGTCTGGAGCATAATTTCCAAGAAAATTCCAGCTCAAGCAATTCTCCCAGCTGCCCAGGTCGTGGCCACGTGGACAGACCCTCACGTTGGCTCGACTCAAGGGTAACATCTAGTTGTTCAGAGAAGAACGTGCAAGGTTAAATTCTCTGACAAATCCTTGAGTGTAGATGGTATGTGCCGCTGAAAAAGGGCAGTTTTATGTGGACTATAGGTTCTGCGCGAGTTTGCCTCCAGTTAAATGGCCCTTCTCCCTTCACTGTGGAATGAGAGCCGCCAGCTTACAGAGTACAAACGACCCGAGAAGAGATGGGAGCTAACGGATGTTCCCTTTACACACACAGAGATCACATGACATTTGAATCTTAAGCCAGCTCAGGATGAAGTCTTTTAAAGATGACAGAATTTGCAAAAGCAAGTTGACTTTTTTCTTTTCAACAAATTACGCTGTGGGAGGACTGATTCCCTTTACACCTTGCTGATTTCCTTAGAGCTCTGTGCTGTCTGTCTGCTGCAGGTTCCCACAGGCAGACCTCAGACAGAGAACAGGCTGTCTCCACCTGTACATAAAATAAGCAAAGGGTATCGGTGCCCCGACAGGGCGAGCTCCTTCGTGTCTCTGCGGGTCTGAGATGCGGGGCCTGCACCCCGCCTCAGAGTGTGAGTCTCCTGCCCTCCTCCCCAGCACGCAGGGCCTGCCAGAGCCCACCGCTTCCAGGACATCTCTGTGGGCGGTTCCCGGCCTTTGTTTAATTTCCCATCTCGCTTTCTTCTCTTCTTTCAGTTTTTCTTCTCTTCGTTCTCAGTGCTCCCCCACTTTCCAAAATACTTTTGTTTCCAAATAAAAGCTAATGAGGTGATAGGTGAAAGCGCCACCTGTCAAGCCTGTCCTTGGACTGCTGCAGCCTCAGGGAACACTATTGCTTTTCACGGGTGAGTAGAAATATTAATTCTTTGAAGCCGTGCTGAATTTAATTATTAGGTTTCTATTTCGCACATGCATCTGCTAAGGAATTGTGAATTTGGGGGACCCTCGGGAACCCTTTACTCTGAAACATAAAATGCATCAGTGCTGAACTTTCTTAGCGTGGACCACGGGAGAACTCAGGGGCCCTGGGTACATGTAAAAGCTGAGGGTGCTTTCATTTTGCTTTTTCATAGGCAGTCATATCTGAGGATTGACCAATGTTGCATCATTGGGTCAGACATCGGAGCAAGAGCTAATCTTGTTACCCAAAGGTGATTTGTTTCAAAAGTGATGCTGAAAGCCCAGAGTAATCCAAAGGAAAACTTTCTTTTATTACTGTTCTTGTGACAGATCAGGCTTTTTAAATTTTGTTTTTGTAATATAATATATCCCAGGGATATAAAAAAGTCAGCATTTCATTTTGTACATTCACACTTTTACAGCTGCTTGCAGGCTATGTGAAAAAATAACTTGACTACAAGTTCACTTTTTCTGGTAGATTCAGAAAACAAAATAGATGATTGATATTAAACTGTGCCAGTGCTTTAATAGAGATAACTTTAAGCTACATGAAATAAAGTCTTAGATAAACTTCATGTCTGTACAGTGTGTTTAAACTCAAAAATCATTCTGTGAGGCTTGGAACTTACATCAGGTTTAATTGACAACTCTTTCTGTGCACTTGACTTGATACAGACATCACATTAGCACATTTTAAAATTCCATAGTGTGAAATAAACTCATTCTGTTTGTTCAGACATTTTATGAAATCCGATTTGGACATTTGGTGTTTTATTTCTTCTACCTCAGTTTGACAAAATTAACTTTCTGATCACCAATCGGCAAGTTTGCAGTGACAGGAATAGAAAACACGCGTGAGTCATGATTCCTAGAAAAAGCAGTTTCCTTTATGCAGCTGAAATGCATGACAACATTTCTATATTATCCCAGAATATATAAAACTACTTCATATACTGACCACCAGAGATGATGAGATGGAGAATAGAAGAGCTTCCTTGCAACTGTTGCAGTGATTCCAGTCAATACTAGGTACAAAATCTGATACATAATAAGAAATGATAGCTAGTAAGTAGTAAGCAAAGGTAGAAATAGCAGCTCATTGTTGCAATTGGATGAGATGTTGCTTTGAACCAAGAATTCAAATCACAGTTTTTACCTTTCCGTTCATTATTATGCAGGATTTGTTATTATGTATTATAAATTACACTGCTGTTCAAATTATATGTGTCTCTAAAAACCCGTATTAGCCACAGGACGATATTAATGAGTACATCAGAAATGGGGACATGGAACCGAAGAAGAGGTGCCCATCAGCTTCATCTGGTCGCTTTCTGGAGTGTTTGCAAATCGGACTTCCCTCTGTGTCTTTTCCAGTCATTCTCAAAAGCATTACAATCCAAAAGCAATAACACAGCTTAAAAACAAAGAAGCAGTGTGTAGCTGTTGCCTCTTTAAGTAGGTTATGGAACATACTGAAGTTTGTCTTCTGGTTATTTTTTCCTTGAATGGCATACTTGGCAGTTAAGAAGGTGACGCTATGCTTCTGAGAACTCCATCCAGTGGCTCCTCAGATGCAGAATGCACATCTGCAAAGTGCCAGTGTCCTTCCTTGTCTTTTGACCATGCTCTGTGGTGACCAGGTCCCAGTGGTGGGTGACTGAGTGCGTGTCTTTGAAACTGAATGCCTTTCAGCGTTGAGTAGGAAAAGTCAGACCTTGAGGAAGTTGAGTGGAGTAGCTTGCTGTGATACTGGCTGTATCTGTGGGCCTCACTCACTGACCTTTTCACAAGTGTGCGACTGAATATTAACCTGGAAGGGAAGCACGTGAGTCTTCTAGTGAGGCAGCTGGAATCTGGGTTAAATTGATTGTGGTGGGTGGCCTGCTCCCCTCTGACGTAGGGGTCAATCACTTTGACTTTCTGTGTTTTCCAGAGGGTCAGTCTTAAAATAGAACTCAGCCCTCTCTCAGCCCTCTCTCCACCAACTTTCCCTTCCCCCTCCCAATTTTATTCCAAGAAGAAAAGATGACAAAATGTGATCATTTGTCTCCTCAGAGTCTGAGGGTGTTAAGAAATTCTGAGTGGTAAAACAGATGGAATTATGCTAAAAGCACATGGCCCTTATAATTTTTTTTAAAGCTCCAAAACTTAGCTTAGTAATGGAATAGGCTTTTCTATTCTTGTGTGAGGCGCACAGAAGTCTCTGCCTCTCCTCTTCTGACTCACCGCGCCTGTCCCCGAGTCCAGCGTCACCCTGGGCTCATCTTGAGGAACGCTGACTTGATAGCTTCACAGTGCCACTTCCGAAAAGGTGGCCATGAGTCCTGCTTTTGTGGACAAGGGAACTGGGAGGTACATAAAGTCAGAAGAGTGTTACTAGGTTTTCTCTGAGCTGCTGACAGTGAGGAATAAGAAATCCTCAGCTGCTTTCCCCAGTGGACGAGATTTCCACCACTGCATAAATGGTAAATGTATTTTGTTCTCTACATGATGACTCAGTCTGTGCTCATTTTCAAGTATGGCTTTTCATCCTGAACAAATGAAATTCGTTGAAGTTAACGTCTTGCATTCTGTGCTTGGCAAAATGATCCTGGCCATCCTGGGTGAACGAAACTTGCTGCTCTAGGAGGTGTTTTTGCTGGCTTCTCAGCACAGGAGTGGAGTCTCTACATTGCCACGTCAGGCAGTACCGCCACGCATTGTCGGCGGCCACTTACAGTGCAACACTGGACACTGAGCGTTGACGCAGTGGATGTTGGGGTTGTTGGCCGTCATTCCTGTGGCTTTCTCTTTGATTTTAAGATCCCACTATAATTTAATTTAATGCCACGCTATGTTTCCATTTGCAGTGTGTTTTAAAAGACTGTATTCTCATGTCCAGAAAAAGAGAAAAACATTGAAAGGGCCCAACATGATTGTCACTGTGACTTCTGTGCTTGGAGATCTCAAACACCAATGGCAACTGGAACACCCAAGGCGTACCTCAGTGGCCTGTCAGAGCAGGCTCAGGGAGGATGGGCTCGGGTGGCCGAAGGACCAGGCAGCAGCACTCCTGCACTCACTACCTGGTCACACTCAGCCAGTCACACCAGCTTGCTGGTATCTTCCCACGGAAGAAAAATTGTACTTGGATTCTAACTGCCAGAATTAATCAAAGAAGACAGAGGCCATTAGTCTCCTCGAGGGGAAGGTGTGAAGGGAACAGCCGACGAGAAGCCCGCAGTCTGCGGTTTGCGCCCATCCCCAGGTGAATCTGGGCACTGTATTCACCCTGGGTTTCAGAGTTTCCTCCCCTCAGGCTCTCCTGTCTCAAAAGCTTCTTGTGGGCAGTCAGATGTGTGTTGAACTAGTTCTACTTTCCTGAGTGCCCCCACCTAGAATAGACCGAGGGTTCTCTTGGCCTGTTAGAGCACAAGCCCTATTTAAAGGTCTGTGTCTGAATCGCTTTGGCATCCCAAGCTCCTGGCACACTGGAAGTCTTAATAAACGTGTGATTGAAGAGCATTATTCCCACAGCGCCCGCCCCAGGAAGCCTTCAACTTGGACATTCACTAAATTTGGTGTATGTTCCAGATATAAACCTTGGCCCTTCCTGAGATTCCTTTTCATGACTAACTAAAGTAACGGCCTGAACTAGAGATTCCTTCTCTCTCAAATGCACTGGACCATCAGCATTTCACTCTCGAGAGAAACCCCGTGTCCAGTACTTGATTGAAGCCAGCCACACTTTTAAAAAGTTCTTTTTCTGGTAGTTCCAAAGCAGAGGTGCATATTCAGAGCTAAGCGAGAGCTTCTTGGGATATGGTAGGTTTGCGTAAATACTACATTGTCTTCACAGGCGCCCCGAAGACTGGAACAGTTGGTCATATTCAGAAACAGCACTGCCTGTCTGTGGCAGGTGACCAGGCCTCGAACAGCCTAGAGTCTGAGTGAAACCCAGAGCTGTGTGGCCGCTGAACAACCCCCCCCACACACACCACACACACACACCTGCCCCGGCTAAGCCCTGTCTGTGCCACCCACCCTGTCATGACCTGAATAACGGCCCAGGAACGCCCAGGTCCTAACCTTTGAGATGAGCTCATCTCCCTTCATCCAACAGTCGCCACCATCCTTACGAAGGACAGAAGCTGGTGACCTTAATACACAGACATCAAGACGATTAGGCGAGGAGACCGGGAGCAGACATGGTGGCGGGCAGCTGCACGCCAAGCGAGGCCAAGGGTTGGCGGCCGCCTCCCCGGCCCACGGGAGACACAGGGCGGAGTCGGCCTCCACCGTCAGAAGGAACCAGCTTTGCTTGCTCCTTGGTTTCCAACTTTTGGCCTTCTGAGAGAATGAGTTTCTGTTGTCTCAAGTTACACAGTTCGTAGTCATGTGGTAAAGGAGCCTGGCTAACTGATGAATCCTTCTTCATGCTCTTAGAGGAGATGGGAGGCCGTGGGATCGGACGCTGTGTCCCGGGGGCCATCACGGCGCCCGGCAAGCGACCTCCCGTGTGGAGGCTTCAGTGCCGGAGCAGGAGCTCTGACCAGCTGGAGACAGGAGTCGGCCAGGACGCTCCCCCTTTGCTCTGCTCTCTGTGGACTGTGTCGCTGTGCGGCACCCGCCCTCTGGCAGAGAAGCCTCAGGGCCGACGGTCATGCTTGTCCCTCCCGTGCTTGGCCACGCAGAGTGGCAGCACGGGACACCAGGTGACTTTCCCTTTGCTCTGCACCGCCACGCCGCTGCAGCAGGCCCCACCAGAAGTAGCTGTCAGGGTCTGGATACTGCTGCAGGCTCTGCCTTGCAAGTGGCTTAGGCAGCATCACGTGTGTGTCAAGTGCAAGCATCTCGAGCAGACTTTACTTTTTATCCAATTCGCTTCCTGAAAAACTCCCAGTGAAAGTTCTTAGCGGAAGTGAGCCGAAGGACTGAATTCTTGGTCGAGTAGCGAACGGGTCCTTTATGTAAACAGTCGTGTTTCCCTGAATTATAGTCAAGGGCCGTGTATTTTTTCTAATCCTTTAAGTAGGCCTAAGCAGTGAGCGCAGATTCTGTGGCTGAGTGAGATAACACGGTGAGTCATTTACGGCACTTTGAAGAATCGCAAAAGAGGTTCAACATTTGTGACCCCTATTTTCATTTATTGTTTTATTGTGGCCGGGCACCTCTTCCCCCGCCCAAGCGTCGTGGCAGGAGCTCGGCCGAGTTGGGCGGGAGAGTTTGGCCGCTGCGTGTGGGCGCACCTGGGACGGGCAGGTGAAGCAACCAGCCCGGTGAGAGTTAAGCCTTCACCAGGGCCCAGATGGCTCAGAACTGTCCCCCTGGGGCAGCCGGTTCTCCCAGGCTGCGTGGCCATGGACAGCTCCTCAGCGCTGCGCCTTGACCGCTTGGCGGCGGGGAGCGCCTGCTTTGGTGTTTTCAGGATTTGTGCGTCATCTAGCTGTGCTCACCGGGTGACCGCCTCCTCCTCGCAGCCTTCTTGCTGAGGAGATCTCCACAGGGATCGCACCCCCGAAGCTCCGAAGTAATGAGCGGACTGACGCGTCCCACTCGGTGGAAGGACAGTGGTCTTCGAGTGTGAGATGATGTGCAGGGCCAGGAAGTTACCCCAAGACACCGCGGCCAGTCCCCAGCCCCCCAGGGCACCACCAGCACGGTTTGCTTTTTCTGTGTTCTTTTTTTTTTTTGAGATAAACAACTTGTGTAGATTCACCCCATCTTCTCGATCCAGGCATCTGTCAGGGGGCATCTGGGTCGCTTCCGTGGCTCCCCGGTTGTAAACTGCGCGCCAGCACACCCGGGGGTGCAGGCCTCCTTTGGTACCCTCTGGGTAGGTCCCCAGGAGGGGATGGCTGGGCCGCGTGGGGGCGCCGGGGGACCCCACCAGCTCCCCGGAGCGTGGGGCAGCGTGCCCCACCAGCAGGCGCCTCCTCGCCAGCGCTTGCTGTTGCTGGGTCGCTGAGTGGGTGCCATGCTCAGTTACCAGTGTGCCTCAGGAGGGACAGACTCAGCGCCTCGTGGGTGAGCTGGGGGGCTGGGGGCGAGGCCCAGCTAAATAGCAGGAGACAAGTACCCGAATGGTCTCACGCACAGGAGGAAGGTAGAGGAACGCAGGAGTCGGGGGAAACGTGGCGACAATAAAGCGAAGATCAAAGCCATCCGGCGAACAGCTCAGCGCTCACAGGGGAGGAGGGCGAAGGGGGCCCTGCCGGGGCGCCGGACTGCGGTGCCCGGGAGTGGGGCGGCGGGGTCCCGGGGCGCCCTGTGCTCCAACGGGCGACGGTGCGAAAACGGTTTCCAGAGAAACACAGTGGGCTGCGGCGGCGAAGACCCGTGCCCGGCGGTGGGCACACCCGGGCGGCCATGCCCAGTGGGACCGCAGCACAGGTCCCTCTGAAACCTCGTAAGTCAGCACGTAGAGAAAGGGCCGAACCCCCTTACTGAGCCCCGCCCGCCCCCCTCCACCTTCGCCCCTCCCCCGTCCTCTGTGCGTGCCTGTGTTTTTGCTGGTGAGAACAGGTAACTGCAGATTTGAAGCTCACAGGTGGGGTCTAAAATGGTCAGACTCATAGAAGCAAAGTAGTGGCTAGCAGGAGTGATAAATGGAAGATAGACGGGTCAGCAGGGTGCACTGTGCATGGCGTGATGGGAATAACACTTCTACACTGAAACTGTATCTCCGAAATTTTTATCACAGCAAAATGACCATTCCATGACGTATGCAGTGATAATGCTAAGGAGGCTTGATGTGCTAATTGTTTCACAGTAGCTAGATCTAATCATTATACTATACACCTAGAAGTAATGGTAGCTTCTATATGAATTGTGTCTAACTGGAAATAAAAGGAAGGTATGAAGGAAGGGTTCAGCGGAACCTTTCCGTCTCGCTTTAAAACACTGGAATAGTCAAGTACTAAGATTTGCAGAAGCTGTGTGTTAGGTGGAGAAGTGTTATTGTTAGGTACACAATGTTGCTGTGTCACTGGAAATAAAACAGAAATCTTTCAGCACTATATATATAAATTCTCTCCATGTTTTCATCTCAGTTGTAACCCCGGGGACTTCTCACCACCCCCCCACACCCCCCAGCTTCCATCACCAGAGTCCCAAGCCCTGTGCCACCCCAGTGTTGCTCCTGTTCCCCTCTCCACCCTGTAGAATGTTGCTGGTTTATGACCGGTTTACATTTGTTAGTTGATGGTTGTTTTTACTGTATTACAATTTTTTTTCTTTTTTCACTGATCCCTTACACCCCTGCTATGTGTGAAACCATTCAGTATTTTTCTTTTTCCTTCTAACTCATTTCACTGAGTGTAATCGCTTCCAGCTCCATCCGTGTTGCTGCAAATGGCACGAGTTTATCTTTTTGATTGCCGCGTAATATTCCATGGTGTACATGTATTGCATCTTCTTGATCCAGCCATCTATTTTTGGGCATCTGGGTTATAGACAATCTTATTTTAATAAGACAGCAATGAAAGCATTGAGGTATATTTTTACTTGAGAAAAATTACTTTTAAAAAATAGCCAGCAAAGATGTATACTTCTAATGAACGTCATTGTGACTGTGAGTTAGTTTAAAAAAAAAAAATACAGCTGGGAGTTAGTGCATTAGCTCTGTCCCACACACTTTTCCCTAGTATTGTTTCTACCTCCATGACTCTGCTGTCAACAGAGATGGAGGCTAAGATAAATGAGCAACATGTGGAAATGGTGGGAAAGACAACAGCGAAAATAAAGTAGGCCATTACATGTACATCACAAACATGAGGTTTTACATAGGTAATTTTGAAAAATAGAGTTTTGAAATTTAAAGGAATCAATACAGTTTGGTTTCAGAGGGTGAGTTACTGCATGCAACAAATCTAATTATCACAAATAAGAAAAGCTCTGTTTTCAGAATGATCTAAAATTACCTTGGATGGTCCAGATAGGTAGCATTAACTTTTTTGAAGGTCATAATCTGACATAATTTTGTAATATTAGACCATATTTATCAAACAAAAAAATTATTTAGACATCTAAATAGTTTGGTAATACACTGAAAATAGGATGATTGAATTCTAAGTAAAATTAAGTTGGCAAATTTTGTGCCATCTGGTTAAGGAGTAATTAAATCCAGGCTGTATCTGTGAAGGACGTAGATTGTGGCATGAGGAAAATAGAGTTTTCTGAGCAAAAACCCATTTTAAGTATTAATAGTAATATTAATGATGATTCAGTGATAAACCATGTAAACTTTGTGAAACGATTACCCTGGTCAAACTATGTAACATACCATTACCGCATATTTTTATTGTTTTCTTCCTTCCTCTTCATTTTTGGTGTATTGTGTGTGTGTGTGTGTACTAAAAGCACTACTTCTCTTAGCAGATTTCATGTTTATATGTGGAATCTAACAGAGTCAAGTTCATAGAACAGAGAGTTGTGGTTAGTTAGCAAAAGCTGGGGGCGGGGGAAATGGGAGAGGCTGGTGAAAGTGCAAGTTTCAGTTATGCAGGATAAACTGACCTTTGAAAGTATGTGCATTGCATTTTCAAATAACATGCTCAATGATATCTTCAACCTTCAGATATTCTTTTACAAGTACCTGTAAATTTAAGACAGTCGGCTTTGTTGTTAAGCTGAAAGGTATAATGGATTTACCACCAAGCAGTCAAAGAGTTTGGAAGCAGAGGGGAAATTAGGATACTATTCAAGGGAGTGGGGAATGTAGAAGACAAGGTAACTGACTTAGGTATTGGAATGGTAATGGAAGGCGAGTGGAGGTCAATTGATTTCCCTGTACTCACTTGGTCAGGGACTCACGGCATGAGCTTATTCAAGATGGTGGCCATTAAATGTTCATGTGTTTGTTTTTTTCGTTATCTGGCATAATACCTGCTACCCAGCACTGGAAACTGTAGAACTATTGAGGGGGAGAAGGATGTTGGGGATGCTGAAGAGTAAAATTTAACTCGTATTGATTTAAGGGTAAATCAGAGAGGAATAAGAGTACTCAAGACAACATATAATATAGGAAATAAATTTGAGCAAAAACCTGGTGGAAGTATTTTGAGAATTGACACAGTTTTCCAGGGTACCCCCAATGTGAATTGGGGGGCCTGACTGTGGACCCTCACCCATGCACTTAAGTGGACTTATTGTAAGACTCAACTGCAGCACATAAAGATTAATAATGGGTTTATAACTCGGAAACGGAGAGAAGTTGGTGAACACCCCCTACCAGTTCCACTGACCTGGAACCCCAGTAGCATGCTGAGAGCCAGCAAAAAGCACAAGGCCAAGAGACCCCTGCCAAAACCCGCATGCCTGGTTTTATAACAACCCAAAACAAAATGGCTGCTTAACCCCTCCCTGGTCCTAGCCTCCCTCCCCCAGTGATGATGGGATCTGTAGGTGTATGGAACATGGCCGCCTAACCCCACCCACAGTCCCAGCATCCTCCCTTGGGTGATGCAGGGATTTGTAGTTCCAGTGTCTGAGTTGAGTCCACAAAGCCCTTACCTGTAGAGTTCCTTCAGGACAAGTCTTTTCCTGTACCAACAGGAGATAAAATCTCTACAGGTAAGATGTGTTAGTACAATGGAGTCTTTGGGGAAGGTAGGCTGGTGCCATCATGTGGAGTGAAGCTGGGGTCATTGACGGTTCCACAAGGTCTACCTGGACTCTTTCGGTGCCTTAGGAAGATTGATGGGATTCGATGTTTTGTCTTTGAGGCAAACTTTGGAAGCAGCTCTTTGTGCCATTGCGATTCTCTTTCTCATTTTTCTCTTCACCTTCTGCCCCCCACGCCTCCCTGTTTTCTTATTCCACGTGCTGTCTTGCTGTCCTCCTTTCTTTTCTTGGATCCCCCTGCCTGGACGCAGCCGCCTTGGCCGGTCATCCCGTGTGCTCTCCGAAGCCATCCTAGCTCAGAGAGCAAGGGTTCTGTCGCTCAGCTGTGGAATGTTTCATTCCTCTTGTCTGTGTGTCTTAGTTTTTTTAGCCTCTGTCCACATGGACATGCAACTCTGACGGGAAATACTGTGGTTCTTTCAGGGAGAAACACACCCTCAGCCCTGAAGCAAACACAAAGAGTAACAGTTACCACCCTGGACAGGCCGCTTACCTGCTCGAACTAGAGTGTCTTCTGTTTGCACAACGAGGTACCCTTTTCCCCCGAGCTGCCTTGTCACCCCCATTCAGTCCCCAACTCTCCATTCACCTGATTAACACCTGCTCACCTTCCCAACTCAGCTTGGCAATCCCGCCTTCCAGAACCTTCTCTGATCTCCACACTCACGTTGCTCCTGAACAACCCTAAACTGGACCATTATTTTATTCCACCGAGGTCCCACTGCTACTTGTTTCCCTTCTCCACCCAGCTCTCTCTCAATTGTTTCGTCCCATAACCTACCTAGTAGAGTCAATTTTACAGCCAGGCCCTAGCTCAGTAGCTGAAATTTAGTAGCCTCTCAGCAAATATTCGTCAAGAGAGTGAACAAATCATGCGATATAAAAAACACAGAGAGGCATTTCTTTAATGTTTTCATGAAGGTAAATTCCTCAGAACTCCTTTCACATCGTTTTCCTGGCATTTGTGTGCGTCTAAGGGATTGCGTCCCATCCCCCCAGACGCTGCCTGCCTTTGGGGCCGTTTCCTCGTCAGGTTTGAATCCTTTTAGGATGACTCTCCGTTTGGCCTACTGTCCTCTGAGAATAAGTCTTGAAGGCGCTAGGGGACCACTTTGAGGGCGCGCGGGCTACCACAGCAGTAGTGAACAGACTCGTGACGGCATTTGAGAAGCTCCGTCACCACGAGCTGGCGCCACATGTCGCACAATGACTCCACGTCAACTCCACGTTTTCTGCGTTCTGATTAGTTACCGCTTCATTCTACAGGAAACTCTTCAAAAGGTACCGGGAAACGACTTAGGAATGTTCCCCCCACAGAAACACTCTTCTCCGGAAACTGCTCAGTGGCGCTCACCTCAGGAGCGCTCTGGGTTTGGAGCTGCGCTTCTTGACTTATGTCAGACAAACGAGCTTTCCCTGCTTGGGTTCCCAGCTTTGGGTCTTCAGTTCCTGTGTGACTTCCTGCGAAAGGCTCTTTACAGTGAAGCTCCTGAGAAGACTGAACCCACGACGCGTCCGCTGGTCACCCCTCCGGGGCCAGGGCGCCAACGAGTTCGCAGAGCCAACAGGGGCCGTTGCATTTCTTGTGCAGAGCTTCTTCAGCTGTGAAATAGGTGTTTCTGACAGGATGCTTTGTCACATGCTTGACATCCTTTTTCTTTTTTTCATGAGGGAGTGACTGCAAGATAATTTAATTTGAAATGCTGCCACCTACATAGCCAGAGATTAATTGGATACTGTCGGAAAAGTTATTTGAGCCTCTCAGAGGAATCTGTGTAAACAGAACGTGGCATTAATAACGCGGGGGCGCGTGACGTCTCTTTCATCTCTGGCTGCTTATTCGGATTGTTGGCTTTCCAGTGTCCTTATTTCCTGCCTGCCCTTAAATTGGCTGAAGTGATCATTTGCACTTAACAGCAGACATGGATTTGCCACAAGCTGGAGACCACCTGATGGTAGCACCGTGTAAAGAACTTAGTTACCTTTCACGTGGATGTTATTTTGTGCAGAATGAAACCAATATTTTACCCGCAGTGGACTTTATTGAAAAACATAACGTTATGAATAAGATAAATTGTGTAGTATTGTCAGCTTTGAAACATCCCTTCGTAACCTGCAAATACCTTTCTTTTAAAATGTTTCTAGGATCAGATTCTAACATAAAACGCAGTAAATAGAATGGAAGAAAGTTGGAGGTGGGTGGGGGGCCAGGAGGACAGGTGTGGCACTGTGTGTTGTGCATTGTACAGTGACCGCGGAAGTCCACTGTGGAGCTTGGGTGGCTGTGTTCTGAGAAGGGACTCTGATGGCAAGGCCTCTGTAAAATAAGTCCTCACAAAAGGAAGATATTTTATGGAAGCTCTAATTCATGCAGCATTGTAAAGTGGGTTTACCTGTCTGTTTATGTCCCCTCTCCAGTTCTGCCGGGCAGGGAAAGGCAGAGCATACTCTCTCTCGGCAGTCTTGAAGTCAAGTTGAATTTGGCTCTTTGCTCATTTTTTTATGACCAATAGACCCTAAATGTTTCCTTATTGTTCTGAAACAGTGCCTAACGAATTGGTGATTGTTGCGCTTATTTTATTAAGCTATGAAAGTTTAACTTATTTGCAAAACGGGACTGATTACTATAGTTTATTGATTTTAGACTTCCACTAGCAGCCCCTAATTCTTCATTCCTGTATTTTCCACGCCATGGTGCTTCCTCATCACCACCAGCAGAAAAAAACTCTTTTCTGATCTGAGGGACTCAGCTTTCCTGTTCACTGCAATAAAGTGGTTGCACGCCCAACAAGATGACAGTTTCCAGAGACTGGTCAAAGGTGGTTCTTCTTGATATCGCCTGTGTTCAACCTTATTGAGTGAAAACATGAAGAGTCATTGGCTGCATGTCCCTGAAATTTATAGGGTTTGACCTTTCCTATAACTCCTAACTTCTAGATAGGTTTGTTGAGCAATCAAGGGGAAATGCAGTGCGCACCAAGGTCTTGTTACACTGATGCTACTGTTTCCTTCAACTGTGATGTCCATTATGGAAGAGCTAGAAGCTATTAATGTTGTAGTATCAATCACTCAGAATGGAGATAAGAAAAGGGCCCTTGATTAAGACATTAACATATGACAGGAAGATAAAGCTAGGTGCTATGAACTTTGTGCATTATAGTTTGGGTGAAGAACATTCAGTATCCCAATGAAAATCTTGTTAGCCTTTATTGGAAAACAGTAATATTAAGCATACTAAATTTGAAAATCTCAGTGAAAACAAATTTAAAAAAAAGAAAACAATTTAGTAAAGAGTCTACTTTTAAAAAATATTGTGCAAAACTTAGTTTACCTGCTTTTGGAAGATGAGCCACCATGCAGAATTAACAAAAAAGATACCCTGTCTAAGAACAAATCCAATTAGAAATGAGTAGGGTCAACAGTAACATCTTAAACCTCCATTGTTAGCATAAAATGATGGGAATCAATTAGCATATTTTTAGATAGGAAGATTTGGTATTATGAAAATACCAATTATCTGTGAATTAACTGTAACCAGAGTGCATTCCAGCCAAAATAATAAAGACTGTTTTAAGAATGCTCATAGAAACTAAAAAACTACTTAAGTTAATATTGAACAGATTAATCATATCAGAATACAAACCTTAATCTAGATAGAAAATATTCTTTCGTTCTTAAAATATCTGTACTGTTAACTATATAAAATCAAATCGCGGAAAAATCCTTGACAGAAAATTCTTTTTAAATATTAACTTACCCATAAAAGGGAAGAACAAGAGAAAATACTCTGAAAACCCAGAGATCCATACAGGTTACTCAATCTGAAGTTAAGGAAGAGTAGTTGAAGAAAGCTGAATAAAAAGACATCAACCATACGGGAAAAATGACTCTCAACTTCATTAAAAATTAAAGAAATGCACACTGCAATGAGGTTGTCGTAACTCACCAGATTGGGAAGCATTTAGAAGCTTGAGAATTCTCAGTGCAGTACGGGGCTTGGTAAGCTCAGCACTCTCTGTACCCTTCTGGTAAACACGTAGTGACAGCAAGCCATCAGCAGGCAATTTGGCTGCTTTCAAAATGGGAAGCGAGGTGCTCTGTGACCCCCTTGCCCTGGAAGGATCTCCTGACTTGTACTTGTAGAGGGCCAGAAGGTGCTGTTCAAATGCTAGTGACCACACCCAAGTGGTCCTTCACAGGTGCCCAGATCAGTCGCATTTTGGTTATCCCTACTGGGGACGGCCAAGGAGTTGTGGGAAAGCATTAGATTGTTTTTGCAGCTTTGCTGTACAACAGCCTTTCAAACATAAGGGAGAAAAGCAAGATGATGATTGTGTAATTACTCTTCCTCTTACATATTTTGTTCTTAATGTGAATAAAATAGTGCATAGTTCACTTCCAGGTGGAATATAGAGAAACCAAACAAAGGGTGGGTCAAAGCTGAACCAGTAGCAAGCCTTAGTCTTCTATCAGCAAAGTCGGGCTCTCGGTAGGGAGACAGAGTGGCTGAAGGGGCCAGTGGGCTACCTAGGAAGAAATGTGACCCTCTATTTGGGATGACTTAAAGTACATAAACAATATGCGGGAAAGGGAGGGAGGGAAGGAGAGGGAAGGAGAGAGAGAACTTGAAGAAATATTCCTAAATTTTTAACAAAATGCTTGGCAGTAAAACAAAAACTTAGCTGTAAATTTTTTTGCTAATAATAACAGCAGCAGCATTTTTTTTTTTTTCCAGAAGAACTGGTAAGAACTGAGTAACAGCCATTGTCCTAGTGTCTAGCTTAGGAAAAAAATACGAGATCTGATATCAGCTATATTTAAACGTGTACCTATTGTATGTGTAGACCTGGTTTTGTATTCTATTTCTGCCATCAGAATCTGGTTACAATAAAGATTGGCCAGCTTCTTCTAGGCCTCTTGAAGCTAGAGAGAAGAGGATAACTTGCTGGCGCCTTTGTGAGTAAGAACACACCGAGGTCAGACCTTGATGAGCGCGTGCCGGGCTCACCAGGCGTGGCTCGGCTGCTGTGATGAGTGCGGTCTCAGGCACGCACACACTCACAGGGTCACCGCCTCCCTCTGGGTAGGGCAGGGCTCACACTTGAATTTGGTAAGGGAAAAGGTGGTTTTTCTACACCCCTTTTCCCCAAAGGTCATTTTCCCCAACACACCTGGCCTCACTCTGGCCTTCCCAGTGTGGGGCGAGTGATTGAGCAGGAACCAGGTGGGAGAAAGAGAGCTTAGTGGGGCCCCCTTTTGCTCTGTCTGCAGACAGCAGGGTCTCCCCTGTTCTGGGCCACCTGTGACCTGGGGGCCTGGCCGCCACGAGGTCAGTGGGGTGAACCTCACCTGCCCGTTCTCCAGCTTCCACCAGCCCCGGAGCCAAGGCCTGGGCTGCTCACTCTGACCTTACTGCTCATCTGTGCAAAACTCATCTGAAAAGACAGATGATGTCTGTTGAGTCTCCTCAGAATTCCACTTTTATACGTTTTAGGAACTGTAAACATACTAAGAACTCCTCAGCATGAGCCTCTGAGTTTACAGGGAAGAACATGGCCCAGACTGAGGCAGCAGCCTAACTGAAGTCAGATTTTGCAAGGAAAGCTTCTTAAGAACAAGCTATTCTTTGTGATGGTGGTTATGTTGGTGTGATGAAGTAGGAATATTCAGTCGACACATCAAGTATGCATTGCTGATGTACTGATCGTACCTTTCATGTGGGTTTCGTGCAAGCGGACCAATAAAGCTTCTCAGTGAGACACACAGGACCCATCTGGGGGGTCCCCACTTAGTGTCTGGGAACTTGTCGAGCAAGAGGCAACAGCAAGGCTTGTTGCCTTTCTTCACAACCTATCAAATGAGTTTAAAAAATCCGATCCACCCTGTGCTAAAAATATCTCAGCTAAATTAATCTCTGTGGGAAGTTGTTCTTATCACATATTTATTTATAAGATGGAAGTTTATTTATAGGTGAAGTCTCTTGAAACTTCGTTGAAAAAATAGAGCTGTCAGAAGCCTTGGGATAGAAGGCCGAGCACACAGTAGGGATTTCAAAAGCAGTGAGGTCAACAAAAGAGGAAGTTTTGTGTTTAGTGAGTTGGTTCCTACGGAGACCCAGTGAAAGTCCTCGACCGCTCTAGGGCTTAGCCTTGGAAAGGTGACTCAGAAGGAGCAGGGCTTAAACCTGGGCACGTTGGTACTCGGCTGGAAGACTGATTCAGGTACCGCCGTTTGATGGTCTCCGTAGGAGTCTTAAATACAAATCCTGTATCAATGAGCAAAGCAATAGTCTGGCGGGTTGAACCTCCCCTGTGTTCCCTGAGATGGACACTTGCGGGCATTGAATCTGTGTGTGAGAATTCACGTGAAACAGCGTGTGACTCGTGTCTTTCCTCCAGCTCCTCCTCCCGACAAGACCCTTCCTTCAAAACGGGAAAGTCATAGCCTGTCCTGGCTCTCCGCCCGCTTTCTTTGTAAATCGGCTGACCATCTCTGTTTGCCATTTCCATGCCCCTCTAAACCGGACTGGTCATTTCTCATGTCAGAGGTTTTATCCGAATGGAAAACACACTTGCTGTTAGCTACCAGTGTGGAAACTACTTTGTGTTTTGTTACTGAATTTCTCTCTGGACGGTGCCACTGGCAAAGGATGGAGTCAGCGTCCTTGGAATGATCATATCCACATCTGGTGCCTCGCCCCTTAAAAAGCCCAGGGGAGACTTTTGCCCCTGCGTTGACCATGGAAACAGCAGAAGCAACTTCCAGAAAAATAACCTGCTTTTGTGTCTGGTTCTCAGAGCTCATGGGGGACTCAGCCACCAAGTGCAAAACTGAGAGGAGCCAGCATACCCGGCCCTGCCCCAGGCCCCTCAGCTGGCAGCCAGTGCCCCAGGGCCAGTCCGGTCCCCTCCGGCCGAGCCGCTGGACAGTGAGCCCTCCGGTCCCCTCCGGCCGAATAGAGCTGGCCTGCTGTCGCGTGCTGCGACGGAGCTGACCGACCCACTGAGCTCTGCCCAGCTGCAGACACATGAACACAGTAATGTGTTGCTGTTTTTTTTTTTTTCAGAATGTTTAAAAGTTTTATTTTCCATTAGATTAGTACTGTGTTGCTGTTTTTAATGACTCCACATGAAAAGGAAATTTAAGCCTCACCGAGTTGGCTTAAATAGTTGGTTACACTAATCATCTATATAGCTTATATTCAGTATTTCTATACGATTTCTATAAGACAACTTCTGATTAGGTAGCATTTTTATAAGCAATTATTACTTCACCAAGATTAAAATTGGCAATACCAATAAATAATAGTTTAATATATATTTTTTAAAGATTTATTTATGCATACAGAGCTGGGGTACAGGCCAGAGTTACAGGGACGGCGAGAGACTTCACCAGAGACAGAGTGGGGAGCAGAACAGGCAGATGGACGAAGTACACTGCTGAGGGGAGCAGCGGGCGGGCCAGGAGAGGTCTGCCACGCCATGTGGTCACCTCTGGGGCAGGCGGGATCGAACTCATGCAGAAGTGGCTTTAGCTTCTCAGTGCTGTGCTTTAACCCACTGCGCCACCAGGGAGGGCCAGATAGTTTGATATTTTTAAATACTTCCTCATGAAGCAGCTCTTGCAGGAGATTCTTGAGTTCTCTTGACTTTAACTGTAAATCAGGTACTTACTTGTAATGCTGTGAGAGATAAATGGAATTAACATATAGAAAAGTGCCTGAGACTTAGTAATACTCGGTAGTTTGTGATGGCGATGCCGGATTATACCGATGAGGGGATCAAAAACATAAGACAGAGGGGCTCCATGCTTAACTGTGTTATATTTTTGGTGACATGTTTATGCACCTGTTTACGTACATAGACAGAAGGTCATGAATTTAGGCAAATGGTCCCGCTTCCTTTTGCAGGTGAAGCACCGCTATGCTTATTTAGATTGTTGAAGAACAAACAATGGAGTGAAAAAAAGTTCTATTCAGGATTTTAGAGTTTAGTGTATGAAGGAGATAGCCTATAATTTAAATAAAAGTCCCCAAAAAATATGTTTTGTGTATGTGAGAAAAGCACAATTTAGGTGCTAATTGAAGAAGCAGTTGGAGAAAATCTCCACAGTGTATAACCGGTAAGAATACAAGACAGAAAACAGAAATTAATTCAAGCACAGTGCTGTGGTGTCTAAGGCTGAAAATTTTAATTCTGGCTGGGAAGACAGGGGAAGAGTTCACAGAGAAGGTGAACTAGACAAGCTTTACATCTTGAAGAGTCATTGGAAATGACTGTTAATTATATTCAAATTTATTTTCCAAAGAAAAGAATTAGATCAGCTCTTCCCAAGGCAGTATTCAGGAAAAAATGAGAGCGGAAGCTGCATACATTCTGGCTAAGAGCAGTTGATCGTTGAATGTAGCAGGGAAATTAGGGCCTGGGCTATGCTGCACCACGAAAAGGAATCTCAAACTTTTTTTCTGAAAATTGGGTAAATTATCATACATGTCAGACATCCTCATTAAAATATAAGTGCGAATTAAGCACCGAATACAAACAAATGGCTAATTTGTGTGGGTGGCTCGGGCTCGGAGTTAGCTGTGCTCCCCTGGTGTTTGTTTTCGTCGTTTGCGACTGGACACTGGTAACAGCCTTTCCAAGGTGAGGACGAGGGTGGACGTGACTGTCCCCCTCCTTGGAGATGGGCGTCAGTCCTTACATCCTGCATCAGAGCCAATCACATGCATCTCCTCTCCGAAATTCCAGTGGACATGAGAATCGTGCAGAGAATTGCAGACCTCAGCTTACACAAAGGTCTAAAATGTTTTCTGTATCGAGCTTATTTCTGGAGCATGAAAACTAAAATGTGCGGGGCCACTTCTGAACAAAGGCAAAAGAGCAAAGTGAGTCGTCCGTTACAGTCACCTGCCTTCGGCTCCCACCTTCGTTCAAAGCTTGTCAGCCAGGCGACGGCATCGGCCAGCACAGTGCAGGTTGGGGGGCGGAGGGGCGAAACACTGGCACCGCAGCAGTGCCTGCATTGTCGATGAGAATTAAAGAGGGCTGCTTGTTTGCACTCCGCTGTCTAGGTCTCGTCATAATTCTGCAAAATGGCGCCCTGCCGTTGCGGCTACGCGCACCGGCGCCGTCCCTGACCTGGGAGGCGCAGGTGCAGGTGGGTTCTCTCCGCGAGTCTGTGCGTGCGCCCTGGACCCTGCGGGACATACCCGGCACCCGCCGCTGCCCGCCCTGACCCCGCCCACCTCCTCGCTGGACTTCTTCCTGCCTGTCAGTCGCTCCCACCGATAGCCCCTTCTTTTCTCCGTCGTAGTCCCACAGGACAGGACTGTCCAGCCCATGTCGCAAATGAATCCTTCTGTATGTACTTGAGCTGACTCTTTATCTCCAGATGTTTTCTCTTTGCTTGTAGATCTTTCATCTCTGCATTGTCAGCTCATTAAATATGCATGCAAATGTATAATACATCTAGAGTCATCCCTTAAATTTAATATATGCCTTTTGACATAGTGATTTGTCCAAGTAGAATGGTTCATTGGACCATGGCTCCAGTATCAGCTCTGTTCTAATGCCAACTCTGTTTGTGGCTGTTTATGTGGACAGGAGGTTAAGTCACTCGGTCTCCTTCAACTTTGGCTTTTCCAGTTATGAAACTTTACTCTTGAGGGCCTTTCAGCTCTATATTGTGAGATGCTGATTTGCAAAATTATAAAAAAAAAATCGACTTTGAATGGTAAGAGGAGAAGACTAGAAGACAAAAGTTTCCAAATGAATATACTTGGTAAAGAGCTAAAGAAGTAGGTCTTCATTTTATGTTGTTTAAAATGTCCATAGCGGCCTCCCTAGTGGCAGAAGGGATTATGTGTCAGCACTAGGAAGCTGTCTGCAGCCCCTGCAGCACGGGTGGGATCCCCAGCCAGGGAGGGACCCCCAGGGCCCAGCAGACTCCTCCTGTCTCCCCGCTGCTCCCCTCAGCAATGGGCTTCAGTCCATCTGGCTGTTCTGCTCCCCGCTCTGTCTCTGGTGAATTCTCTCACCCCCTTCCATACTTCTGGTCTGTACCCCAGTTCTCGTGTGCATAAATAAAAAAATATATATTTTTTAAAAAGTGCATAGCCTTACAAATACTTATTCTTCTGAATCAGTTATTATATCGTGGTAAGGAATCTGTCTGTGTAGTCCCACTGCAAGTTCTTCAGAATGGAGCTAGTTTTACTTTCTTGATTTTACTAAACCGTTCATTTAGTGTACAGGGGAAAAATAAGCATAGTTAACTAATATTGCTTCTTGCGAAATAGATTCTTTCTTTTTACTCACTCTTCTTGCATGTTATAGGAAGAAAAAAATATTTTTTATGGTGTAGATATTATAATAAATTCTATCCATGGGAAAACTCACATGTACTGATTTAACTTATATAAAGAGAAAATTAGCCTAGAATTTCCATCCAATACCAATGATTTTCATTCTGGAAAATCTGAATATATTAGATTGTTGGGAAAGTCTTGAGTTATTTTGCCTGTTTTTTTAAAAAATATATTAAAAATGTTACAGATGTTATGCTTTCCAGTACTACCGGTGATATCTTTTAAAAATTAATGACACACGCAAAAATAATGTTTAGTTGTCATATCTGGAAGATGCATTTAAGGCCAAGGCATAATAGAAGGAAGACTTATAAGTTTCCGCTGTAGTTTTGTTACTCTGTCTTCTGTGAGGTTAAGTGTTACAAAGGATTAAAAAATGAAAGTGTCAAGTCTAATTTTTATGGTTATTTTTCTCCTTAAAAAATAAATTTCCAAACACATTAGATGTGTCTATTCATTGCTCTTTTGTATTTACTTTGCTAAATGATTTCAACTATGGGGAATTTTTGAAATAAATTTGTTGCAGTTAGTTTGGGAGTTGGACCAGATGATATTGGGAGAAGAGTTTAGAGAATTTTGGCCTGGCATCTAACACATTAAATTTTCATTCTGTTCAAGTTCATTCTGTGAAGTGCAGATTGATACTTACTGTCAGATTTACTTCTTGATTTGAATGATTCATGTTTCATGGGAAATTAAGAGGAAGAGAACGAAAGTTGAAACCCTATACTGTTGCCAGGTCAAGGAAGCAAAACTCACTTTTTAAGATCCTTAAAATTGGAGTGAATGAGGGCCTCCCTGGGGGTGCAGCGGGTTACAGCACAGCACTAAGAATCTAAAGCTGCTTCAGCACGAGTTTGATCCCTACCAGGGGGGTGACCCACAGGGCGCCGCGGACTTCTCTTGGCCCGCCCGCTGCCCCCCTCAGCAGTGTGTTTCAGTCCATCTGCCTGTTCTGCTCCCCGCTCTGTCTCTGGCGAACCCTCTCACCCCCCTGCACCTCTGGCCTGTACCCCAGCTCTGTATCCATAACTAAATAAATCTTTAGAAAAATTGTAGTGAAAGAACTCGTTTCAGTTTTTGTCCCAAGTACGTTTCAAATTGATTTATCTAGAGAGAACTATGATGGGAACGTTAACTTGTTATGTCGTCTGCACTGACCGCAGGCGTGGTGGGAGAGGTGTTGTTCTGGAGGCGGGTTCTGCACTGGCTGATGGCAGGAGGTCAGTTAGGAAAGAAGAGAAAACGCAGAGATAGGGTGAGCCTCCGGGGATGTTGTTTGGTTCGCCTGTGATGAAAAATCTGGGTGGCCGTGCGGGACTTTTAAGGTGCCCACCGAGTGGGGATGGGGGCCAGGGACCCCAGAGACCTGCAGCAGCCGCCGGCTCCGGCCACAGTTCTGCCGGGTGCCGTTTGCCACATGTGTGGCTCCCTCTGCTCGGCGCTGCCACCTCCGAGCCAGGGACCTCAAGGGAACTGCCGAAAAGCAAGGCCTTGCAGGCAGGGGACCCTCACAGTGCCAGGTGCCCTGCCTGCCCCCCAAAACAAACAAGAACTTGGCCTTGGAGCACTGTTTTCCGTGGTGGTTTCCGATTTCCCTACTTCTTGCTCTGGAAATTTTTGTCTAGTTTTTACTGAAGTGACATCACATTATGTAAGTTTCAGTGACAGTCTGGGGAGTGTGTCTGTGTCTCTCCTCTGCTCTCCTCCTTCCCTTCCTTTGTCACTCCCTCCCTCTTCTGTCCTCCCCTGTCCAAGCACTGTTTCCTGGCTCCCACACGCCTCAGGGGCCCTCCTGGACTCCCGGGCTCAGTGCCATCCTCGCCCGGCTCCGCTCGCCCCTTCCTGAGCGCTCACTGCTGCAGGACCCTTATTTGAACCGGGGGCAGGCTGCCTGCGTGTTGCCAGCCGGCCAGCAGCCTGAGCCTGTGCGCCCCTCACGCTTCCAGCCGGCTGACGGGGCCCCTTGGCAGTGAGCGTTGAGGGCGCCTGTTCTGGGCAGCGGCTGGCTTTACACTGACAGGTGTTTTATGTTGAAAGGGGCTGTAGACCTTGGGCCATATTTCTGATGTCGGACACCTAGGCTTTGCTTGCTAGTCTAGTACAAATTGATTTTGCATTTGTATTTGTTACGTCTTAGATGATTTTATGGGTTTTGTAAAATGATTGAAAATATCAAAAAGGGCATGTTATTAGTCTTTTGGCATTTTAACCTGATTCCTTTTTTTTGGGGGGGGGAGTGGGTGGTCTTGATTAAGTTAGCTTAAGAATGTGTATTTAAATTTATTTTGTTTTTCCACAATAGCATTTCTATTGATGTGTAAAACATGGTATCAATTAATACGTAAGTTAATTGGTGCTGTTTTGACCCTATGTGCTATAAACTCTTGGAGATAGAGAACTTCCTTTAGATCAGCTATATAAATCTTTAAAGTTATCGTGTGTCATTCTCCTTTGTTGTTATATTAACTAACCCAGACAGTTGTTCACTGAAAAGTACTTGAGGCAGTGGGCAGACACTGTGCCAGGCATTGGAGATTCATTCACTAAGCAACTTCCCGTTCTCATAGGCTTAATTCCTTGGGAGCAAGCTCACTTTTCTGTTTCAATCAGACTTTATTTTGCAAGTGAATATGGTTTGAAATTGTTTCGTAAAGTGTAACTTATAAAGTGCTTGTTTCTATTTATATATATATATATATATATATATATATATATGTAC
>NW_004567130.1:20137471-20154313 GCF_000260355.1 Condylura cristata
TCATAGGCTTAATTCCTTGGGAGCAAGCTCACTTTTCTGTTTCAATCAGACTTTATTTTGCAAGTGAATATGGTTTGAAATTGTTTCGTAAAGTGCTTATTTTCTTGCTTTTGTTTTTATTTATATATATATATATATATATATATATATATATGTACATATATGTATATACACACTCACACATTGTTGTTGTTTTTGAAATAATGCTAACATCCCCAGAATCCCCACAGAACTCCCCCAGTTTGCGGGACCACCACCACAGCCCTCCTTCTGATCGCTTCTCCCCACCCTTGTGGGTGGGCTGTCTACCATGGAACACCGCTCAGCAATCAAAAAAGCCGTCCACAGCCACATGGGTGGAGTTGGAAGGGATCGTGCTCAGTGAAATAAGCCAGAAGGAAAAAGAATATCGAATGGTTTTACTTACAGGAGGAACACAGGGAACCAAATAAGACATAGGAAAATAACAACGACACAACACAGAACAGTTATAAACCAAAGGTGCTTGGTTTTTAGATTAGATTTTATTCGTTTTAGAATTTTAGATCGGGCTCCCTCTGCCCCCACCCCACAAGCACTATTGACACCCCCACAGTGTTGCCTTTGTTAGCATCTGTGCCCACCTGGACCGTTGAGCGTCACCGACAGTCCCCACTTTAGCCGACTGGGGTCTTACCGTCTGTGCATTTCGACATCTTGATTTATCGTCACAACTGCGGTGTCCTCCTGAGGGTCCTGCCCGTTTGTGCTCTCTTCCCGCACCCCTGACTAGAGCTGCTTTTTTTGACTGCCTCTAGCTCTGCGGTTTCCAGGCTCACCTGTAGGTGAATCACACAGTGCGTGCCGTCTCTGGATGGCTCCTTCCACTGTGTGTGACTTCGTGTATTCCTCCTGCAGCATGTGAACCAATACAGGTTCCTCCTCACTTTTCAACAGTAGTAGCTGTATCGTTTTAATGCTGAGCAACAGCCTTCCATTACTCGCATGGGTAGCATGGTTTATCGACCCACTTACTGAAAGACCGGTTCGCTGCTCCCTGCCTGACAGTCACAAATACCGTGTGCAGGCTTTTGTGTGGCGCAGATTCCCAACCCATTTGGATAGGTGCAAAGAGATCGGCTGCTGGATCTCATGGTAAAAGTAGGTTTAGTTTTGGTAAGAAACTGCTGAACTGCCTCCCAGAGGGAAAGCACTGTTCTGCATTCCCGCCAGCAGTCAGTGTGCTGGTCCTGTGGCCGCACCTCTCATCTCTGGGGCTTTCGGAGTTCTCTGTGCCCATTATTCTACTAAAAGGCGTCTTAAAGCCATGCTCCCCTAGCCACACAGGATGTTGAGGTTGTTTTCATGTGCATGCTTGTGGGCTGTGTCATCTTTGATGAGGAGTTTGTTCATTGATTTTGCTCTTTTAAAAAATTGCATCGCTCACTTAGTGTTGCATTTTAAGAGTTGTTCACGTATTTTTATAACAGTCCATCAAAAGTGTCTTCAGCCAACATCTTCTCATCGCTAGCTTCTCTCTCTCTGCTGTCTTTTATAGAGCAGAACTTTTAATTTTAAAGTTCATCTTATTATTTATTTCATGTTTCAGGCCACTCATGTCATATCTCAAAATTCATACCATCCCCACGGTCATCGAGAGTTTCTCCTGGTTTCACGTTTAGGTCAATGATAAAGTTTGAGTTTGGAGGGTATGAAGGCTGTGCTCCTAATTTCATGTTTAGATCAACGATATTGTTTGAGTCAACTGATTGTTATTCATCACTACTTGTTGAAAAGAATGTTTTTGCTCTCTCTCTCTCTTTTTTTTATCACTTTTTACTCCTTGGTTAAAGAACAGTTTACTCGATAAGGGTCTATTTCTGGGATTTTATTGTTACAAGATGTATTTGTTATTCTTCCTCCACCACCACACTTCCGTGATTACTGTAGCTTTCTGTTGAGTCTTCAGGTCAGATACTTTAAATTCTCCAACTTTGTTCTTCCCTATCAATGTCCCATTGGGGCTTCAGATGTTTATGAAATTACTTGCTTGGATTTTGATTGTAATTGCACTAAACCTCCACATCAAGTTGGGAAGAAGTGACATGATAGCATGGATTCTGTCTGTCTATGGATATAAAATATCTCTCCGTTCTTCCATTTCTCTCATCCAGAGAGTTGTATTACTACTCATGCGCTTATATTTCGTTGGGTAAATTTATAGCTAGTAATATAATTTTAGATGGTAATGTAAATGGCATTGCATTTTTCCTTTCAAATTCTAATTCACTACTGGTAAATAGGAAAGTAGGTGACTTGTATATTAACCTTGAATCCTGCATCCTCCCTATAGTTGCTTATTAGTTGGATTTTTTCAGTAATTCTTTTGGATTTTCTGTATCAACAATCATGTCATATGTATGTTTTTTAAAGACAGCTTTACTTCTTCCTTCCCAATCTGTATGCTTTTTACTTTCTTTCTGTATTGCATTAGCTGGACTATCTAGTGGAATGTTGAAGGATGGATGAGATAATACATCCTTGGCTTATTCCTGATCTTTTAGGGAAAACTTAAGAGCTTTCTGAGGTGCCTTTTTTAAACTTATGGAGTTTGAGTATTTTCTGTGTGCATTGTTTATTTCAGTTCTCCATCTTGACATCCATCTATTGAAATTTATTAACAAGAGAATTTGCAGGTGGAACTATTTCACTATTTGATGTTGGATGATGGCAGAAATAAAATTCTAAGGACTTAGTCCATTGCAAAATCCTTCTAAACCCAAATGTCAGGCAAAAAAAAAAAAAAAAGAAAGAAAATTATAATCCATTGCATTTCTTCAAAATATTTTGTTAATATCACCTGTATTTGTAGAAATAACAAAAATATCAGTAATCAATATGCTTATACATGGATATATATTTTCTCTATCAATATTTATGTTCTTTGGCCATGTTTTTAATGATGAAAATGCAGTCAGTGATTTATTATAAACAAATTTCTTTTCCCCCACATAAATTAAATATTCAAATTCAAAGTTCTTTAAAATTTGTATTAAAATTATATTTTAAATTGTGTTTTAAAGTCCAGTAAGATTTCATGTGACTTTTTAAAAAAAGATTTATTTATTTATGCGTACAGAACTGGGGTACAAGCTAGAGGTTCAGGAGTGGTGAGAGGACTCCCCAGAGACAGAGCAGGGAGCAGAACAGGCCGACTGACAAAGTCCACTGCTGAGGGGAGCAGCGGGCAGACAGGTCTGCCGTGCCCTGGGGGTCACCTCGGGGGCGAGGATCCAGCTCGCACTGCAGTGTCTGTGGCCAGCTTGCAGTGCTGCATCCTGACTCGTGTGCCACCAAAGAGGGTCTGACTTCATGTGACTTCTAAATCTTATATTTACAAACAAGCTTTGGCTATTTTAATATATGTATCAAAGGCAGAAATTATTTTAAATCATGGTAAATTTTAGCGTGACATCTAGAACAATTTGTCATTTCTCACTTGTTTTTTAAAATTCTTGGATAAGGATGGAGTACAGGAACTGCTTTATCTTAGCTTAAAGAATTTCACAATATTTATATTTTAAGAAGAGCAATGTCTGTTGCAAAACTGTTTATCTGCCATAAACAAAGGGAGAATTATTTCTTTGGACTTCAACTTATTTATTTTTCTGAAGGCTTGCTGCATGGCTTCAAAAGCATTGCAGACAAACAGTGATTGTGAGAAATGAGAAGCGACCGTGTATTTAACTCCTTGCGTCATGTTTTTAGGCAGACAGAAGTCTACATCTCAAATGAAAACAATTCATGGAATATGCTGAACATTGTCATCATCTTGCCAAGAAAATGTGATCTTGATGTATTCATTTCACAATAAATATTAAGTGTGATACCAACTAGTTTTGTGAAATACATCATATTTTGTACTTACGACTACTATGTTTATTAAGTTAAAGTACCATGAAAAGCCTGAACTGTTTTAGGGCTGTCAACTGTGAAACTAAGGCTCCTGCTCTTCGACCTCACCACTGAATGGACTGCAGACATTTCACGCTAGCAGTCCGCCTTCTGTGGGCTATCAAGGGCTAGATCACTTCCTGATTCACCCACTTTTTGTCTAGAGTGCCAGAAAATCTGAGCTATTTTTTTGCTTATTTGCACACTCCTTGTAGACAACCCTTTCAGCATAGTATTTTTTTCTCTTTGCTCACTAAGATTTACTACTGTATGATAGAGTGTTCCCAGCAATGTGCAAGCATTAACTACAGGGAGATAGCTGCAAGGAACATACCACGAGATCGGCAAATATGGCTTAAAACTCCAAAGTTTCACTTCTTTATCTGCAAAACGGGCATCATGATGTTCTCCTTGCAAGGTGCTACAAGAATAACAGTAAAAACTCCATGGTGCCTTACACGTAAGCTAAACGTAAAGACATATACCTTTCGGGGTCTTTGCTGTGCTTTTTTGGTGATACTAAATTCAAGTCGACATCATGAATTTATCATCAACGTGATATTCCTTATAAAGTTGTTTCTGAATTTAGTGAAGTGTAATGGGGTGTTCACTCATCAATTAATATTGGTGAGAAGTTGACGAGCATCTTTCTTAAAGGAGAATCATGGAGCAAGACCACTTTGCCATCTGAATTCAGATTTCTGTGTCTTTCCAGGGTTTGATGTTTATCCTTAGGGATGAACATTTTCAAAGAACACAGTGCAGCTAGCATGTTTTGATCGTCTTTGTCTTGTATATTCGCCCTTAAATGAAGTATGGCAAACAAGGCTAACTAATCAGTGTATCTGACGAGACGGAGACAGTGTCCACACATTTTAATTTAATTGCTTTTTAAAAAGCGTGAGGGAAGACTAAATAGTCAAATAAATTTCCAGGCTCTCCATAATAAGCAGAAGTAATCAGTTTGTTAAATACATCAGGGGAATAGTAAACATAAATAAGGCTGTTCTACCAGTTACGAAAAGCATCACGTGACTGTCACTGTGGCTCTGTCATGGTTCAGCCGTCACTTAACCAGCTGCCCCCCCCCTCGCTGACACCCTGTCATTGCAGACTTTACCACTGAGTGACTGCAGGGACGTTATGGCATGTGAGCTCTTCAACTGAAGCCCACAAAAGACATCCCATCAGGAGGTGGGGCAAGCAAATTAGCCAAACATAGAAAATCTGTCAACCTCAGGGAAGATCCTTTCAACTTCCCACAGATTTGAAAATTTTCAAAATCAGAAATTTGGAAGAAAATTAGCAAAACTGTTGCCAAGAAGTGAAGTCGTACTAGAAACTGATCTTCAAATGATAACGACCACAGTAGCATGACTTAGCGTCATATTGGGGAAGTCTGCATTTCAGTCCTTGCAGCGGGCTGTGAACGGTCTTCTGAAAAAATCTCATTGTCTAAAGGACAGAGGGATAACGGCTGGTCCACTAACGCATGGCCCAGCGTCCTCTCTGGGGCAGTCCCATTCCAGTCCTCCCCAAGCCTCCCCTATTCGAAACAAAGATTATTGTGATAACACAATGGTCAGTAATGGCGTTTGCATCATAACGACTTAGATTTGAAAAGTCTTAAACATGTACTTTTGTTTATGTTCACACTTTTATTTAAAAATATGCATTTCGGGGTCCTCCCCGATGGTGCAGGGGGTTAAAGAGCATCACTAGGAAGCTGTCTGCAGCCCCTGCGACACGAGTTTGATCCCTGCCCAGGGAGGGACCCACAGGGCGTGGCAGACCCCTCCTGTCTCCCCACTGCTCCCCTTCCTTCTAGTCTGCTCCACACTCTGTCTCGTCCCCTGCACCTCTGGCCTGGATCCCAGTTCTTGTATTCATAAATAAATATATCTTTTAAAAAAAAAGATATACCAAAATTTACTTGTAACATTTTTTAAAATTCTTCCATTGATATTGGAAATATGCTTTCTGTGTTCAGCACTTCCGTTATTAGTGATTCATAAATTTATCAGTTTGCAATGTAAACAAACATTCTTTTATTATCAAAAATGTTTTACTTTGAAATAACTATTGTTGGAGAGATTTTTAACAGAGAGGTTACTTCATGTTCATCCGATTTAACCTCTGGACTGTTTTTCCGTAAGAAACTCGTCCCCCCAGTTTCTTCGCCAGTTGGACTTAATTTGGCCTTTTCACATGACTAAAAGCTGGCTCCTTGGTGTTTCCTCCTTCACTTTGCTGTCTCTTAACAGTCAAAGTGTATACTGCCTCACATATCAAATACGGATGTTCACCTCCAAATGCATTTAGTTATTGGGAGAGAACGATTTTGCTAATTTCATAGGTACTGATACTCTGTGTCCAAGAAGTACGCAGGAAAATCCCAGCAAAAATCGGAACCTCTGGGGATGGAAATGGTATGCCAGTGCTTAACAGTAAAGTGTGTGTCATAATTTAAGTAAAATCAACAAGTGAAATAGCATCCTCATAGGTCCCTCTGGGACTCCAGCAGTAAGTTCCCTTAAGCAACTCAAATATTGACTCTCTTCTCAGGGAGCTTTTATGTATTTGCCAAAGCACCTGTTGACTTTCAGAAGGTAACTTCGATCTGGAGCATTCTGTATAGACACGACACAGTGTCAGTGTAAGCTGATGAAATGTTTCGGGTGTGCCCTGGTAAAAATTCTTTGTTTTGGTGTTCTACAGTGATAGAGATCGGAAAAGATGGGGTGTGGACTGGTATAGGGACTTGAAGAAACCTGGATTGACCGTGAGAAGGCAAAAATAATCGTGTAGAAGTTTTTGAGAATAGATTTTATTATTGAGATTAGTCTGAAAATCGTGGGCCCAGAGGCCCTCTTACTTCCGTCGAAGCCTCCAGAGAGCGGTGAGTTCCACCTCCAGTTACAGAGGCAGACCTAGTGAAGTGAGGAACGTGTGACTACTTTGTGGATCGAAACAGAGCCTGAAAGATAGAAGGTGTCATCGAGGAGCCAGTAACAATCAGCAAGAGACCAAGATGCATTTAGTCGAGCCATGGGTCGCTGGGACAACCAGGAATAACATGAATGACAAAAACCGTGATGGCATCAAATCACACGTCTTTGGTTCGGATTCTGGGATTGATGCAGAGGTTACAGTCCGAAAAAGAGTCGCCAGTTGAGAAGTGGGACGAGTGAAGTGAGGAACGTGTGACTTGGAAGCACGTGCAGGGTGTCGCTGGTGGAGTTTGCTATAAGGCGGCAGCTACTGGGCAGAACTGACAGCCAGCAGGGCCTGCGGCCGGGGTCTGTGCAGTGTAAAGCGCATTTCTCAGCACCTGTGCAGACCTGCCGGCACCCTGCTGCCTTTTTAATGATCCCAAGCGACTGTGACTCCGGCTAGGTGAGGGGCAGCTTCTCTCTAGCGTAAAGAATCCAGCACACCGGCGTCTCGGGCCTTCTCTGGTGTTCCAATCAGCACAGGTTTTTCTGACAGTGTATATTTTTACCCCTCAACAAGACAGCTCCTTGCCATTGTTCTTTGCAGCATCTGGCATCCGATGTGAGTGACGGGCCCGTCCCTAACACTTGAGCTGTCATCCCAGCGGGCTGGCTCAGAACCGCCGTCCCGTGCTGCTTCTCTGAGAGCATGGACGGGCCATGCAGCTGTCTGCCGCCAGCCCGTCCCCAGGGCTGGGGAACATGCACCCAGCTAACATGTGTCACAGCGGCTGGGGGAATGTTTGTCATGGGGGTTTTAGCGGGTAACATCAGGGTTCCTCCCACTTGAAGGTACTAATAAGGGGGAGCCATGTCTGACTTCAACAATAAATATCAAGTATTTAAACAAACACAAACATTTCGAACAAAGCGCGTGAGAAAAATCTCAGTGGCCTCTCTGAATCTCAGGTTTTCATGCTTCTTCCCGAGAGGGAGGCTTAGGTCTGAAAGTCTAATCAAGAAATATTACTTCCAGTCCCCACTCCAGTTTTTTCTCAAATCTATCTATTTTTTTTATTTATTTTTTTAGGAAATTATTTCATTTACCCCCAATTTTAATACTTAGGTGAATTAAGAATTATGTATACATACTGGATTTGGTAACGTGTAAGAGCAAATTCAAGCATTCCAAATAATAGCAGACACATCTTTTACAGGTACTAGTCAGAGTATATTGCTGTGTGCTTAGCTTCATTTTTAAAAGCACATTTCCATATATTATAAAAGTGTATCTAATTTTTATTTTCCTAGCCATATGATAACATGTGTCTGCACAGTAGTTCCTTCTTTGAAAATATCCGTGTAATACTGAGAGGGTGGGCTGAGAGAGAGAGAGGCCTTTATGATAGTGTGCTTGCTTGTACCTGTTCCAGTTGATTACTCTCGTTCATCTCTTATTGTGCCTAATTTAGAAATTAAACTTTATCATAGGTATACATTCCTAAACATTTCTTATATGTATAGCAAAAAAACATAGCAGATTTAGAGTTTGGTAGTTAAGTGTGGTTTCAGGCCTCCTGGGTGGGGGAGTGGTTTGGAAGGTGACCCACCCCCAATGGGGGGCTACTGTACCCGAAACTGATGATCAGTTTTTCCATTGTTAGGCATTTTGTTTTCCTTTTTTTTAACTTTTACGTATGCATAGTATGAATACTTAACATACAGAACGGGCTGATTTTTGTGGGTTTAATCAAAAGTTCAACTGAAGTTGAATAATAGAAATCACAACTGGTTTCAAGATTGTTCTTGAATGTGACATGTAAATATGACTATGCGATAATGTTCTGAATGTGTGACGTGAAATGTGGATAGAGCACTTCACCCTCCACCTACCTGCTATCTCAAATCAGCTTACATTTGTTATAGCCTGAAGATTGATTCAATTTCCAACTGCTCAGTCACTGTAAGGGGGAGACATTTTTCCATAAGACAATGTTCTGTGTGTTTCATCATTATTAAAGTGGTAAAATATATGCAGCAGATGAAAAACTGTCCATTATAAATTTCCTAGTGATTCTTCACCTTGTCTGTGATCAACTCAGAGAGCCTTCAGAAACCCTGATTCCAGTTGGATCAAATCCATAGAAGTAGAATTCAAGACTAGGTGATTGACACTTCTCAGATGAGTCCAGGGGAAGCCAGGCTTGAAGGTGCTGGGCTAACCTGACCACGGAGTTTGAGCTGTACTCAGTAAGGGGGTGGAAGGAGACAGGTGCAGCAGGTCCTTGAATGTCATCGTTGTGACATTGTGTCATTCACTGTCATTTCACTATAAAGTTGACGAGGAAAAAATAAATATACATTCTTTGTCAGGCCCATTGTCTGTCTGGGTTTGCATGCGCTCCCATTTCAAGCTGGGTTTTCTCCAGATATTCTGGTTTATTGCACACCCCCAGGATGCTCATGCCAGGTTAATTGATTTTGTCTAAACTGTCTCAGAGTGAATGAGATTGTGTGTGTGTGTGTGTGTGTGTGTGTGCGTGCCTCGCAAGGGGCCGGTGCTCTTTCTTGAGTTGACTCTTGCCTTGTGTCCAGAACTGCTGGGATGGGGCCCGGCTACCCCAACCCTGAACTGGAGCAAGCAGGTTGGAGACGAATGAATATGAATTACTGTAATTGAGTAATGTTGCATAATATTGGAATCTGTGGGTATTTGGGAGTTTGGTGTGTCAGTGTGAGCAGAAATAGGCCAGAGGGACTTAACTGTTGTTGTATGTGAATCAGTCTGTGGTAAAATCGGCTCCTTTCTATGTCCTTTCACTACGAGTTGCTGTTTCCAAGAACCTATCAGCATTAAGTGAGGACTTGCTGTGCTCACTGCCTTACTTGGAATTCTTGTGCCGAAGCAAACCCGCTCCTGACCCCGAGTCGTCCTTCAGTCGCCTGCACACTGCCTCTGCACTTTCTCCATTTTGCAATAGCCCATAAAATAAGTCTCCTAACCCTGTTGTCAGTCTGGTTAGTTCCTCACCTCCTGCGTGGTGCTTTGATCCTTTTCCCTGAACAGTTGAACCTTCCTGAACCTCTAGGCTCTGGCTGAGGTTGTCCTTGTAATGGATTAACTCATTTTTAATGAGTAAAAGTCACAGCTGCACTCATTCCAGAGTTTTTACCAGCTGCTTGCACCTACTGTGCCCACTGGATTTGACTTCTGAAAAATACTTCTTCAAGAACTAGCAACATATAACAGTTGAGCATCTGACGCTCACTGTCTTCTTTAGTGTTCATATTCCTCTGAGGTAGATCTTTCATTATCCTAACTAAAGCTACAGGGAGACCAGCCAGGTCTCCAGACAGCGGTATTGCATGGGCCAGCACCCATATTCAGTACAGAGTTTTTGTTAGCAAATGCTAGCAAAATTAAAATGAGAAGAGGCAGTTCAACAAGGATAGTTGGAAATAGGCAACTCTCTTCATTGACAGAATGAGACTAAAATCAGTAAGAATTTAAAAACTTGAAAACCATTATCAGTCAAAAAGTCAAAAACAAAACCTCCACAAACTAGGAGTAGGTGATTCCCTCAGTCTCCTACAGACAGCTACAACATCTGCAGCTCGTATTACGCTAGTGAATGCAAAGCTGAATCTGTTTTTTGTTTTTGTTTTTTTAAGATTTATTTATTTATTAGTACAGAACTGGGGTACAGGCAGAGAAGCCGAGGGTGAGAGGCTTCACCAGAGACAGAGCAGGGAGCAGAACAGGCAGATGGACGAAGTACACTGCTGAGGGGAGCAGTGGGCGGGTCAGGAGAGGTCTGGCACGCCATGTGGTCTCCTCCGGGGCAGGCGGCAGGCGGGGATCGAACTCATGCGGAAGTGGCTTAAGCTTCTCAGTGCTGTGCTTTAACCCGCTGCGCCACCAGGGAGGGCCCTAAATCTGTTTTTACCCAATTTCATATTGTACTCAACATTGTGCAAGACACCATGAACACGACAATTAGGCCAGAAGGAAATATGAAGAAGTAAGTTATAGGCACCCCGATTAGAGAAGTAAATGGTCTTTGATAGCGGCTAGATAGCGTGATCCTGTATACGAGTAGAAAACCCTAATTCACTAAAACGCTGTAAAAACTAATAAATTTATTCAGCAAAACCAGAGAATGTAAGATCAGTATGCATAATTATTGGTACATATGCATTCTGTCAATGAGCTTTCTAAAAATGAAATCTTAATTTTATCCACACACAAAAAAGAAATCACATGGGAATAAATTTAACAAAAGAAGTGCAGTTCTTCATAGGACTGTGGTGATGGCACCAGGTGAAGCAGTGGTGGGAAGGTTACAGCTGAGATGGAAAACTACAAAATGGAGAGTGATGTAAATATATATATAGTAAAAAATTACATATTAAGGAAAAGGGCAATTCTTGTAAGTTAAAATTGCAGAATGACTGAATGAAGGGATTTTCCTGAGACGAGGAAGATGTTAGCTGATAAAAACTAATGAAGAATTAAATAAATGGAGAGATATCCATGATGGTGATTTCAGAGCCTCAGGGTTGTTCAGAAAATGACTCTCTTCAACTTTATCGATGAGTTCAGTAAGATCCTAGCCATGTCCCCCTAGGATTTTTACAGAAATGGATAAGCTGTTCCAAAAATTTTAATGGGGATTTACAGGATCCAAAATAATCAAGTAATTTTGAAAACAAACGAAATTGGAGAACTTAACACTCCCTGACTTTAGAACTTAATATAAAGCTACAGTAATCTAGCTGAGTGGAAAAGAATTCAGCCTCTACTAATAAATTCTCACAGTTATGGCCAATGATTTGGCTTTGCAAATGCCAAGTAAATGACACCAGACACAAAAGCTGTCCACCTGCAGTTTGACTTCTGCGACATTCTGGGAAAACCTTAGCAATGGAAATCAGGGCAGGAGCCGCGGGGGTTGGAGTCCAGGAAAGTCACACATCACAGGCACCTTTCAGCAGGGGTGGAGATGTGTGTCTCCATTGCAGACCTGACACTCTACTGTGGACATTTATAAAAATGTAGTAAGCCAGTCACTAAAAAATGGCACATTTTACGTATGTATGTACATATGTATTTTTTTCTAAATAAGCTCAGTTTTCAAATTAAAGGACATCTGAATTTGGTTATAGTGCAAGTTAGCAAGGGTGACCACAGAGGTAAAAAGCAGGAGGCTCTTTAGCACATCTCCACACCTCCACCCTGCGGACGGTTACCTGAGTCCCTGCGACGTGCTGTTTCCAGGACTCCAGCCTCCGGCTGCCGCTCTGACTTCCATTGTTACAGTTTTCCAGAAACACAAACACAGCCATGCATGCATGTTTAGGTTTTGCCACTTACACACTGGAAGTCTTTTCTTTTTCTCATCAGTACAATACAGTAGCAATTATATACCGTTATTTCCCCTCGATCTTCTCAGGGTCTAGTTCCCTCAATGATTTCCAGACGATTTAGTTAGGGCATTTCTGTAGCCATCACATAATGTGCTGATGTTCCTCCTCCTCTATCTTAAATTACTGAAAATGGGATTTGAAGATTGAGAGTTTTTTTTTAACTTGTCTTTTCTATTCTGACATATCAAAGATACAAAACTGAAAGAAGTACATCTCTCTGCCCTTTGCCCAAACTGTTCGGCAAACCTCTTCCTCCAATGCAAATATCCTTTTCTCTACATTAGACCAGTGCATTTGCCATCAGTAGGAAAACCCTACGTGCCGTGTACAGGACAGACAGCCCCTTCCGTGGTCCTCTGCTGAAATCAGCTTCAAGTTCAAGGAATGGGGGAGATTGTCTCCCCTGGGACTTAATCTCAGACATACCCTTCATGTCATTATCTACAAGAAACCCCTTTACTAATATGTAAGTGAATGTATTTGCAAGTGATTTATTTAACAGCTGAATTGTCTCATGGTGTCCAAGGTGTATCAAGTTTCTTTTTATTCCACTGCTAAATATACTCTTGAAAAACTAAGAGTTCCTTTCAGGAAAGCATGTGAGCTCATGGTGTCCTGAACCCCATTCGTACCAAGTTCACAGTGTTAAGGTGATTGATACTGATAATCAAGAATGAAAGCTATTTCAGAATTGTTTTGTAGTTCACCATTATTTTCTAAAAACAAAGAAGAAAAGGAAAAACTACGTATTTAAGAGAGATGATGAATTTAGATAGGAAATTATATTTTAAAATGTCAGTGGATCATGCAACATCTTATCAGAAACTTAAAAATAGATTAATGGGAGCCATTGGTTATGTTCAAGGATTAAGCATGAATCATTGTTTGATTATGTCAGAACTCATAATATATTAGACAATAGTATTTTCTGTGATTTTACTTAAAATAAAATTACAATGAATTAAGTGTCCCAAGATACTATGACATTGGCTATTCTACAGGGAAACTATGTTTACTCTTTATTTTGATATGTAGAATACAATTTCTCTAGAATGGTTTTCTAAGATGAAAATTTTTTCTTACAAGATATGTTGAAATTCTACTCTGTTTTATCGAGTTTAACAATCAGAACATTTAAAAAAACAAGAGTGTCTTTAAAAAGGTAACTAAAAGGAAAGACAGTTTGTTGAAATTTAATATAAGTTTTGCTGTAAATCTTCACATACCCCTTAAGGAAATGAAAACAAAAAGAAATTAAAGCAGATTCAACTATATTATTTGTCTTAATTGATTTCCCTCCAATTTATTAATTGCATGAAATAGAAAAAAGGTTTCTTTTTATTTTTACAAAATAACCCCTTACTGAAAAGCTTAAATAATTCTAAAGCACCCTTTAACTATTCATAGTATTCTGACAGAAACAATACATCTTGAAATACTTCCTTTCTCCTTTAGGGGAAATAAAGGCCAAATCCGTCTGCGTTTTTAGGGAAGACATGCATTCCATGCTTTTTCTCCCTCAGTTGTTGTGTGGACATGATAACAAAGCATCCCAAGGAAGGCTTCCAGAACCCAGATGAGGTCTCCATGGCGGTCACCTACTCAGTCAGCAGCAAGGCTGTCCTGTCTGACACCTTCATTGCTCTCAGCAATTCCAGACCAGCCTGCATTTCTGATTCAAGGTCAGACGACTTTGGCTGTCTCCAAAGTCTCAGGGGTTAGCTGTCTTAGCTAGTAGCTGTCTCCACTGTACAAATGCAAAGCTTACGAAAAACCTGCCCATAAAAGATGACTTTTGAGGGCCCTCCCTGGTGGCGCAGGGGTTAAAGTCTCAGTTCTATCAAGCTATTGCCAACTACTGCAGCACAAGTTCAGTCTAGGCCAGGGAGTGACCCACAGGGCGCAGCAGACCCCTCCTGTCTTGCCCGCTGCTCCCCTCAGCTGTGTGTTTCAGTAAATCTGCCTGTGCTGCTCCCCACTCTGTCTCTGGGGAGTCCTATCATCCCCCGCACTTTTGGCCTGTACCTCAGTTTTGTGTGTATAAATAAAGCTTTTTCAAAAAGTTGACTTTATAATAATACAGGTTTCCATTTCACTGTTAGACTTACATGTGGGTTTTCTTGTAAATGACAAGGCAAATTCACAGTAGAAATATAGTACAGTATCGAAATGCAGTTGCTTATGATATCCTTAGGAACATTCTTTTCTCTAGTTTACTTTATTATAAGAATACAGTATATAACTGTATAACACACAAAATATGTTAATTATTTATATCATCAGTAAGTTAGGTTTCCTGTGAGCAGCAAGCTATTAGTTAAATTTGGGGAAAGTCAAAAGTTATGGGAAATTTTTGAAAGCTGGGGGGGTCAGTACCATTAAGCTCCACATTGTTCAAAGGTCAACTGGAGAAATTCTGCCCAAAGCCTTTTTGTTCCATGCCTTAGAGGATCTGGTCCTATATTTTTAAATTCTGTTCTTCATCTCAATTTGAGTTGACCCAGGGACTCACTTTCTTTAGTACCTTAAGTGAAAAGGCTCTTGTATCCACATTTAGAATGAAACTGTTACACGGCACCCCAGTGTGAAGCGGTTGCTTGACTGTGGTCCTCACCATGCACTCAAGATTCAGCTGCAGGCGCACACAGAAAGGTTAATCATGAGTTACCTATAAGGGAAAGGGAAATGGGTAACTCAAGGAAAGAGAGAGAAGTAAGTCAGTGAATGCATCCTGCCACTTCCGCTGACCTGGAACCCCAGTAGCATGCTGAGAGCCTGGAAAGCCAAGAGATAAGCCTTGAGCCACGAGGCCAAGAGCCCCCCAAAGCCCACATGTCCGGTTTTATATCCAACATGGCCACCTAACCCCAGCATCCTCCCTTGGGTGATGCTGGGATTTGTAGTCCCAGTGTGAGGGAACCCCTCACAAAATCTGTATCTGTAGAGTTGGTTCAGGACATCCTTTCCCACCTTACAATATTTCTCTTGTTTAAAGACTTGAGAGAGACTTGGTGCCAGAGAGAACTGTACAAAGCAACGCAATTTGTGAAAACATCTTCCCGTAAGCAAAACTCACTGCCATGTGAAGCATAATAAGCCTCTTTCTATCCCAACAATGTAGTATCCTAAGTATTCACTAGAGTTCTCCTTGCTTAGTTAACAAAGCTTGGAAAACCAGCACTAAGGAAAGCTTATTGCATGTGTCTTTAGCTTTGTCTGACATTCAGAGAAATGCTGTCACTTCCAGCGATCAAGGGGATTTTGTGAAATTTGTAAATGTTCTAACTCGATCTTATATTCTAATTCCATGTAAAGTATCCTGAGACATGTCCATACACAAAGTACTAACAAACCATCATCTTTTTCAAAATTGTAATATCCACTTGGGAAAACTATAGGCTTTCTGAGCCATAAAGCTCTTCCTTTGAAGACCAAAGTTAGGAAAATTTCCAGCAGGATTCATGAAGATAGCCATCTAGAAATCCAGACTGTGATGCAAAACGAGGAAACCCCAGCCGAATATTTTCTGCTTTCTTTTGGCTGCCTTCCTCCATTTGTTTTCAAGAAAACTAAGGCCTTTTCACATCTCAGAATCACTAGAGTGGTGGCTTGGCAAATACTTGAAATTATTTCACATTTTAGTAGGCAGCTTAAAAATTGTAAGGGAGCCATTTCCATTTTAACCTAAATGTATATTTTGCCTCAGTTGATGTGTTCTGGTAGAAAGCTAGAACATTCCAGTGGTTCTATTAGGTCTTAAGGTGATAACTAAGCTCGCTTTTCCTTTCCTCTCTTACTCCTCCTCTCATTCCCCCTTCCTGTCAAAAATGAGGTTTAAGTTTGCTTTGCTGGGGCTGTGTCTGGTCTCCCTTTCAGATGATTGAACCATTCATAGATTGCTAATTTGGTTGCAGTTTGATAAAGAGCTGCTCCCTGAAACCACAGTCTAGACGTGGTTAGTTCTCATAATAATTGTTCTTTCATTTTATCCTCCAGAAGTTGACTGGTACATTGAAAATAATAATGGCTTCTCCTGACATTAAGGTTCAGAAATAAATTCCATTGAATTCTGAAGGGTCATCAACTATTCATTAACAACAGGAATAGGTAAGTACTCAGGAAACAATGATGACCCTTCAGAATGATGTTCTCAGTTCCCAATTTTCGCCAGCCCAAATGCAACTTTTGACCTCCTTTCTGCACTAGCTCAATGTCAAGGCGGCCCGGGATCCATCAGCTTGACCACCGCTATGCCTGCGACAGCTCTGATTCATGACCGAGCCCTTTGTCCAAGCCTCCCAAATGGATGGTGCAACCCAGTTAGTTATGCTGGAGTCAGATTTGCATTTTAAGTAGAAACTGCTGTGTGTGTTTTGTGAATCACATATGAAAAACTCTACAGATTTTTGTTTAGTTCATTTTAACTATCCTCACTGAAAATTAATACAAAAAAGTAATTGGAACATCAGGAGAGCAAGTGTAGAATAAGTAGGAAAGTTAATTTTCTGTACCACCAGTCTTTGAAAACATACACACACACACACACACA
>NW_004567130.1:20154413-20232184 GCF_000260355.1 Condylura cristata
TATATATATATGTAAATATATATATTCTGGTTTGTGAGATAAATTTGCATTCAAGCAATTTTACATTTTCTTGAAAAAAATTGATAAACATCAAGTAAGTTATCTATAGTCACACAATCTTGTTTCTATCACAATGTTCTAATCTCTGTTTACTCTATGCAGTTACCTATAATTTTGATGTGTTTTTATATTGTCTCCTACAGCAATAGGGCATAATAAAAGTTTTAACAATGTCACATCCCATACTGTTAAATTGTTTCCCTTTTCTTGGACAACATCTGAATAACAGCAGTAGCAACTACCATTTATGGACTATTTTCCTAGTAAATGTTGTGTAAACATTTCTATTCTTTGAACAAAATAGAGCCCAGCTTAGTTACTTTGAGATACCTAGACTTTAGAATTGTGATATCTTTGTCTCCCTATCATCCGTGTTATGTTGGTCAGAAAACCTCTATTTTTTCACCCCTTTAATTTCTTCCTCTGAAGAAAAGTAAAATGAGTAAAAGTTGACTTAGAGCCTGGCACAGTATAGCTGTTGAAGCTATGACGGAAGTGTGTTGTTGGAAATTACATATGAAGTTGCTTTACCCACATCGATAGATTACACGATGTTGTTCATGTTTCTAAATGAATTTCCAGGAAAATGGAAAAGTTGTCAACTTACACTGCTCAGTGCTCACTTTTGTACATCAGGTCTGTATCAGGTTTGCCTTCCCGTCATTCTTCTTTTTGCTCTTCATGCTTTGAGCAAATACTGGGCCCTGTTGTGCACCAGCATTTCTGAAGACACTGTCAGGCTCCAGGTGTGTGTGTCAAAAAATGTCACAGGCAGCAGATCCAGGTTCCTGTGCTAAGCCAGGGCGTAAGCTTAGTTACTTATTGCTCAGCAATGTTGTGTGTGCATGTGCGTGTGTGCATGTGTGTGTGTGCGTGTGCAGAAATGTATGTCTTACCCTGTGGTCAATGTTCATTATCTTGATATCATGTCACCTATCAGTCAAGGTGACCCAAATATAAATTCCCAGGAGAGACACATACGAACAGATAATAGCACACTATGAATTATAGTAGTGGATTATTGCATAAGATGTGACTGTACAGTTCTGCCTAATATATTAAAAATGTTGAGAGTTCACTTCTGAATTAAATTTTCTTTCTGGAGAATAGCAGCTCATTAATTAAATAGAAATGACCCCAAAGTTAAAAGGGGTTACCTCCCTGGAGAAAACAGAATCTACGAGGTCCAGTACAACAGAACTGGACAGACTATTGTGTTTAGCAACTACGTTGTCATAGCTGTGGTAATCACACAAGTGGGTTTCTGTTAGGACAGGATGGCGACAAAGCAGGCAGTCTGTCCTTACCTGAGAGAAGGGAGTTTGCTGGGAATGTCATGCATATCTTTTGCCACACAACGCTTAGAATGATCCTACTGTAGAAGTGATGGAAATGGGATTTTGACTATCAAGTAGGTTGTGTAAAGTTCTACGGCGTGAAAAGGGTAGAGTTGGCGTTAAGAGCCAAGTCTTTGAGATCCAAACCACTGTTCTCTTCACCAATATGCACTTACTAGTTCATGGAAAGTCATGGGGAAGCTTAATTAACTCCTCTGAAAATAAAGCTTTAGGATTTGTTCTTGGTTGTCTCAAGCTTAATCGCGAGCCAAAGCAGATATTCTACAAAACTGACTTTGCTTGATGTCTTGCAGATGTCAGTGTTCCCCCTAAAGAATGATGGCTGCAGTTTCCTCCTGCTATGTAGCAGATTCCTTTCATGATCTTTATGCTTGGTTTCGCCTCATCACCCACTGATCCATCTCTAGACAGGGTCACTGTGCCCTTGCATGGAGTAGTGGGCGCGTTTGCTTAGGGTCTTCTGCTTGTCCTTGTAATCGTCCTTCGAAGGCCTTTGGCACGAAGACCGACTGTCCAGCTTAGCTGCCTTCCTGCAAGCCGGCACACAGACTGAGGGCACCAGGGCCCCAACAGGTCACGGGCACTTCATCCTGCCTCCTGCGGCCGCTTTCTGCATCCATTTCTCTGGTCCCGCTGTGTGTCAGCCTGAGTGTGGCTAAGTCAATACTCCTTGCTGTGCCTCCTCCAGGAAGTAGTCCCAGCACCCCCAGAAAGGAGCCACTGCCTTTCCCTTGGGGCTCTTGATCCCTTGTAGGAAAGTGGGTTGGCACCGGGGCTTCCCAGCCTCCAGTAGCATCTCCAGTGAGCACCTGTTGGTGCTTGTCCTTAGGCAAGACATCGTCACGTTCTCTCTCTCGAGGGTCAGGCAGTACACATATTTTCAGTGTTGCAAGTCATACTACTTCTGTCAACCTCTCAATTTTACTACTGCAGCATCAAAGCAGAGACAATTTGTAAATGAGTGGCTATGGCTGTAGTCCAATAAAACTTTATTTATAGACCGCGATTTGAATTTCAAATAATTTACATGATTCTTTTTTATTTCTTTCAACGATTTACAAATGCACAAGCCATTCTTAGCCCACAGGATGTACAGAAACATGCAGACAGCAAGCAGACTGCAGTTTGCTGACCCTCTGTGACATCGGTTCTTCCTCAGGATGAAATGGGTCTGGCCGTGCAGTCTCCAAGCTGACCGTCTACAGTAGCCTCTCCCATCCAGAGCGACTCTCCCTAGTTACTAAGTTCACGCCGCTGGCTTCATATATCTTCGTTATTTTACTTTTCTGTTTGGGACTCCGTCCCGCTGTGGATCTGGCTGTCAGGAAGGTAGTCAGCAATGGTTCTGTCACAAGCTGATCCCTGATCTAGAAGCCAAAGGTAGACTTTCCCCCCTCTGGAAAATTGCTTGGTTTGTTCACCTTTTACTGTTCTTTCAAAATTGCTGCAATTGAACTAAATTAACTCACCATGCAGCTAACTATTAACGACTAGTTTGCAGCATTCTGCACTAAGCACGTTTGAACTATGTTCACCTGATTTTTCTCATTATTCTTTCTACTCTTTCCTCTGTGAGATTGTGCTGCAAACAAAACAATGCCTTTAACAAGTAAAAGGAAGGTTTGATGAAACAAAAGTGTGACTTGCAACTAAAAATAGATGCCGATTTCGACCCGTGTTGTTCTTGTTTATTCACTCACTCCCTCAGCAAACGGGGTATGGGCCAGGACTATAAGCCAGAATCATGCCACACGTTCTGGGCTGACATGCAAGGATGCTTACCTTTCCCAACACACAGGGGAGACAGACACCATACCCCGGAGGTGCATCTTTATGTAATACGACGCCCGTAATCCGTGTCTCATGTTGGTGGGGGGGCGCGTGGAGCGCAAACAGGCATGAGATGAGGCACGTGCTACTTACGCTCCATGAGATGTGTCGAAAGAGCGTTGCTGGGTTCAGACTTCGATGCCAGCAGTTCTGCTCTTCTGGCCTTAAACTCAAGGGAACAGATTATCTACACTGCAATTTTGTTGTAAGAACTAAGGGAAATTTCATGCGCGGTCGTCATGCAATTTTCAGCAGCTAGACCCTAAATCCGCATGCGAGGATGTTGCCTTTGCTTTCTCATCTGCTTTGTTTCTTATTGGCAAGTGTATAGCCTGCCAGTAACAATGGATTAGTTCTTTCTGAGACTATTTACCGCGTACATCGTGTTTCCACTGTTCCACCATGCAGTGTGTGGAAAACAGGTGTGTTCATTAATCCCTTTCGGTAGATTGTCCGGAAACGATCTTTTTCTCCTTCTTCTAATGCTATGGGTTAGAAAGATACTCTTGTGCAAAAGGTTTATTGACTGACTTGGTGATCTCTGTGTGTCTGTCTAGTTTCGAGCCGTGATGGCACCTTCTTTGGTCACCAGTTGCTCAGTGGACTGTGGATTCTCTGAATGGTCTCCAGCCCCGTCATGTACACTACGAAGGCTCTTCACCAGTAGGTATTTTCTGTTCAATATCATTTACAGAGTTTTATATTGTGATTTCAAGCGTATATACATGTATAGTGAAACGCATAGGGAATACGTGGAGTTACAATACAGTTCTGAAATATGTCTAGATTTAGTCTTGTCCTGTACAAACCAATTTTGGATTGAAGGAGCAGATTAAGATGTTTGATTTCGTGTATGTGTGCAGCTTATGTCAGTAGTGATGCACTTTTATATGTAGAATTCAGACATATGGAGCTTTTCTTCTCTTTGAACTGCATAAAGTCAAATCACTGGAAACTTTCACTGCCTTTGGATTTTTCTACCTCTAGCAATGGAAGCCCAAAATGTTTACTTAACGTAGTATTTTGACACAGTTCGATTTCATTACAGTTTTACCGAATAGGGTATCTGATATGCTTCCACTTACATAAGCACCATATGATAACTGACATGTGATATTTATGGTGTCATGAGAAGGGAATGATTCTTAGTGGCAGGAGATCTTAATTTAGTTCCAACTCCTACATTGATCATCTGACTGCTCAAACCTCTAGACCTCAGTATCCCATCCCCAGAATGAGAGGAGGGATCTGCTTTACCTATTCCTAAGATGTCTTTCAAGGTCAAATGTAGTAATAAATATGGCATTATTAGTTAACTGTACCTCCCCTTAAAAAATAGATGCTATTATCTGTCACTAACAGAATAGAAGTATTATAAGGTATTTTCTGTTCAATACAATTTATATAGTTAGAAATATATATAAAAACATATGTATCATTTATATAGTTAGCTATATAAGCTATATATGTAAGAGTATATAGTTATAAGTAAGGAGCTAGAAAAAGTTGACCATCATTTTCTTTTAAATTGGATGATATACCCAAAGTTTGTATGTTATTTACCTAAGAGATATATGATAAAGTTATATTTAATGTTAGTGTCTAAAATTAGTTTCTTGTTTTTGAGAAAATTATATCTAAGTGACTACAAAAAAACTTGTTTCTCCCCCACACAGCACACACCAATCTCCAGCAAATATAGAATTAGTTCTCCATTTCTAATAGCCAGGTTATTTACTCTTTAATTAAATTTTATTTTGTGGTATTTACACTTGGAAGAGGGGAGATGCATTTGATACTTAGAAAGCACAGTTTAATTTCAGGATGCTGACAGTCTACAAATTCAGTCAGATATCACTCATCTTGTACAATATCTTTAATTCCTTTGTTCACTGCAATCTCTCTATTGCCTCATGTGACCTTTCACCTTAGCTAATGAATACAGCTAAACTGTTTCTGAAACAGGAATGAAAACATTAGCAAATATATTTTAGTAATATCAAGACTACCACCCAGATTAAACAAGTTCTTATATAGCTACACCAATGTGATGAAAAATGCTTGCACATATTTTCCCCTAAAAATTAGCTCTAGGTGTAATTAAATGGGCAGTGGTTTATTGCATGAATAAAATTTTGGTATATAATTTCTTTATTTTTTAAATATTTATTTGTGCACACAGAAGTGAGGTGCAGAGGTACAGGGGGTGAGAGGCTTCCCCATAGGCAGAGTGAGGAGCAGAACAGGCAGATCGACAAAGTAGACTGCTGAGGGGAGCAGCAGGTGGGTCAAGAGAGTTCTGCCGCGCCCTGTGGGTCACCTCCGGGGCTGGGGATTGAACTCATGCTGAAGTGGCTTTAGCTTTTTAGTGCTGTGCTTTAGCCCACTGAGCCACCAGGGAGGGCCCTGGGCATATAATTTTAAAAAACTGTAACAACACATATGTTCCTGCTGGTATTGTGGTATCATGACGCCTGCCAGGGCTGCAACCACGTTCCATCATTTTCCAGATTTGCAGTGTCAGACAGACAATGATGTTTTCATGCCTTAGTTTGCTCATCTGTAAAATGGGTCTGCTAACAAGAATTTTATGCTCATCAGCTTGTGTAAATTTGATCAGCTAATATGGCCAGGTGCTTAGAAGAATATGTCATAATTACTACTAGTAATGGATGAGATGGGACAATGGTGACGGCCACAGATTTTGAAATCAGAAAGCCTAGTTTCAAAACCAATTATTAACTAACAGTGGAACCTAAACTAGTTACTGAACCTTTACAAAGTCTAGTTTCTGAGAAATAAAATGGTAATAAGATATGCCAGACTGCTTTTGATAAACTAGTTAACAAAGCAGCTGGCAACAGCAGTAAGTGTGTCCCTCACTGGAAGTGGTGAAGATATAATCATGAATTATTATATAGTGGGAATTTAAGGTGTTATAAATTAGAGCTCTATTTCTGGAAATGTTTTTGTCATGTGTTGTTTAGGGGACCTTCCAAAACATGTCCAATCACAAGATTTGTTTTGTTAGATTTAGAATCCCCAAGAAGACAAATAATTTCGACCAAATTGCAAATGCAAACATAAATAATGGCATCCTGATTTAAAGAATCGCAGTGAAAAAAAAAATCCACTAGCTTTTTTAGGCTACCCGAGAATATCAGCTAAATGTTTAATTCGTTATAAAGATTCGGCATTTTTAAAATGATATTTTTGGGTTTTTTCCAGAAAGTAAAGGATCAAAGGAGAAAGGAAGCAGAAATGTAGAATTTGTGTCACAGATAATGGACGGGCTTGAACGTTCACTTTCATGGGCACGTGTCTGCAATCAGATTGCAGAATTGTTTATATTATTCATAAACTTAAAGCATTGTCTTGTGGGCTTGCATTGGACAAAATTCAGTAGTGACAGTGGGTGGCGTTTTTCAAATGAGTCATAATTTGTTCCCAAGGTAAAAAACACTGATAACTCGGGACACTAATCTGAGCCAAGACCCGACTGCCTGGCTCTGCTGTGTATCTCCCAGAGCGGAAAGCCAAGTGTTGTTCCCTCCCCTGTTAATTATAAACCGTCTAAAACAATGGCAGTGTTTGTTCAGTCCATGTCTGTATCCATCCATATCAACAGCCAGGAGCCTTTCACATGCAAATTTAATCTGGCTTGCTTATAATTCAGATTATAGTATCACTCAATGCCGCTTCGTACGCTTCCTTTTATTCTTCTTGCTTAGTTTTACGATCATTTCAGCCTGGATAGCGCTGGCCTGCTGTGTGTTGACATGATGTGGCATTGACTCAGACCTCCCGTTCAGGGTCCTTCGCCGCTCCATACTTGGAGTCCATCATGGCCAACATGCCCATTCTGAAGTCTCCTTTTAGGGATTAGGACATAATACAAAGAAAAGCAGCAGTGGGTGTCTTTGAAGCCCCCATGGAGATGCATGTGTCTCTCATAAGCATACAAGAACGGGACCTCTTTGTTAAGGGCTGTAATCCCACTCATGAGCACCCTACCCTCAGACCTTTGACCTCTTAAATGCTCCCCTTCAAATGGCATCACATTAGGATTTGTTTAGGATTTAACATTTGAATTTTAGGGAGACACAGACATTCAGCTTATCGCAATACCCATCGTTCCTATTACATGCTGGTTAATGAGTGTTCACCTCATCTTAAACGCCCCTTTATATACTGTGTCTGGCACTCAGACAGAGTTGAGTGCCAGTGGCTGATTAATTAATGACAGAAACAATGATGTTCTTCACACCGTAAAGGAAATAATTTGCTACCAGTTCAAGAAGATTTCCATGGGATATCTTTGACTATGTAGAATAGCTTAAACTTGTTGATATAAATCTATAAAAAATGAGGAAAATGAAAAGTAACAACTTTTATCATGCTTTGATATTTGTGTCATTTAGTATATTGGCAAACAATAGTATTTTTGAAAATAGAAATATGTCATTACTAATTATGTAATGAGTACATAATTTATTATTAAGCATATTATTTGTAGAATATTTCAACAATGATAATTATTTCACTTCATCTTAACTGAACCTGGAGTTATTTCATCCTAGTAAATTGCTTAGAAGTTATACATATAAAGAAAATGGTTCCTCATTTTATTAATCATTTTATATATATATTAATTTTACTCAAGATTGGAGACCTGAATTCATCATAAACTATGGAAAAATGCCTATGTCTGCCTGTATGCTTATATATGTGTATATGTGTATATATATCATATTTCTTTGGAAGGTGCCTACTAGCATTAATTTGGAAAGAAAGAACATATATATTAGCTGTAATTGTACATTCCTATAGTTTTAACTGTTTTATTTAAGTAGAGGAAAAAACTGAATCCCCCTCCAAAAACCACTAAGTCAATAAACAAAACCGTCGTTACATATGGCCCTGTGAGCTTTCATTTGAAAGTGATTTTAGTAAGTGTATATAATTCAGGAGAGGAGCAAAACTGCTGTTTTAAATGCTCTTTCATGAATAACCCACTTCTAACAGGTAAGACCTTTAAGTCATCTCAGCTAGGGTCTTAGCGGTTGACATGTGCGAGGCGTCAATGCAGGCTAACGAGGTAGCATTGTAAGTGCAGGGCCTTGCAGGCCGCGAGCTTCCACAGATGGCCATCAGGTGAGCAGAGAGCACTGATCCAATAAGATGTCTCCACAGGACAGAGGTGGGCAGACAAGGCCTTCAGATCTCAGTGCATGAGCTATTTTAGATTGACATACTTCTAGCAAAAAGGGATGACGTTTGAATTAATCATATGTCAAGAATATTCATCCGATTATATAAGCAGACATATTCTGGAGTAATGTAAGTGTTATTCGTTTTAGAACGTTGAATTAAGAGCAGTGGAAGTAGGTAGAGAAATACAGTAAGTGTAAGCTATCCTTGAAAGAAACGGGTATCTCCTTCCCCCAAAGTAACATTTGACAAGAATCCTGGGGGTATTCAAATAACGTTTTCAATATCTTATATAGTAGAAGATTAGAATCTTGGGGACTATTTTCTGATAGTGCTTTAAGCTAAAGGATGTAGAATTGCATGTTAATATCTATTATTAATAATAATAGCTGGTGAGCTACTGAGGGGCTCACTGCTGCATCATCACTTAATCTTCACAATCGTTCTGCAAGAACGTCCTTATTTTCCTTTTACAAAGGAGATGTGGAACGTGTCATGGACACCACTGGTTTCCACACACACTTCTGCAACTAGGTTGTGTCAGCCTTGTATGACAAGCTCGAGAAAATGAGACAAGCACCATTTTCCATGTGGACATAGGAAGCTAATTTTATTTCTGGAGTAAGATTAATTTCGAAAATACCCTCTACTTCAGGTTTTAAGCCATGTTTATTTAATGTCCCAGAAAATAAGTAGCTGACAAAATTATAATGAAATATTTGCCCTTCCTCTATAGTAATCAAAATGAATAGAAAAGAAACTGCATCTATTGGAGACATGAACTCAACAGCAGATCCTGACAAGTGATGCTACTTGAGCTGCTCATCAGAGTCAGCATTTTCTCCTCAAGTAAAATGAATCTCTTCATTCAACATGGTTTTTTTAAGTTTTTTTTTTTTTCTCCACGTTAACAGTCAGTGTAAAGGCATTAAAAATCAGTGTAGATTAATGTACTTGCTGGATGCCTCATAATAAGACAGAGATTCCGGTTTCAGCAGGTGTCTTATGTCTACCAGAAATCTGACCAAAGGCTTTCTCGTTGACTTTCTCTTTTCAGCTCAATTAGTTGAAGAGAATTTTGCTGAAACATCTCATCTTTTGCTTATCTCTGTGATGGACAGATAATGCCAGCATTTTACTGTCCCTTAGATGTGCACTCACTGATTATATTTACCCAAGAGAGGAAAATAAAAATGGAATCACCTCGCTGCTTAGGAAACAGAAATAGTTTTGAAGAAGCAGTGGTTATAACACCTGCTTTTTAAGAGAGAAGATAATTGTAATATTTTCGTCGTTTGAAATTTTAGGAAATTAAATTATCTGAAAAGAAAGTTTGGAATTAGTTAAGGAATTGAAGCTAGAGAATTGAGATCTTCCACTTATTCATTCGACAAATGTTTATGGAACTTCTGCTAGTGAATAGGTCTTGGGTAGGACCTTTGTGAACTATAAATAAAGCCTCTGTCCTTGTGGAATTTTTATTTCCTGTGGAGTATTTATACAGTGAGATACACACACAGAAATAGTAGCAAAGCTAATTTTAAACAATTAACTCCTTTTTACAATCGAAGTTATTCTTCCACTGAACGTTAGCTGAGTCCTAGCTTTAGTCTGTGCAGGTAGAAATACTTATTCACAGAATCTTCACGGAGCGATCATTTCCTGAACCGAAAATTTTGATAAAATATCTAAGCTTTGGTTTTGAAATGGTTCGTGTATTTCCTATGCAGTTTTCTTTACTATTTATAAGAACATCTGTAGGTATTCTAGACCCGCTGGATAAGAACATCTGTAGGTATTCTAGACCCGCTGGTGAAATCCACAAGGTGATTTTGTACAACAGGTAGTAGTGAAAGTGTCGCAGGGAATGATGGGGAACAGGAAACCTGCACACTCAGAGACTCAAAGGGGAACAAATAAACCAAAGGAAGAAAACAAACTCAAGGTTTTGTTTTGTTTTGTTTTGTTTTGTTTTGTTTTGTTTTCAGTTGGGGTGCAAGTTGTCTTTGAGCTGAAGCGTGGCGTGGCATGGACTTAGTTTGCATCACCTTATCTTGTGCTTGGTTATAGACTAAGGATGGTCTATTTAAATTTAAGTACTTAGTAGAGGTGCAGTGTTAGCCTACACGTATGTAAAGTGTGTATACAGGAGCGTTCAAAACCCAGAAGGCTGAGGTCAGCCACATGCAGAGACCAGTTCCCCAAGTGGGGTCCGTCGTCCGAAATCACATTTGGCCACAGTGCAGGGCGTCTTCTTCACTGCGCTCATCACGCTTAGCTTCCCACGCTCCATCTTGACAGCCAGCACTCGCGTGGCTCCCACCAGAGGGAATGCACACTGGTTGCTGCTAGAAGCAAGGAGCCCATGCTTATGCAAAAGCAGCTACATTTAATAGCCCAGACCTCCACTTAGTTGTTGAGCTTCATCTTCTTTCTCTTCCCTTAAATCCTGCTCTGGTTCAATGGCACTTCGCAGTTGCCTTTCAGAATTTCTGGGTTCCGTTGCCTCTTCAATCCAAGAAAGTGACCAGTCCAGGCCATGCTGTCACCTAGTCTCCTTTTGAACAACCCCCTTCTTAACCTTGACACGATGCTGGGATGATTCATGACTTCTTATGCCTGGACTCCGGCAACACATTTCTGATGCCTGCCATGCGCCTTTCTCTTGCGCATTGTCCCGGCTGTGACATTCTTCCTGTCACACAAATATAAATAGTTTACTCTCTGTGTAAATATCTCTGGCCACCACACTCTGTTTGCCTTGAGGTGGAAATTCAGACACATTGGAAGCAGGAGAATGTTTCATCTTAAGATATTCTCCAGTAATATCCAGCCACGTGTGCCCGAAACTTAATATTAGGTCAGCATCGTCATCTCTTAAATATGTCTAGGTCCTTGGGGTCCCTGATCCATGGAACCAGCCCACCTGTTCCCCTTTGCCTCGGGTACCTTACCCTTCTCTTATGCTTGTAAGATGTCTTCACATCTTTGAACCTATTAGCAAAATGTTTGTCCCATGAAGGATTACTAAGGCTGTCGATCATCAGTTATGTCTACTCACTGAGTACTTAGGGAGCTAACGCCCTTCACTGTCGCATGTCCGTCCTCCTGTCTCTAACTGAACTCTGGGCTTCGCTTGCCTCTGCATTGCCCGTCCTCCTTTGTAACCCTGAATAGAACCTGTCACAGTGCTTGGCACTTGGAGTAAACGAGGGCTGCGTGATTACAGTTCCGGAAACATCTGAAGTATTTACCCCTCCTCCACCGATGTGGCTTTGTTATCGGTTTAATGACAACCAGTGGTTGGTTTAGGGGCACCCTGGCCTCCCATATTTGCATGCTCTAAAGGGGTCTAGCCGTCTGTGTGCACAAAAACAAAGCACACACTCAATTGAAAAGAATTTTAATAGGATTAGTGTGGAGAGAGAGAGAAGAGAAGAAAGGATACTGCTTTTCCAATAAGCACCCCCAAATTACCCATTGTCTCATGGGTGAGTGCCCAGCCAAACCCGGTTGGCCCCAACGTGGGGCCACTGAGGGCCAAAGATCTCCCACAAGCCTATAGCACTTCTGTACAGGAATCATAAGAAGGGGCCAGGGGCCAGGGGCCAGGAGCCAGGCAAGTCGGGAGGAAAGGAGAAAATTCAAAGTCCAAGCAGAAGGCTCAGCCGCCACTGTCGGTCTCCCCAAGCCTCTCCCCTTGTCTCTCCCAAGCGTGTCTGTGTTTCTCTCCTCTGTGAGGCTCCTCCAGGTCTCCCCAGTGCCTGGCACACGTCCAAAGCCAAGAAGCGAGTGAGCCTTTCTCCCTCGGTGTCTCCCCAGGGACACGTGATGCAGAGCTTCCCTCACACTCAGCGCTGCCCGTCACTGGGTAGGACAGGGACGTGGACGTCCCCTTGCACGGGGATGCCTCTGTCACAGCTTCCTTATCCCCGATAGATGGTTACACATGCCGGTACGACAGCAGGCTCCACTGTCCTTCTTTTGACTTTCTCTGCCTATGTTTTGTAACTCGTGGGAGGTCATGTAAGCAAGGTGGTGTGTGTCTCCATTATGCAGTCTGCAGAGAGCAGCTGATAACCAGTTTATGCTGTGGGCTTAGTTATTGTCGTTTAGAGAGATTTTCACCAGTTCTTATGCCCGGTAAGAGTATTCCTAAAGTGTGTTTCCTAAAAAGATATTAAAATGTGAGCTTCAAGGCCCTTCCCCGTGGTTCAAGGGGTTAAAGCGCAGCACTAGGAAGCCGTCCGCAGCCACTATAGCGTGAGTTCGATCTCTGGCCGGGAGTGACCCCAGGGCGCGGCAGACCTCTCCTGTCTCCCCGCTGCTCCCTTCAGCAGTGGATTTCATTCAGTCCACCTGTTCTGCTCCCCACTCTTGCCTCTGCTGAATCCTCTCAACCCCCTCACCTCTCGCCTGTATCCAGTTCTTGTGTGCATAAATAAATATTTTTTTTTAGAAATTAAAAGAGAGCTCCACTATTTAACCACTTGCATTTAAAAATCAAATCTTGGCCTGCGGCCTAACCTTGACCTTGACCGCCTCCTTTGGCACCTGTTCCCTAATGCTTCATCACTGTCCAACTACTCTAAGAGAACAGCAGCAGCTGACAGTTTTAGCACCACATTCAGAAGGAGTGAGTCTTTTAAATATGAATTTCTTTCACAAGGTGTCAGGGAAAGTTAGGAAGAATTTCAAGAGCAAGCCCGATGCTTGGTTTAATTTAGTAAGTAAGAGATTATTGTTGGTCACAGGAAGCTAATCAGCATTTGTCATGGTTGAATTGATGTCATTACAGTGTTATATTTCGTGAAAGCACATATTTCACAAGGGAAGGTCATTAATTCTGTAACTGTACACACGCACACACACACAGTTACCAGACACCATTCCCGTATGCCGACTCCACACTGCTCCCCCTTTCATCATGCAAAGCTCACTTCCAGTGTCATTCAAATCAACCCTTTACTAAGGGGAAACAAACCAGACTGTGGCCCTAGTTCACTTGTTTCGGAATAAACCGCAGAGAATGTCAAGTTTGCTTTGGACCAAGCAAACTTAAGAGGAATGGATGGACTATACATGCCACTTATTCATAATAAAAGTTACAAATTGCACAGTATAGTATTTGTAGGCAACATTCTCTGGGATGTGCAGTGTATGAATCCAAAGAACAAGAGGAAAAACTGAGAACAAATTTATTTGGTCGAAAGTATTAAGTGCTGCCTTTATATAAGCCAGTGAAATTAATTAGAAATTAGAAAGTAAACCAATACTTCCACCTCTCAGTTAATAAATTCACAGTAGCATTAATAAATGACATACTGCTAAGCTATTCTTGTGAAATCTTTCTATGATCGGTGTCTTATTATAATTCATAGGGTAACTGATACTTTCAACAAGTATGGCTCTGTAGTTAATTTTTCCATATTTTTATAGATGCAAAAATACAAGAAGAGACAGACAACATAATCACAGACCAGTCATCTTAATACTGAAAGGCATTCCTCAGTAATGCCTTCATTTCTTTTTCATTCTTGGCCTTGAACATTAACATACTCTAATATGAGGTCACATCGCTCCTGCCTTTTCCCTCTTTGTAATATGTCACGATTCATTCATTTCCATTCCTCTAAATAATTTTCTAAAAGATTATGTAAGGAATATGTGACATTAGATTGTATGGATTTACCATAATTTATCCCGTGCCCGTGGCCATTTAATTTGCTTTCTTTGATTCTCTATCATAATACTTTTATCACAGTGCATGCATAATTTTGAGTAGATCAGGGCTTGGATCACATCTCTCACCTGATCCCTTCTCTGAAGCATTCAGCAAAGATGGTGACTTTGTGTGGTGCCTAGCAGGTTGTCTAAGTTAGCAAGTCCAAAAACAGAACTGTGGGGCCCCCCTGGTGACTCAGAGGGTTGGAGCCCAGCACTGTGAAGCTGTCCGCAGCCACTGCAGCGCGAGTTCGATCCCAGGCGGGGAGGGACCCCAGGGCGCAGCAGACCCCTCCTGTCTCCTGTCTGCTCCCCTCAGCCGTGTGTTTCAGTCAATCCGCCTGTTCTGCTCCCGGCTCTGTCTCTGGGGTGTCCTCTCACCTCCCTGCACTTCTGGCCTGCACCCCAGTTCTGTGTGCACAAATCAATCAATCCGCCTCACACTCCACACTCCAGCTGCTGCCTTGTTTTTTGTTCAGGACTCAGTGGGGTGCCGTGGTCAGTTTCCTGCCTCCTGAGTGTGAAGGGGGTGCCCTCCTCAGTCTCAGGCAGACCTACCCACTTTGTTTCCTGTAGAAGTGTAGTATTTCTTAAATTCTCATGGCCTTATTTAGTATACATCAGAATGTAAACTTCATGGAGGCAAGTAGAATACTTCATCATGCTCAATCAGTTCTTTCTCTAGAAGCAAGAATAGTTTCTGCTGTCCAGTGGACACTAAATATTTATTAAATGAACAAACAAAATTCTTAAAGGTTTACTACTATAAATTGTGTAAGTACAATTTCTCAGTCATTTTTTTTTTTTAATTTTGCCTCTTGATCTAGTTCCTCTTCCTCCAAGACACCAATTTTCCCTCTGTCAGCTATGACAAGGCAGGGCTCAATTACTGTGTCTGCTGTCCCGTAGGGCACACGAAAATCTGTTTTGCCATTTCTGTGTTCAATATGTGGCCAGTTGTTTTGACTTTCATGTTAGAGCCTACTAGTGGGCCCAACACATTTTGAAGTTGAAAGATCTTTCTTTTAGAAGAATAAGAAATTCTGCCTGAACCTGCAGACTTCTGGAAGTAAAAGATAAAGAAAATGAGATTCCAAAAGGGACCGTACTCACTGTCCTTCAGTTAAGTACTTGCATTTATTTTGCTGATTCCTCCCAGCCCTACAAAATAGATGCCATTCCTTTCTGTCAGATGCAGAACCAGCCCCTGAGAGATTGTGGTTCTTGAAGCTAAGAAGTTACAGAACTGAAATCTCTACCCAGGTCAGACTGCTATTCCCAAAGCCTAAACTGTTAATGTAGCATCATAAAATTAAAAAGTTTGTGTCTCTCATCCAAATCCCAGAGACTTAGTGATTACATTTTTATGTAGATTCTGGATATTAGTGCTCTATCCAGAGCACTTTTAAGAGAAACAGTGTCGTCCCTTTAGAAGATTGCCACAAGGTCAAAGATTTGTTTTGCCACAAAAAGGAAAGTTCCAGAGAATAAAGTAAATGGAAGCGACTGGAAATCATCATTAATAGAGGAAAAGAAACAATAACTTGCTATAGAAAGTTTCAACAAGTCTAGTTACGCCACAGATATAGTCACATCATTGTACGTGCACAGATGGAATCTGCACTCCCCTCTGGAAGCGATGACAACCGCAAGAGTGTACAGTTCACTTGTGTTGTTCTAGCCCAAGGCTGATGGGCAGCAACAAAGGGAGTCACCATGGAGTGGACACTCCAAGATCACACACAGGTGCAGAGTCTCTCTCCCAGTTCACAGAATCAAAAGTATGAGTATTTGTTTCCACCAATAAGTAGGTCACCCCAGAAACAACTTACCTCAGTCAGGCAGGTGAGGTCAGCTTAGAGTATGACTGAAGTTTTGTTTTGTTTTGTTTTGTTTTTAAAGAGTTATGTATTTTCTGCATGCAGAGCTGGGGTACAGGCCAGAGGTGCAGGGGGATGAGAGGCTTCACCAGAGACAGAGCGGGGAGCAGAGCAGGCCCACTGACGAAGCTCACTGCTGAGGGGAGCAGCGGGCGGGTCAGGAGAGGTCTGCTGTGCCCTGTGGGTCTCATGCCCGGCTGAGGTTTGAACTCGTGCTGAAGTGGCTTTAGCTTAGTAGTGCTGTGCTTTAACCCGCTACGCCACCAGGGAAGGCCTGGATGAAGTTTTTAAACTGTCTCACTTACTGAGTGGTCATCATAATGTCACTAAAATAACCAATGTTGGGGAAAAATAAGAAAAGGCAGAAGAAATAACAATGACAAGATATAAAAAAAAAATGAAAAGAGATTTGAATTATTTCTATACAAGTTCTCAAGATACAGATAACCTTTTCAAAGTTGCTATCTAAACATTTAACAATAGGATTCAGTGAATTCCAAATTGGTTAACAGAATTTTTTTTTTCTTTTCTTTAACTACAGCAGTGATATACTTCAAGAGAAGGAGGTAAAATTTCAGAGAAAAAATTGTTTATTAGAGAATGGTGGTATAATGAAGTGGAACTCTTCATTTACAGTCACCGCAGATAACTGAGGCTGTTTGTAGGAAGCGAATTTAGAGTGAAAACAAATAGTTGTGAAAAGTGAGGAAATCCTGCTTGGAAAAAAAGCGTGGCAGGCTCACATCAAATAGGAGTGTTGGTGTAATTTACTATTCCAGGAAACCAGCAGCTGATTTATCTAAAGCGATCCTGTTCTGGTGAGCACTAGAACAAGACAGGAAGTGGTCAAGCAGCCAAGCTGATGTGCCTGTAACAGGTGCCTGTAGAAATGTACTAACAAAAGCAGTTATTAAAAGTTTAATACTTAGACATTTTGGGGGCTCTTCACTGAAGTGATGCATATAGGTCTAACTTCAGTTGTTTAGAAATCATCTTAGAATGAAGAATTTCAAATGGAATAAGGAGGGAATGAATTTCTGCTCCTATTATTCATAGAAGTACCCTGTAGAGAACTCAGCACTTAGACTTAATTTTATAAAATTCATGAAGAGTGTTAGCTGCATATTGAGAAAATAACCCAGAAACTTGATATAAAGTAAAGCAGACTATTTATAACATTTTATGAAACCATAATTAATCACTTCAAATAAGGAAAAATAGAGCCGATATAAATAGTAGTTGGAATCTCAAAAATATAAGTAGTAGTAGTATAGACAGAGAAGCATGCAAATCACACAGTGAAAAACAATGTCTAGAGGCAACCTGGAAAAAAGTTTTAGTGCAGTTAATTAAGATTATAGTTTTTGCTAAATTACCCTAAGATAGTAAATGTGCTCTCTTCAGACAATCCCACACAGAAAAACAATGTCCTCCCCAGGCCCAGAGGGCGGGCAAAATGGGGAGACGGTGGTCAAAGTCAAAAGTGCAAACTTTCTCTGTCATCTCAGTAAGTTCTGGGGACATACTGCATAATATCATGATTGTGTTTAATGTACAGTATTTTGGGTGTTTGAAATTTGGTAGAATAGATACAAGTGTTCTCGTCACAAACACAACGAAAAGAGCGATTTCCATTTTCCTCAATGATAGAGAGAAGTTAACTCTTTGTTCCATTCAAAATAGTATGGCAAGTGTGCAGAATATTTTCTGTTCTGTGGGTGGCCAAGAAGCCATGTGTGGTTCGTCCCCGTCGGAAAGTCCTATGGAATCATACATGTAAGAGCAGTTTTCCCAATGGGGCAGCGTTATCGGGTCCTAGACTCAGGACCCGTATCAGTGCGCACCACCACACACTCCAACATAGATTCCTGCTTTCAGGCAGACTGGAAGTTAGAGCAGTTGGTGGATATATTGGAATGTAGGCATTGACTCAAGCTTTTAGTTAGGACAGCTAATCAAAACAGCCACACAGCGCACAGGGGAAATAGCTCTGTAACCAAATTCCTTTTCCTCACCAGTACCTCATCTGTTGTCAATTACTGAGGCCACAGCACAAACCTCTATTATTCTGTGCCAATTAAGTGCTACAGAAAACAAGCTCTAAAGGTTTCATCAAAACTGGTTTCAACAGAAGTTAATCAGGTATATATTTCACGAGGCTTTTGGCATATTTTGCCTAATGGTCCTTGTGATGCAAACTGGCAGTAGATTGGATTGCTGGCTATTAGGTATTTTTAAAATTCCACAAATTAGGTGACTGACTCCTCTGTTTACTTTCCTGCTGATAGTTTTCCTCATGTTCAAGCAATTTGTTATCAGGATAGAGAAACTACGAAGATAAAATGCCAGCTCTAATCTGGCCTTGTTTCATGGCGTGTCCAACTGAGAGAAGGAGCGGTGTGGAGACACCATGTTTTCACTCCGAGCATCTTTAATTTTGATTCAGCGGCGAATCTGCAGGAGCAGACCCAGCGATAGATATTAATATAAACCCAGAGATTATGTCATTGTGTCTGTTATTATGTTAATCAGCTTAAGTGAATTAGCAATGTCCAGAAGGACATTACTCACTTGAGAATGTACCCCACTTGCAATTTGTCATGGTAATAAGAGGTAGAAAAAGACATTAGTTCCTTCATGGCAGCAATCACACCTGCTAATGGAAAGGGAAGCTATAGTTATTAAAACACGTTATATCGTTTTTCTCAGTTGTTTGTCTTTACCGAGATGCGTCTTTCAGTACCTTTTCATTTAGGATCTTCTGTTGTGCTTATTAACTTTGGGGAATTGGTTAGACACAGGTCAATATTTACTTTTACTCCTAAGTTGCTGTCAAATACAATGGAGCATTCATTCTCTGGAGGACATGAATCTTTCTCCTGAGAATGTAGATCTGAAGGGAGCTTTGAAGATTCCGTGCGCTCCGATCCAGTTTTCACAGAGAAATGTTTGCAGTTCAGTGCAGACTTTGGGCAAAGCCAGGCTTCTACCCACTTATGAAATGATAGGGTCCATTGGCAGAGAGGTGGCCCCAAGAACTAAGGTTGTATGCAACATACAGTTTTTTCCTGGTGCCAAATGTGGTTCCTTTCCTTCACAAGAAATGTATGTTGGGTCTGTGTGAGATCTTACCTACCATGGGAGACTAAAGTTCTCCACAGAAATGTACCAAATTTGTTGAGTTAAATTTCTATCTTTATTCCAGAATGAGTGAAACGTATGCTCAGGAAAAACATCATTGGTTTAGAATGACTGAGTGAAGGCAACACGTATTTCATAACTATTTCATGAACTTAAAATGAATCCTTCCTAAAATTTTATGATTATCCTTTCCCAGCCATGAATAAAGCTGGAACTGTCCCATAAAAATACTGAAGAAACATTTAAGAGTATTCAGAATTAAGATAGGGCTGTTGACCTCCCTTTGACCTACTTAAAACTGATGGACTCTCTTTTGATACTTGCTCTCCAAAAGAACTTATAAAATCCCCTTTGTGATGTCGTCACAATTTTCCTTCGCAATAAAACACAGATATAAAGTATATTTTGCTTTTAACTCTAAACTGCTAAATTAAAACACTTTCAGCGCTTATTTTGAAAGACCACTGGAAACAGCCCATCAGTCAGTGCTTATTCTCTGGGAGGAGGGACCTGCCTCCAGCCACCTCCACCTCCCGTCCCTCCCAGGGGCCTCCCCAGGCGCCCCTCCCCGCGGTCCACTCCCCATGGTTCCTACTCCCTCCCCATCTAGACAGTAACTTGCAAACAAAAGGAACAAAAAGAAGCTCAGACTCCATGGCCTGCCTGGGGACATGTCATTTCGGGAAAATGAGAACAGGCGCAGGCTCAGGGCAAGGACAGCAGCTTGCTGAGTCTGGCGGGGGGCGCAGCTGCTGGCATGACCTGGACCGCCAAGTCCACGAGCTGGCCGGGATTGCCCTGCACCTGCCCTCGCGTCCAGGTGGGGATTGAACACAGGGACTTAGGCAGAGTGAACCCAGCGCCACCGGCCTCCCCGTCAGCTGCTGGCTCCTGGCACTGGACAGGGGCCGGGGGTCTGTCTGGGGTAAATTCTCATCCCGGAAGAACAACCTAACGACAATTAAGGGGCCTCGAGTTGCAATGAACTGCCCAGGTCTGCGAGCTCCCTCCCAGGAAGTGGACAAGCCCCAACTATGTCCCAGACCTTGGCTTCTCTGTCTCTTGCATGAAAATAAACACACAGCAAGGAGCGCCCGTGACTCGAGGCACCTCTCACATAAGCTTCCCAGAAATGCAGTGCCGAGAGAATTGCAGGGAGCTCTCCCAAGGAAACAGTGCAGCGGTGTTTCTCAGAACTAAAGGTCGGAGTCTGCAGGTGGAGAAGGACGAGCACACGCCGTCCGGGACCCCGAGTGAACACCCACACCGCGCACAAACCAGTCCCGGGGCACTCGGGAGCCGCGCCCATCTGGACACCAGCTTTTTGGAGACGCTCGGGGCAGGACAGAGTCCTCCTGGGTTCCCTGGAGCTTCGTGCGGTGTCAGAGACTGCAGACTCCCTACGTTCCAGTGATTTCTGCCCCCCATACCCCGTCACTGCTGCTGGCCCGTGAAGGCAGCCCCAGCCCACCATCGATGTCTTAGATATGCCCAGCCTCTGCGGAAGTGGCCAGAATGCCAGTTCCTGATCTCTTAAAAGCAAGCATCGGGCTAATCGTGAATGCAGAGGAGAGTGGGCCTTTCCGTTAGAAGCCATGTCCCCTCTCCGGTCAGTGCAGTCCAGAGGCTGACCTCTTTGACTGCTTTTTCCAAGTCCTGATCCAGCCTGAGTCCTGCCAGCTACCAGTTAGTTCTAAAGTCGCCTTCTGCCAGAGGGGAGGTGAAGTAACTCACATCCTATGTGTGGCTTGCCTTCGCAGGGACCCTAGGGAAGAGAGCGTGTTTCCTAACCCCAGATCTCCAACTACATGAGCCTGACCGAAGCCTGTGTTTTCGCCTCTTTGTTACAGAGGCTGCTTTGAATGGCCACCTAGGAGTTACAGGAGTAAGGAGACAGATGAAAGGGGAAATACTTCTTTGCCCAGAAAGAATGTACCCAGAAATCTGGGCTCAGAATAAGTAGTGACGGCAGCAGACTGCCTGGGCATCTTGATGAGCGGGAAAAAGAGATTCTGATAGATAGGTTTATCTTCAAGACACTTAGGTGGAAAGACACCTGATTTTCTGTCTGCAGCCAAGTTTAAGCTATCATTGCTAGACCGTACGTCAGTCATTAGAAATGTGGAGTTTGTGAAGGCGTGTTGAGGGAGGCATCCTAATTTACTCTACACTCACACCAGGATAGCACACTTGCTCCCCAGCCCGAACCCATGATAATTAAGAGCCAGCAGTGAGCGAATTCATACACTTCTATTTGTCTCCACTGCTCTTTTCAATCAGTTGATTTAAATGCTGTCTTCTATTTCCATTAGTACTTAACACATTAAATTTGTGTTTGCAAGGATTACTGGATTTTTATATGTCATTTTGACATAATGATGTTCCCTGGTCAATAATTAATTAAGTAGCGACAGAGAGTGTCAGTCCTTAATGGATGTGAGCTACGTACGCACAGCCATTGTTCAGCTTTATTTTGGAGGACAAATAAAACCATATTATCAAGGATTTCCACAAAACCTTTCAAAGTAAAGAGGGAGGAATGAGCGTGTGTTTTACGTAGCATGCGCACACTGTTGTCTATGGTTATTTGTGTCTCTCACTTGAATTTAGCTTTCCTGCCCAGTACTTTTTCGTTCCCAAAACATCCTTAGCTCCGCTCCACTGAATAGGCATTTCATGCCCCCCGCCCCCCAGGAACCCCGTGGGTGCCCACGAGCACATGCTCTTTCTCCACTTCCTCCCTTCCCTCTGGCCTCCTTTCTCTACTGCCATAACGTGCCGACTCCCCCAACTTTGAGCGTCACGTGCCCTATCGCCTCTCCTGTCCGCCTTCTGCTATGGTGACCACCCAGCGCTGTGCTGACCACCCAGACAAACAGTTTTGCTAATGCCTCGTAGGTGAGGGTGCCGAGTAGTTCTACTGAAGCAGGCCAGGGAGCGTTTCTGTGGAGTTGCTTTGGTGAATTTCACTCTGCCCTGATTTCCCGGCCTGTCTCGGACATTGGCACTGCTAAGGCAGATCCCCCCAAAGCCGTTGGACGGTTCTTGAAGGATTCCACTACGTCAGAAGGCGTTTTAGGATAAGAATAAAAAGTGAAGGGCACATGAGTTACATTGCAAACACGATACTGACTGTGCACAACCCCCCAGGCGCTCGTCATGCCGTGGCCAGTGAGCACGTGTTGCCATTAGCCTCGCTTCTTGTCGCCGCAGTTCCCCTGCGGGTAGCTCTTCTGGCTGAGACTTCGGCTGCTCCCCATCCCCGGTCCCCAGTCCTGTCTCGTCACTGCGCAGCTGTTCTCTTTTCTGTAAACCAGATTCACTAAGTTTTGCTCAGAGCTCTTCTGAACTGCCACCCCCACCCTGTCCATACACCAATCTTGTCCTTGTTTTTGGGTTCTCACTTCTGCACCCAGAATTCTCATCAAACGCCTTTCCCATAGCCCGGGCCTCTGGACTTGTGTTCTGCTTCTGGGCCCTGCGTGACTTAGACTAACTTAGCTGTTGGGTAGTGGTGGAGGTTGGCGCCGGTCTCGGCTCTAGGACCCTGCAGTGTGCAAGCCTGGCCTGACCTCAGGACCTCAGGACCTCAGGACACTTTAGCTTCCCGCCACATTCATGGACAGTGAGTTTCTGCCGCTTGCATGCTTTCTTGTTAAGGGAAAGACGTACTCAGTCGTACTGTCCCTTGCTCCATTTTAGTTTATCCAAGAGCGGCCAGCGTGGGCCTGCTAAAACGTAAGGCAGAGCACACATGTTGGAGTCCGCCCGCGCCCTGCCTCACATGGGCCAACTCCAGGGGCCCAGACGGCAGGGTTAGGAGTCCAGCTCCCATGAGGCTTCTCTCCTCCTCTCCCTTTTCCTTTCTCACCCACTCACTGTCCGGGCGCCCCCGGAAGAGCCACGCGTGTGTCCCCTGGGGCGCCTTTCTCTAGCTGCCAGCCTGGAGCCTCCACTCCCAGAAGCGCAGTGGACAGCTCTTTCCGCCCGTGGAGACCAGTGAAGTCTCACTGCCCGCCCAGACCCCCCCCCAGCACCCTAACAGAGCATCCTTGGCGCTTGCGATCACCGTCAGCTGGCTCTACCGTGCTCAGCACTTGCTGTCTGCAGTTCTGTGTATTTTTTACTGGGTTTGTCAGTGTCTGTTGCCTGGTCCCTCGGACTTAAATCATGTTCGGTAAGTGCAGTGATTTGCCTGTGACGATGATGACACTCTCGGAAACGTTACCTGGCATTTGTTAGGTATTAGATATTCAAGGGATACTTGATGAATGAAAGTACTCATTTTACTCCATTGACAATCTGCAACGATGTTATCCTTAAATAAACCATTTCAGAATTTATAAATGCTGATTTTATAGAGGCGGGCACTATACCTTGACTCTGATGTAAGTAACTGTCAGTACAGTGAAACTCTTTGACTGCCCTGTGTCCCACAATAAGAATTAAGTTATTTAAATGAAGGTGACCTGTTTTTCTTTTTCTAACGGCAGTAATAATTTTGTGGTTAGGTTTCTCCTTCCATATAAGTACAATTTAAGCAAAGATTTTTAAAAAAAAATTCAAGATAGAATTCTCTGAATAAAGCAGAGTAGCAATTAGAAATGGTTACTTTTTCCAATTAGTAGCTTAAATGGTTGTTGGAGATACTTCTTCTACCTCTCTCTGATGTGAATGAAGAGAAAAAAACGGCAAGTCCTAGTAAGTCCCAGGGACAGCCACGGTAATTCATATTTTATGCCCAATGTCTTACCAAAATCTCCAAGGAGAAACCAAAGTATATATATATTTTTAATGAACAGGTTTCTGAATTCATTGCATTTCGCTCCATGTCACTTTCTAGAGAAAGTAGAACACCTACGAAAGCAGCCATCACACCCAGCACATCCAGCACACCCAGGTCTGTCTTAATTCCAACTCCCGATGAGGTCACCCTCCCCAAATGTAGGTGTGGGTTGACTGCTCTGTAGTGCCTGAGTGAGTGGGGGGGGAGGGATTCATGTTTTCACCTTGGTAGAGTCCAGCTACTTGGATTTGATGCTAAAGAAAAGACTGGCTCCTAGAGAGTAGGACTGCTGTCAATATCATAGTCAGACCAGAGGGTGGGGGACCAGGAAGTTGCCTGGCCCAGCATGGACAGCCTTGGCCGTCCATGAGGGACCATCCATCTGGGCCTGGCCAGGCCAGCTGTGCAATGATGTGCTGGGTCTGGAACCTGTGATCTCCCTTGAACTTGGTGCGTTTGTATTCTTGGAACATACAGACATGTCTTAAAGCTATTAACGATGGTGACAAAAATACACCCACCTAGCATTAAATTTACCACCTTACCCAGTTTTTTTTTTTTTTAAAGATTTATTTATTTGTGCATACAGAGCTGGGGTACAGGCCAGAGGCTCAGGGTGGTGAGAGGCTTCACCAGAGCCAGAGTGGGGAGAAGAACAGGCAGATCAACGAAGTACACTGCTGAGGGGAGCAGCGGGCGGGTCAGGAGAGGTCTGCTGCGCCCTCGGGGTCACCTCCAGGTGGGGATCGAACTTGTGCTGAAGTGGCTTTAGCTTCTTGGTGCTGTGCTTTAACCCGCTGCGCCACCAGGGAGGGCCCATTTTCTTTTTATGCCTTTTAACCTCTACCTTAAATGTGACAGTAATTTAAAAGAAAAAATATCCAATGCTTGTGGGGATTTTAAGTGAACCGCTTTACAAATACATGTAATTTAATTGAATACAATTTTTCATTTATTGAGATAATGCCGCAAAGCTTATTTGTATGTTGAGAGAAGGCCACAGTTTATATACTGTGAACTCTGGATACTATTAGGTAATAAAAATGATGCCAACTTGCTAAGCTTTATGATTTTCCCTTGTGCACTTGTTAACTTGAAAATATCAAACTAAAGCTGACTTAGAAAGCACGGGAGGCTTAGTGAAATAGTAGGCTTATTTTGTCCGCTTTGCATATGTGTGTTTAGCCAGTGATCCTCTCTTGGAAAAGACTGAACTGTCCCTGTGCTCTGTAAGCATGCCTAGATCGCCCATCGACTCATGGCAATCTCAATACTTTACTGGTAGAAAGACAGTTGACTCCAGGGGCAGAAATCCCACGGCAGGGTCCCCAGCAAACCTGTGTGCAGGAAGAATTCTGTCATGTGCTTGTGGGTCCCAGATGATGTCCCCAATGAGCAAAGGTCTCCCTGAGCTCTGGAACAGTATGCCCTCATGCAGACACACTATGCTGTGTGCTACAGGCATCCCCAAGGCAACGCCTCTCCACCGACCGATTGATCGTCAACCATCAAATCCGCGTGTTCTACCCCATCCTAATCCATGGCACCTTCCCCTCTTCCTTACTGATCGAAACAACACCACCACGTGTCCTTTAGTGAAGTCACTTTTTCAGCCCATCCTTCATGCAGTAACTAATGAGAACTTTCCAGAATCACATCAGGTCATTCTGGTGGGAGTACTCTGTGAGTTCACTGCGAAGTGTTCAGCGTGTCCCATGGGATCAAGCCCCGTGGCTTTAACTTGATTTATAGCACACTTTCTGAAAGGACCCCTGGTCCCCTCTCCAGAGTGTCATGACCACTGTCATTTCTTCCTGCTACCCTCTAGCTGGTCCACACGTTCCTGTTCTTCAAGTGTGCTCTTACCGCCACCCACACGGGTGCTGACTGTCAGCTCTAGCAGACTTCATTCACGCTGTCCCTTCCGGGAGACTCTGCTCACTCTGGGCCATATGAATGTCTGACACTATACTCAGCACACTTTTGTGTAGGTGATAATGTGATAACAGCTTCCCTTGGGAAAGTGAAATTCTGTAAGAAGAGGTCACATGAACGAGTGAACCATATGGGAAGCCAGTACATCCATACTGTTTGTGTACTTATGTTAAATGTGCATATGTGTTTGTTTATCATTTAATTGTAAATGATCCACTGACTATATAAAACATGGACATAGTAAAATATAATCATCATCCTGAAAAATATTTATATTTATTCAGAGCTTACTAAATGCTAGCAACAAGAAAGAATGCGTTTATTCAACAGGAATGTAGTTAATGCCTCTGCTATGGCGGGGGCTGTGCTAAATATAAGCTAGAAAGTCCTCAAAGTTTTGGACAATTCAGACGGGAAGATAGGGCACAGACACGGAGGAATGTGGTAACAATGGTCAGTGTGTTGTGGTGATGTTAGTTCTCAGTCTTACTCTTCTTGCTTAATGATTTTGCTAAGAATTCTTTTGCATGTTATTTTACTGATTCTGATTCACCTTCCTCTCCTGTTTCTCCTTCCCCCTCCCTGACTTTTCTGAGCAGAGATGTAAGATTTATTTAACTCCCTCCGCATGGCATCATGACAGCATAAAGTCATCAGCATAATCACCATAAGAGGACTTTGTTTTATTTTTTGTCACCCAGCACATTTTTATTGTCAGAATAGTTACTAATCATTCACTTTTATTTACTCTAGCTGGTGAAGTTTTATAAAAATCTTGTGACTGCTTAGGAAAAAAAGCTTTAAGTTATGGGTTCTCTCCTAGTCTTCTGGCCAGCGAGCACACCACAGACTCAGACCTCCCAACCCCTGAGTTTAGACCTTGAGGAATGGACACGAGCTGCTCCCTTCTTGCCATCTGGGCCTCCTGGTCCTGGAGTCTCCTTTCTGCCCCATCCCGCTCCTTCCAGGCTGAGCACCAGAACGCGAGATCAAAGCTGTATTTTTCCCAGGTTTGATTGGAATAAGCATTCTGAGCAGCTGAGATAAAAGAAGATGCAGCTGACTTTTATCTCGTTCAAACTCTGGGACTCTTTAAGATCCGTTCCTAAATAAACGTCTTATACTTTGGTTAAACTGAATTCAACATTTAGTAGTGTATCTAAAAGCCTATGTAAGGAGAGGTATAAGATAAACATGAAATAAGCTAAAAAATGCTATGACATAAATGAGTATTTTGGGAGTTCATGAGAATGACTAAAATCTCATGTTGAGAATAGTTCGGGAGGATTAGGATTAGAGAAATTCTCATTAGTGTGCAGATTCAGCCACCCACTAAGTGCCAAGTATAGCAATGTCTTCTGTCCTCGGCGCAGGCTGTGTTACTTGTAATCTCCTTCCAAATGACAGTTTGAAAGCAGTCTGCTGGTTGGTGGATGTTCTGTTGACCAGAAGTATGTAAATTAAAGTCCTTGGTACTTTAAACTCATTAAGATCTCAAATTCATGTTTACTGAGCTAATGTTATGAAATCAAATTGCACCAACAAATTGGACCATTTAGAAGTAGATTCCTAGAAGGATACAATATTTCATGACTAAATCATGAAGAAATAGAAAATCTGTACAAACCAATACACTAGTAGAGAGATGAGTTAGTAATCAAAACTCCCAACAAACAAAAGTTCAGGACCAGATGGTGTCACTGGTGACTTCTACCAAGCAGTCAAAGAAAAATTCCTATCAATCCTCTTAACTCTTCCAAAAATTAAAAGGGGAAACCTTACAAACTCATTTTATCCAACACTATCTTGACATCCTAATTAAACCCGAACAACGCAAGAAAAGAAAATTACAGGGCAGTATCACTGATGAACATAGATGCAAATATTCTCAACAAAATACTAGCAAAATGATTTCAATAGTAAATTAAAAGGATCATATGCCATGATTAAGTTTGATTTATTCTGTGGATTCAAAGAGGTTTCATCATCTGCAAATCAGTCAGTACGATACACTACATTAACAAAATGAAAAACAGAAATTACATAATCTTAAACAATGCAGAAACACTTGACAAAATTCAGCTTCCACTAAGATAAATACTTTCAACAAAGTAAATGTAAAGGAAATATACCTCAACTTAACCAAGCCAGTATCGGACAAGCCCACAGGTAAGATCATACTAAGCAATGACAGACTGAAAACTTATCCTCAAAGATCTGGTTCAATTCAGAGCTACCCACTCTCACTACTGTTATTCAACATAGTGTCGGGAGACCTAGCTAGGCAATTAAAGAAATAAGTGGCATCCAAGTTGGAAAGGTAAAAATAAAACTATTTCTATTTGTAGATAACATGCTATTATCTATACAAAACCCTAAAGACCTGAGCAAAACTCTGTCAGAGTAATGAACAAATTGTAAAGTTGCAGCACACAAAATCAGTATGTAGAAAATCTGTTGCATTTTCACACAATAAGAACTGACTAATAGAAATTAAGAAAACAATTCTATGTTCAATTGCATCAAACAAATAAAGTGCTTAGGAGTAAATTTAACCACTGAGGTGAAAAATCCAGACACCAAAAACTGTAAGACATTGGTTTAATAAATTGAAGAATAGCCAAGTAAATGAAAAGATACTCAGTGTGCATGGGTTCAAAAAAATAAGATTGTTGAAATAGCCATACCACCCAAAGCAATGTACAGAGTTAATGCAGTTCCTATCAGTGTTTCAGTAATTTTTACAGAAACAGAACACACAATTTGTATGGAACCACTAAAAACCTCACATAGACAAAGGAAACTTAAAAAGAAAGTCAAACCTGGAGACATCACACTGTCTTGTTTCAAACCATATTATAAAATTACAGTAATCAAAACAGATACATCATTATAAAGCAGTTGTAGATCAATGGAACAGAATAGAGAACCAGAAAACATTCATGCATATATGGTCAATTCATGCATGATAAAGGAGTCCAGAAATTCCAATAGGAAAAGGACAGGCCCTTCAAACAAATGGTTTTGGGGAAAACTCAACAGCCGCTGTCAGAAAAACAACACTAGACCACTACTGACACCATACACAGAACCAGCTCAACATGAGCCAGCGATTCAAACATGACATGAAGCGATCAAACACCTAGAAAATAATATAGGTGGTAACACTCTTTAACATCATTCTTGGCAGTAATTATTTGGTTCTGACATGAAAAGTGAACAAAAGCAAAACTAAGTGGAACTATATCAATGTAAAAGCTTCTTCACGTCAAAGGAAATTGTCTGCGATCTGAACAGGCCGACCCACTGCATGGCGATGTTAAGGAGTACGCATCGTTTCCTGGCATGCCGCTTCCATTTTGTTTTAAACAATGTGTGTTTCACTGATCACTCTCATTTTAGAAATGAGAATATTTTCATCCATTTGAGAATAATCTTTCTAGGAGAACTTGACTGCGCAGTCATGATGCAAATGCCCATCTGAGAGGTAGGTTTTCATCTTTGTACCCTGCCCAGCTCCCCCTCCTTGAGGGATCTTTTCTATCCATCCTTGGGAGGCAGGGAGAGACCTCTGCGGTCTAGAACACGCTAAGATGTTTGAATTCTTTGCAAAAGTCTCTGAGGCCACGTTCAGTCAGAACTGATCAAAAGTTATGTAGGTATTTCTGTTGCTGTCTTCAGCCTGTTAATAGATAAATGTGGTGCGTGCTGCCATCGTGGTCTTCATGTGAAGGCCGCAGAGGTAACTTGGGCTGCAGCCTACTTTTGGCAGCTTGGCAATCTCTCAAAGCAAATGTCAGGGCTTTGGCTATATCTGAATCAAAACACAGGCAGAAATAAAATCTTAAGGTACCTCTTAGGGCCAAAATAAAGGCCTAAAATAACCCCCCTCCCATCCCTCGAGGTCTCATGGAGATCAGTTTAATCTGCCATTCACGTGTTAATAGAGCATGCGGGCATTCTTTGAGAAACATCTCGGTTCTCTCCATTATAGATCTTATAAAACATGTGATATGCCTCCTTCTCACTTCTGTGTGCAAAGTGGGATTCTTGCACTTGGGGTAGGGGTGTCATGAGGGTCCTTACAGTCTGTATGTTAAAGTTATTTTCCTGCACTTCATGACCATGCCCAAGGGGCAGCCAGCTTTAGAGTGGCACTGAGTTCAGTGCTGTTTTACTGCCGCTTAAAATCCCCTTTGGCAGAAAGAACGAAAAGAAGGGCGTGGAGGCCTTAGTTCATTGAGGATGTATGTTGGCATCTCCCAGTCTGCATGAGTGTGTGGCTGGTGGCAAAATCGGAGGCTCCTGCTCCTCAGCATTCACGGGGGAGGTGGGTTTTTGTCCCCTTCCCAGGGCCGGGGAGGGCTGGCCGCTGCGCCAGCTTCCTGGGCGGATGGGTCAGGCCAGGCTGGCCCGCCACCCGCTCCCCTGGGGTGGCTCAGCCTCCCCAACAGATGGGGGAGGAGCTGTCAGATCCTGGTGCTGGCTTATGGTGAGCGATGCTCAGCACAGGAGACGGGCCCAGGTGCCAGCTCCCTCTTGAGCTCACCCCCGCAGGGCCAGGCCAGCCTCTGACTGCTCAGCTCACTGCCATTCCTTTCCTTCTAATGAAAAGTCTGGTGGAAAGGATGATGCCAGGTTAAGGAGGGTCTCCCCTTCTCCCCCCACCCCCAAATGCACACCACAAGGGCATTGTCTCCTCTTCGTCAAGAAATCCGTTCATTTGTAGGGTAGGCGGGATGTGGGGTGCAGACAGTTGTAAGCCAGCCGCGCAGTTAAGGGTTTTGACGTCCTCCAAGGTCTAAGTCACCCGCAGACGCCACCAGGCTGATTTCATGACTGAGAGTGTCTGCCACCCCCTACCTGCCGCCCTCTGTGTCGGCTTCTCTCCCCCATCTAACAACAAAGTCATTTCTAGGGTCTCATTGGAGAATGACATCCACCGTCACAGAAGCATGTGCTGGCAAAGAGCAATACTGTCTTAGCTTCGTATATAAAGAAACTCCCTCATGTGCTGAGCAGCAAAAGAAATTTCATATTAATTTACAGATCTGGTCAAACCAACATGGTTTTCTTACACATGCTAATCATACGTTTATTAGAGCCGAAAGCAAACGCCTGCTGCTTGAGTTTTTTTCAAGTACAGGTTTCTGAAATTCAGCTTGTGGACGTACTACAAGCTTGTGGACCCGCAAATGAGCTGTGTGTCTTTTGCTCCCTCGATTCAAACCATCCCTAATGCTACGTGAATCCTGCATAAAAGCATCCGAGTGCATTATGCCATTTTCTAATTTTAAACAAACTTGATTTAAGCATGTGGGCAGATTGCTTCCTTAGCTGCTTAGAAAACCATCTCTGCTGTACCCACAGGGTAGGTGACCTGGGGACAGCCCTTGTGAAACAGTAGTGGACACTATTGGTCGGCCACATGCTGCCCAACTAACACTTCTCTGTTGGAGATGAAGTCCTGTCTCTGGAAGCAGCTTGCTGCCACGTGGAAAGTTTTTTTATCGTTACCAGTACAGGTACACACCAGTGTCTGGACCGCCAATCCATGAGGCTTCGCTGCACAGCACGGTCATAGCAGGAGGAAGAAGCGCAAATAATTAGTGAGCAAGTGAATGCTTGCTTGCTTATGGGCTTGCAGAATCCAGGCTCTTTTGAACGTGTTTCATTTTGCATCTGGAGATGCCGCGTTACAGTGGCTGACCCCACAATCATCTCGCTCCTATGAGTGAAAGATGATGTTGAAACTTAAGAAGGGGGAAAACACCGATAGTTAGAAACACACACACACACACACACACACACACTGTCTCATGTGCCCTGTGTCCTGTGATGACCAAGAAGCCAGGATCCTGGCAGAACGGGGCGACAAGTTGAGGAAAATGAGACTCATAACAGCACTTTGCAACAGACAAAAATTGCTGCATATTCTTCAGGTATATAGAACAGTGAAATAAATGCATAGTCATTTTTTTTCTCAAATGCCCAGGCCACTTTGTAGAAAAGGAAATGATTTTATAAATCCACTTTAGACCTGCAGAAGTTATAAGAAAACAAAGCTGTTACTTGGGTGAGTAACTGAAGCCTCACTAGTGAGAAGTGACAGATGTTTTAACAGATGGACAGTCAATGGACTGATGACCAGACTATCTACTAAGTCCTCATCTGAGTAAAAACAGCCTCCTCCATGTGTAGACCTCTCCTGGGCCAATATCCTAAGTCATTGTTCATGAAAAATTATATGTATACTGTGATGTGCATGAACATTTCATAAAACTGCTTTTTACTTTGCATGAAGTCCCATGTTAAATTTCTATTGAGTACATATCTTTAGAAGTAAGATCATTTCTTTGCATAGGCCATAAACTGCCTTAAAGATAAAGAGTATCATTTGGTATTATCACTTTTATGTTTATGTGAAAACTCACATTTTTTAAAAAAGATTTATTTATTTATGCATACAGAACTGGGGTATAAGCCAGAGGTGCAGGGACATGAGAGGATTCACCAGACCCAGAGTGGGGAGCAGAGTGATGAAGCACACTGCTGAGGGGAGCAGTGGGCGGGCCAGGAGAGGTCTGCCGCGCCCTGTGGTCACCTACGGGGCAGGGATCGAACTCATGCTGAAGTGGCTTTAGCTACTCAGTGCTGCGCTTTAACCCGCTGCCACCCCAGGAAGGTCGAACACATTGTTAAGCATCCTAATTTTTAAAGATCTTCGCTTATTGAAAATTTCTCTCTAGGGCATATTAAAATGTTACATGTAAGTCGCCTTGGGCTGAAGTGAACGCTGTAACAAGTCCACAGACACAAGGTCCCTTCCGAAACCCTTGGTCTGACACCTTGTCATCGTCCGGAGGCTGTGTCCTGCCTTGTTCCCTGACTCTGCCTGGAATACAGTGGACACTGTCTGTTGATAAAGTGACTTGGTACCTTTACTTGGGACTTCACCTTCAATTCATTCGATGCTTTATCAAGTTACCCATTAAAAGTCTGTTAAGTGCCCATTACATATCGGAGGATGTAAAGGCCAATTAAATATGATTCCTCTCTCCAAAAATGTTGCAGCCAGAAAAAAAAGAGGAAAATAAGCAAAGAAAGGTATTATATCGCAGCAACATTACGACTTCCATAAAAAAACAAGCTACTTTGGGACCACAAAGACAGGGGCCAGTGCTCATTGAGACAACTACAATTTTACTAAAAAAGTCCTGTGTTTCAACCATTTTTTAAAAGACGACACTTTGTAACTGGAATAAGAGGCCATGATAATGTAAAAAAAACACCAGAGTGCTCAAAACTTTTCTATCAATTCTAGCTTTCTGACTTTTGGAAATTCTGTATATTTACCCATGTCTATCACGATGTGTTTCTGACTTAAAGTTCCTTAGTTTCTCTAGGGAAGATAAAAAATGAGTGATCGGAGCCCCTTATTTAGCAATCTGAGTATTTGGCAGGCTGAATTGCTGGATATAAACCAACAAGATTAACGAGAACAGGAATAAACATACCATCCTATATTTAAATTAAAAACCTTATCATACAGATAAAGGACAAGAAAAACACAGACTCATATGAACAAGAAAAAGGCTGAGGATATGGGCTACACAGTTAAATATTGGCCATTATAGGATGCTGTGAAAACCTAGCTCCACCTTTCACAGCTTTTAATGGAGAAGATCTTCATGTCACAGTGAGTCTTGTGCTTACTCCACTGGGAACCAGTCAAAACACGTTTTAAAAATAATCAGTTTGGTTTTCTGGGAAAACCTGAAAGCTGCTTATGCAGAAGATACAGCTATCTGTTTGTCTGTCTGTCTGTCCATCCATACATCCTCTATCTATCTATCTATCCATCATCTATCTACCTATCTATATTTTCCCTGACCTCCATCATGATTTTCATTTTCTACCAACTGCAGAACATTTATCAAGCTTGTAGCAATTCTGCACAGTTCAGTCAGGTCTGTCATTCAGATGACTCTCAGTCAGCATTCTAGAATGAGCTGCTCTTTTCTTGCCTTAAAGTCTTCTTGTAATGTAGACTTCCATTCTTCCTACCAGAGTTCCACCCACCAGACGGGAATTGTCATTTTTTTTTTTTTTTTGTAACCTCTTTGCCTCTGCTTTCCAAGCAATTGCAGGGATCAGAGACCAGGTTTCCCTACCTTGATGTCTTGCTGTAGCTTTAATCATCTTGTTCATTTGCTCTTGGTACTTAGTTTGTAACTACGGTGAAAGAATCTGGCCACATGATCTGAACAGGCTAATCCGGACTTGAGCTTACAATTTAGGAAGTGTTATTTCTTTTCATTGTAAGGAATATAGCAAAATTCAACCTGCGTGCACTTAACTCTGAATTAATGGTGTTCACCAGCATCTTCTCAATGATTAAGTCACTGTACGGGCCATCAGCTGAATGTGCAGAATAATTGAATCCCTGCCCATCGTGTCATTGGCCTGTGTCTGGGAATAAAGCAACAGTTTGAGTCTGAAGTAAAACCCATACAAATGTGATGTCCTGAAAAATGACAGTATTTTCATCTGTTTTCACAAGGAAGGGGTGGCCATTTCCATTGTCCCCTGGTGGGGGAAGGGAATGCAGTAAGCCAGACAGCTGCAGCCCAGTCCTGGGAAGTCCAAGTTTGGAGACCTTGACTGGCAAAGCCTTTGATGGTGGGTCACTCTGGAGCCGCACACCCTGCCCTGGAGCTCCGAGCTGGCAGAATAAATTGCTCTGTGCTCTCAGAGCGCCATTCTTTGATTTTTCTCTGTTGCCTGCTAGCTTGTTTCTGGCATGCAAGTGGTGTTTATTCATTGAATAAGTCCTTCTCACCATATCTTCACTAAAAACAGATGGCGTCTCTGCTACATGACATTAGTACACTCCTTAGTGTCCGCAACTTTACAGGGCTCCGCTGAATTTAAGAATGAGCTTTACTCCCAGAAACCACTGCAGGAAAGGTTTTCACTTCTTTATTCTCAACATTATAGTTTGTCTAGAAACATGTGACCTTAAGATTATGTGAGCGGCCCTCCCTGGGGGTGCAGCAGGCTAAAGCACAGAACTAAGAAGCCAAAGGCACTTCAGCATGAGTTCAATCCCTGCCCCAGAGGTGACCCCAGGGTGCAGCAGACCTCTCCTGACCGCCCGCTGCTCCCCTCAGCAGTGGACTTCGTCAGTCAACCTGCTCTGCTCCCCACTCTGTCTCTGGTGAATCCTCTTACCGCCTGCACCTCTGGCCTGTACCCCAGTTCTGTATGCACAAATAAATACATCTTTTAAAAATAACATGTGAGCATGAGGTGACCTAAACTCAAATTTTGTGTTTTGTATTCCTAGAAGACCTGCCATTTTGATTTGGTTTTCACTCAACCAAATTTATCTGGAATTAACATCATATTTTTGGTCTTTATTCTAGTGTCAAAGGCCTTTATTTCTTCTATTTTCAAACTATGTTTGGATGTCAAACCATATTAATGATTTGATGTAGTTAATTCATTTCTCACTTTCAGCCATCCATAAAGTAATAAAGCTCAAATGTTTTATATCACTTGACTGAGACCAATTCTGTGATCTGATTATTAGGTTGTTGTAACTCAAGATTGAAGTTCATACCACTTAGGAAAACTGTATTAACTCATATTAAAAACTATAACTCTGTTCATTTTAGCTCCTTCCCTGTTTTCCTTTGCCATTCTAAAAAACAAGTGAATAGTCTTTTGTTTGTTTTTTTTTAATGTATTTATTTATGCACATAGAACTGGGGTACAGGCCAGAGGTGCAGGGGCAGTGAGAGGATTCACCAGGGACAGAGTGGAGAGCAGAGCAGGCAGATCAACGAAGTCCACTGCTGAGGGGAGCAGTGGGCGGGTCAGGAGGGGTCTGCTGTGCCCTGTGGGCCACCTCTGGGTGCCCAGAATTGAACTCGCACTGAAGCTGCTGCGGCCAGCGTGCAGTGCTGCGTCCTAAGCTGTTGTGCCACCAGGGAGGCTTGTTTTATTTTTTAAACAGAGGATAACCACTTCAAATGTGTTGTTGCTTTGTAACCTCATCCTAGAGAATATGATAATTCTTTATCAGGCTCAGTATTTCAGCAGTTACTTGAATTAGGTGTATGCGCCACGAGTCTCCCTGCACAATGAGTCAGCGAGGTAGCCCTCCTCAGGAGAGGACAGAGTGTCCTCTCAGTGGACATGCCCTGGTGCGGCCATTCTCAAACCTAACCAGAGCCGGTGTCTCTGTGGTGCTGACTTGACACAGCTGAGTGTAAGCTTGTTCTAGTGCAATCTTTAGCACCGCTAACCCTTACTCAGAAGCACTTTTCATTAAGTCATAAATAAATCTCTAGCATTGGGCCCTCCCTGGTGGTGCAGCGGGTCAGAGCACAGCCCTACAAAGCCGGCCACAGCCCCTGCAGCGCGAGTTCGATCCCCGGCAGGGAGGGACCCCAGGGTGCAGCAGACCCCTCTTGTCTCCCCGCTGCTCCCCTCAGTAGTGCAGCTCAATCAACCTGCCTGTTCTGCTCCCCACTCTGTCTCTAGTGAATCCTTTCACCCCCCACAACTCTGACCTGTACCCCAGTTCTGTATGCATAAATAAATCCATAAAAAATAAATTGTAATTAAACCCTTATGAAGCAAACCCATGGCTTATTGCTTGGTATAACCATCTTAATTGTGCCCTTAGTTATTTTCCATATTATGAACATCTTTCTTCTGCTTTTTAGTTATATTAGCGCTTATTCTCTGGCATTCCATGTATCTGAAAGTATTGTAAAACATGTCAATAGGTCATCACTTTATCCCTTTTAATACCTAAATTATTTTCCTAGGCGTAAGTTATTTCTGTACTCAGTGTTTTCATGCAATTTAATGTTACTAGATTTACATTTGGAAATCAGAAATAAAGTACTTGTCAACGACTCCTCTGATTTATGAGCCAAGGAATAAAACTGCTTTTCTAGAAGCGGACAAACTTGATAAGCATAGTGTTACTAGGGAGTTTTGTTGGCTTTTGTTTTTAGGGGCCTAAAAGTGGCAGCAGTGAAGCTTTCCCCCAAATGGCTGGGGTTTCTAAATGCGATATGCCATGTGAGCATTGCTGGCTAAGAATGCATTTTGCAAGATGTTTTTGTTTGTTAGAAGCTCTGTTTTCTGTCTGGGGGCGTCTCTTTGTGGGGATGTGGCTCTGTTGTACCTGGAGGGAGCTTACAGTTAAACCTATGAACGTGTTGTTGTGTAACCACTTTGTCAGTGGGGGAAGATTCTTCAAATCCAAAGTCTGCTCAAGACCGCCTACAAGTTTCCAAACTTCGAAGGTGTTTTTGAGAAAGTGCAATGTTCAGAGATATTTGCGGCCATTTCTCAATTCGATCAGTCTCACTATTTCATTTTTGATAACAAGAATTCCAAGGCGTGCAGAAAACTGCAGGAATCCCTGGCTTAGAGAAAGTCTTTTAAGACAAGACATGATATTTGATAACTGAAAGAAGAGCTATGACTTCAGAAGGATTTCCTGTAACCCAGGGCTATGGGTCCAGACAGGTAACATCTTAGTCATCATCTACACTTTATTTTTATAGAGCACACACTGGCTTTAATAAGTGCTGAAAACCATATATTTTGTAAACTTCTCTTTCAATTACTCATTTCTCCAAAGCTATGAACAAGTAATCTTTGCAACTAGTATTAATATTTATTCAATAAAAGAGATTAGAATTTTCTTTAGACAAACAAACCTAAACCAACTTTAACTATGTCTCTATAAAATGGTAAAATTAACTACCAGTGCTGTTGAAAACTAGATTGTGTCCCAGAAATAAATTCTGAGATAGGCACCAATGCCAAAATGTAGTTCTATTTTTCCATTATATATATTATTAATTTTAGATTTGATATTCAGAATATCTTAAGTTTTTTGCAAGCAATCCCTTTATGTTGAACAATAAGTTACACTAGACTTTCTCAGCACACAGTGTATATATTATGTCGAAAAGACAGCACCTTTGCCTGGGATATTCCAGGCCTTTCTGCTAAGAACCTGTGTTAGTTCATGCTCCTTAGTTTCAAGGAAAGGGGCAAGAGAGAAAAGAAACACACTTTCAAGAATATGTCACCTGGGTGAATTTGTAAGTTCCAATTTGCTATTTTCACTAGACCGCTTGAACTGTCCTAGAAATAAATCAATGGTGAGATCATTCCTCTAGGCCTGTTCTCTTTTTCACTCTTTAAACCTAGTAATTTTCCATCTCTGGCTCTTTACATGAAAAGCATTTGCAGCTCCTGGGACATTTCAGCTGTTGACACGTTAGGAACCTCCAACTCTGTGTAGGTGTTTTGAAGTAAATTGGAAACATGGAGGTGGAAGAAAAGCCATATGTCCTGAGAAGTTTTATTTTATTTTATTTTTTTTTTTTTAAGTGAAAGGAGAGTTGCAAGAACAACAGGCAGGGAAGAAACAGCTCCTGTAGCAAGAAGGTCACCAGCGGAGAATATGTAGAGCCTGTGTTGATCGGACAACTCTTAGCAAAAATAACTATTGTTTCACTATGGAGAGAGTATGAAAAATGAAGGAATATAGGTGACAGAATGGTTTTTTTTTTTTGAATGGGTAAAATTCACATCCAAAGACAACTTTAGCCACTGGTAAGCTTTCGTTTTAATAAGTCATCGGATTGATTTTAACATGGGAGCATGAACTTGAGCTCTACTTGTTGTATTCGAGGACGGTGTTTCCTTGCAGCAACACAGATTGGGCCGTTCCCGACTGCAGTGCACCTTCTGAGGAAACAGGTGTAATCTCTGTGGACGATTCTCAAACTGGGTAATATTTAATGGGTAAGGAGGCACGATAATCCCTTTGCTTTTTGGCTGTCCACACATAAATTAAAATACTTTGTATATTTGTGAGTGCCGAAAAGTGGCCAGTGTTTAAAAATCACGATGCACGGCACACACAACAGCAGCAACACCTTTTTTCTCTGTATCCGGAAGCGAGGGGGCTGGCGTGGAGAAATGTGGAGAACATTTCCCTTAAACAGAAGAGGCCAAATGTAAACTCCAGTAAACACGACTTAGTAAATAAAATGAAACTCAGTCAAGACCTTAGGAAGGAAATCCTGCGGGAGCCCAGCCGCTGTGCTGGGAGTAGCCCTGTCAGCGTCGTCCCTCAGGCCCAGCTGCCAGGACGCAGCGCCCTGTGAGGGCTGCAGGGGCCAGGGCGGCGCAGGGCGTGTTCTCCACCACGTGGTGATTTCAGTCTGTTTTGTGCCATGGAAAAATAATTGTGTCTTTATTTTGAATTCAATGGCTTTGTCAAGAGGGACATTTATTTCTGAAGGCCAGAATGTCAGACGGTAGCTCGGAGCGAGGCTGGAGCAGGTGCTGGGCGGCCTTGTCCGAGCTCTAAACTCGAAGTCGGAGAGAACGGCTGCACGCCAGAGACCGCCGCCAGGGTGGATGGGGAGTGGGATCAACAGTGGGAGGGGTGTCCACAGGACTGGGCGTCACGGCACCCGGTGATGTGGTGATGAGACTACGCGGGGTGGCAGCCGAGATGGAGAAAGGCACAAAATGATGGGGAAGTAACCGTATTTTAAAAAAGGAAGCCATGGGGACAATGCTGTGTCTGGACTTTCTGACCCAGGGGCCGTGGTTGCACTGCAGTGACGAGCTCCCCTCCTGGCTCTGGCTGTTTCTGGTCACGCCTTTCGACTTGTCTCGTCTCATTGCAGTCGGGCCACAGACCTGCAGCATCAACTTGTGTTTCCTTCCCTCTTTCCCTCAACCTCACGTCTGCCTCTCTGTCACCATTTTCTTTCCTTGGGCTTGGAATTTTGAATTTCTTTTTCAGTTCAGTGCATCTCCTGTCTTCTGTAAAAGCCTAAACTTGTAGGTGGGAGTTTTGCTACGGTGCATCTGTGAGAGCAACAGTAGAGAAAGAAAACTTTGCTAGAGCTTTTTCCCTCTCGAAAACCAACTCTGACAGATCTCGAACAGCAGTTCCCTGTGCACTTCAGCGGTGCCTGGGGACATGGCAAGGCTTGGAGAAAATTCTAGCAAGATACTGGCTTCGTCTCGTCCAGGGCTCAGTCGCAAAGTTTATCCCGGTGCCCAGCAGCATGGCGGCGGCCGCCGGGAAGGCGACCTGCAGGCTGAGCTGCTGCCAGTGGCTCCCTCAGGCTCTGGCCCTGCGCGACTGCAGCGCCTCGTTACCGGGACTGTCGTCTTACAGTGTTGTTACCGTTCCGATTTCCCTGCCAGCCTTCAAATTGGATCCTGTGGGTCCAGAGAAAATAAGAGGTGCGTTATTCCCTGACTCCTGGGCTCGTGACAGTGCCCTGTGACACATCAGCCTCTGTTAGATTCATATTATTTTTATGAAATTGCTGTGTGAGAGAGGCTGGTTGAAGGCTCGGGGCACTCTGGCTCCAAGTAAAACAGGAGCCAAGTGCTTCCCTGGCGACATTTTGATTGAAGCCATGTGCAGCCAAGTTGGTTTTATTCAGGCCCCCCACTTAAAGGTGGGGGTGCTTGATGAAAGGTTTTTGATCAAGGGGAAGACACACGTGTGTTCCAAAATGCAGTGACCAGGTCCTCCGAGCAGCATGGTTACCCCTCGACTTGTTTTGGGGAGCTGTGCCAGGGTTTCAGTATTTAAACTCCACTTTGACCCCAAATTATGAATACACACAAGTTGCTCCAAACTGACTCTGAAACTCCACCCGCCTCCTGCCATCAGGGCCAGCACTGAACCAAGCAAATGGACCTTGAATCCCACAGAGCCGCCTAAAGGTTGATGGGCCACGTGAGCGTTCTGGCTTGTTCCTGACCTGTCCTCAGCTGCCCTGCCTCTGTGACAATGCTCTTGGGAATCCTTCTTCTCTGCGTTTCCAGTCTCTCCCTCTTTTTTTTTTTTTTTAAGACTTATTTGTGCATACAGAACTGGGGTACAGGCCAGAGGCTCAGGGGCGGCGAGAGGCTTCACCAGAGACAGAGCGGGGAAACAGAACAGGCAGATTGACGAAGTCCACCTGAGGGAGAGCAGTGGGCGGGGCGGGAGAGGTCTGCCATGCCATGTGGTCACCTCCAGGGCAGACGGGAATCGAACTCATGCGGAAGTGGCTTTAGCTTCTTAGTGCTGTGCTTTAACCCGCTGCGCCACCAGGGAGAGCCAGTCCCTCCCTCTTTTAACCCGTGTGCTCAGCTTTCGTTTTGAAAAGAGGCCTCTCCCGGAGCCCGGCGCTCCATGCTGGCACTATCCTTTCCAGTCGGCCAGAGACTTTCTGAAAGGTCGAGGACCTTCGCTCTCACCAATTCTCTAGCCCCATTTTCATATCTACCAATAGCAACGAAGACCCTCGCTGCTCACCAGTAAAACTGCTCTTGTTAGGGTTCGCCGACTCGGCTGCTCATCAGAAGTAACATGGGGGCCCTCCCTGGTGGCGCAACAGGGTCACAGCCCCTGCAGCGCAGATTCGATCCCCAGTCAGGGAGGGACCCCAGGGCGTAGCAGACCCCTCCTGACCCACCTGCTGCTCCCCTCAGCTGTGTGCTTCGTCAGTCCACCTGTTCTGCTCCCGCTCTGTCTCTGGTGAGTCCTCTCACTGCCTGAGCCTCTGGCTGCATCCCAGTTCTGTCTGCAAATAAATAAAACTTTAAATAGTATGCACACATCAAAACTGATTCTTCCCTAAACCCACATCATAATGCCCAATTTAATATGTGTTCCTTATTCTGAATAAAAGCAATGCCCCCATCACCATAACCAAAAGCCCGAGTCATCTCTGATACCCCCTCCCCACACCCCGTCACATCCCATTTGAAACTAAGTCATGTGTTCATAACTCGGAATCTGTGCTCCAGCTCCCGGGGCCTGAGCCTCTGGCCACGCTCTGTTCGACCTGCTGCTATGATTCTCCTGGAGCGCCGTCAGGCGAATGAGGTGTTTTTCAGGTGTGCTACTTTATTAATACCCATGAAAAAGAATGGAAATGAGAAAAATACTGTTTTTTTTTTTTTCCTCTCTGGATGGTGTTTGTCCTCAGAAAATGCCAAAGTGGAAATAAGGCATGTGTTGATTTTAACAAAGACAGAAGGATGAATGATTGGTTACTCATCGCAGACTGTGAGAGGTTTAGCACAGATGTGGCAACTTCTGACTAGATCAAGGAAACGTTTTCCCCTTCTCCCTACCTCTCCCCCGTCTTCTGTCTTTCAGCTTTTCTTTTCTTCTCTCTCTGTACCTCCATGGTAAATTGAGCATCAACCTCTGGGCATAATGAACTCCCCCCTATTCCATGAGATGTGTTTGAGGGTGTTAACGCCACAGATGTGAGCATGCATGGTGGTGGCAAGAGAGAAGGAGCTTGAAAGCTTGGTCACCCGAGCTAGAGTCATCCTTCCCTTATGAAGCGCTACTCAGGAATCCAGTAGGCACCTACAGGGGAGAGGCAAGGAGGGGCCAGAGGAGGGAGGTTGGAGGGAGGTGGGTACCGTGGTGATGACAGGCGGTGAAGTGGGGGAGGGGAAATAAATTTGTTTTAAAATGAACAATAGTGTAAATAGAATATACATTAACAGAAAATGAGAAAGGCATTGTATAAAAGCCAGAAAATAGAAGCAGCAGTCAGTCAAGATGGTCACGTAATTTTCTGAGTGTAGCTTCACATTCTACAGAAGGTCAGAACCTTCCCCAGGGCGTAGGCCCGTGTTGGAGCATTCCTTCTGGCCAACTCGCTTCTTCATCCTTTCAAGGCCAGCATCTCCCCTGGCTACTTCTCGGCGGCCGTCTGGGCTGGTTGGTGATGGATGGGGGCGCTTGAGAGGCACCGGGCTGAGTGATGGGGAGCCAGGACTGGGAGCGTTGCGGGCTGTTTCCTGAGCCACATGACAGGCAAATCATCGGTGTGACCTGATTGATCCCCTGGGAGGGAAGTGGGTTTTAAACTGTATTTTTTTCAAGGGAATGTCAATATGCATGAAAATCTGGAAGTGCTTATTGAATTAGAAAGTGGAAACAAATGGGATGAGCTTGGCGCCAGATAACGGGCGTGGGTTTAGGGAACCGGCTGGCCCGGTGGGTTTCATCTTCTCAGGCCAATTAGAAAAGAGAAGTGGCAACTCACAGACAGGGGCCAGTGACGGGCGGATCACGCGGGCTTGGGCCACGCCTGATTTCCGCAGTGAGGGCCACAGGTGGCCACGTGTGTGGGGACTGCCATAACAAGCTAACTCCTGGGAAACAGTAGCCCCTGCTCTGTGTCTGGACTTTTCTGTAGTGGTTACCTGGACCTTTTGTGCTTCGCCATGGGTTCTGTTACTGGGCTTTTATGTACATTCTATCGTTACCCTTCTTTCCCCTGCTCTTCAGTAAATGTTTGCCACCATCTTGGTCTTTAGTCGAAAAGTCCCACTGTGTGGCCTCTTTTCTCACAAAACCTTTTACAGATAAATGCCCATAATGCCAATAAGTCAGTCCCGTTTTCTAAAAGGTTCTCAGACAAAGGAGTCACATATGACTTGTGATTAAGAAAGAAAGTGTAAAAAAGAACATAAGCATGACTGTGATTTTTATAAATGAAAAATACATTCAAGGAGAAACCTAGACAACGAGACACAGTGTTGGAGATGAAGTAGCCACTCAACATCATGAATTTTTAAGAAATAAAACCTTTGAAAAATGAAAGCATGAATTTTTCTCTGAAAAAAGTCATAACAGGCAGCACAAAATACTGATGAACAAAGGGTTCTCATCAGGGATGCGTTTATATGGAGGGAACATGATCTGCCCTGAAAGTTCTCTTCTGAACTCAAAAAAAATTATGTGTTTTCCATTGACAGATCATCATACAGAAATATAGCACTAAAATAAGTAGGAAAAATACATGATCTGAATTGATGCTTAGTGTGCAAAAAATTGCTTTTGCAAACTACTGGAAGTCAGGTCCAGACCAGGCTAGAACCACTTTTCCAATGACTCATAGAAAAGTCACATCTTTGAGCCAGTTGCAATCATGTACTGAACTTCCGCCATTTCTGAGTGTGCAGTTCAGTTGTGTCAGCTACACGCACGTGTGCTGTAAAACCCCTAGAACTTCTCATCTTGCCAAGGTGAGACCCTGTACCCATTAAGCAACCCCCATCCCTCTGCTACCATCCCTGCCCACCACCTTAATGTCTTCAGGTTTTGATATTGGTCATTCTCGCGGGTCTGAGGTGATACATCTTAAGTTTGGACTTGCATTTCCTTAATGATTGTGCCACTTGCGGGCCGTCTTATATAATCTCTTCCCAAAAAGGAGCATTCAGTCCATTTTATAATCCAGTCATTTGCTTTGTTGGTGTTGATTGACAGTAGTTCTTTGTATATCCTCGATATTGAACCCAGCTAAAATATATGATTCACAGATTTTCCCACTGTGTGGAGTGCTGTTGGTCACACCCTTTGATGCACACAGTGCACCCCTATCCCCTCTGCCTTAGCGCCTCCCTTCACCTCTGCTACCTCAATGCAGGTATCAGTGTCCATTCGTTTTTTTAACCTTTTTTTCTCCTTTCATCGACTTTATTTTCTTATATTGCCCATAGAGTTCAACTCATCCAGTGTTTGTCTGTCTCTCTCTGGATAGTTTTGCTTCATATCATCCCTTAAGTTTCTTCCATTTTGCCGCAAATAGCAGAATTTCATCTTTCCTTGAATAGTAGTCCACTGTGTCTTTACACCGCCTTCTATTCCACCTTCTCCTAGTGCCCACTTAGGTCGCTCCCGTACTTGATACTGTAAGTAGTGCTGCAGTGAACACTGAGATCCATGTAGCTTTTCAGGTTCGTTCTCTGTTCTTCAGAGAGCTACCCAGAGGTGGGATTGCTGCTCATGTGGTGGTGCTGTTTTCAGTTTTCTGAGGAAGATCCATGCTGCTTTCCAAGATGGCTGCTCCCATCACGACGGTTCCTGTAGCTTGTGTCAGAGTTACTCCTGCGTTTCCTTTCCAGCAGCTATTGTTAATCCTCACTCAGATAAGTCCCGCCCACCGAAGAGAGTGATAGCTCACTGTGGTTTCCACTTGCGTTTTCTAGTCAAAAGTACGATGAACATTTTTGATGTGTCCACTGGCCATCTTTGAACAACTGTCTTTTCAGATCTTCTACTGATTTTCTAATTAGGTTGGTTGGGGTGGGCGTGGGGGGGTTGTTGTTAAATTGGACTAGTTCTCCAAGGTATTTTTTTTGCCCATTGTCGAAATCTTGAAGTCATTATTTCCATTTGAAATTTTCTCATATTTGCTCTGTCCCTGTTATACTTCTCATGTCATTCATCAGTTGTTTTCTTACTTCAATAGCATCGTGATTCTGTTGCTTCAGAATCTTCTCTGGGTTCTGATGGATTTAGACTCCTCCCCATTTTTGTTACCCTACCACTGTGGTGTGTTGGTAACACTGGGGAGGAATCATAAAATGTAAATATAAACCTTAAAATCAATTAAAAATTAACTTATTAAAATTTTAATTTTTACCAGGGTAGTTTGGTTTACCATGTCACATATGACTTAGGAGTATAGGTTCACACCTCTTAGCTGTAGTCACTACACTGCACCCAGTCTTTTGATTTAAGCATAATCATCTCTGTTATTGAGATTGAGAATTCAAGGATGGATTAAACACTATGGCTGTACTTTCTCTGTGGGTCCTCAGCGGATGTAGCATTTATTGAGTTTGAGGGTTTTGAAAAACTTTAAATGGATAAGACATTTCTTAGACCAGCTGGGAAAACTGACTTTTTTTTTTTTAATTAACAAACGCAATCTGAAAAAAAAATAAGTTTCTAAGTACAACTGTGGAATATTGCCGAGATTTCATTCATTCCATTCATTTAGTCTACCTCACTCCTGCATTTCCTGGACAATGTGAATTCACGAACATCTTTTCACTTGATTTAGGATAGTACTGAAATTATTAAGAAATGGAAAGATTCTCCACTGTCTTTGACAGTATGTGTAGCAATATGCTTATTTCTCTGAGATGTGTGTCCAGAGCCAAGTGGGTGTTGGCTGGCTCTCTCTGCCCTTCCCACCATCATGCCTGGTGGCAGCTGCTCTCTGAGGGAGAGACAGACTGTGGTTCCCCAGCGGCTGGGCTCATTTTCCATGGCTTATTCATAATCCAAGAGCAATAGGTCCCAACATCGATGTCATTGAAAACAATCCAGGCTGAGAGTTCTTAGACGCTTCCGTCGACCCCTTAATCTAGGGATTTGCAGATGTTTTTCCTTGGAAGTGGTGCAGTTGGGCAAAGTTAGAATACCAACAGCTATTTTTGAATTTCTGTATCTTTTAAAGATTGTCACACTATTTCTTGGATATATAAAGCAAGATAAGCTTCCATTTTGCTTTCTTAATTTTTGATGAAATGGGTTCATGTCATTAAGGTTCTCCTTATTTTCAGTCAGATTCCCTCATTAATGATTGAGATTTTTTCATAGAAGAATTGGATTTAATAATATTTTTATAAAGTTAGAAAAGCCATCTGCATTATGTATGATATCACTTAGATCTTATGAATGAAGAAGAATTATTGTCAAGTCTAAAAGTCTCTAGGAAAGAAGAGTTTATATAGCTTAAAATCCAGATATATCCCAAATATAGTCTCTCCTGCTGATGGTTTGAAGCCGCTGATAGAGTGACCAGTGTACTTTACGATCACTCACAAAAACCTATGAAAACCCTGGCCACAGGAACAGGTGGGGAGAAATCACACTTGGGCTGAGAAGAGAATGTTCTTTACTAGAGAGCAAGAATCTTTCGATTCTAAGAAGATACAGAATTAAAGTATTTTTTTTTCATTGAAGACCTTATATAATATTTTGTTTTAAGAATTTGTGTATCTTCAGAAACTTAAATAACATAGAAAGTTAAAGATTGTCCCAGTGCAGTCCGACCACTCCAATTTAAAATGCATATTCATTCAAATTTGGGATGTTGAGGTTTTTATTAGAATACTTAAAATCACTTAATATCCTTGGCATTTATGAAGTTTAACTTTATAGATGTATGAGAACCATTGAAGCATTTAGGAAGTCTACCTACTCAGGCATTTAGAACTCTTAAATAAAGTTTGTAAAAAGGAAAATCGCACTCAGGGCCCCCTGAGATCAGTTTCTGTGTGCCTGAGACTCCCGGCTCCTTCAAGGCTTCCGTGTGGTCACACTGTGCTCATTACACTAACGGTCACCTCTCCTCTCTGCTCCCCAGGCAGGCCAGGGGCTTCTCCTGACACCTCACGCGGTAGGGCGCGCAGGATGAGAGGGCACACAGGGGTCTGGGAACGTGACTAGAGATTTGGAGACCCATGCCCGCGGGTGTGGACTCCCATCGACAGGTCGGACTCATACAACAGAGTAGAAAAGCGTCCCCAGGGCTGCGGGTGAGACGACAGGAAGAGGACAGTGAAGGGAGACACATTCAGGTGGGCAGGGATGCGGCCTGGGGGCCTCGTGTAACTGCCTGTGCTGACACACTGTCCTGTGTACACTTGCTGACAGAGTGGAAACTCTCCTGTCACCTTCTCTCCCCTCTTCCTTGCCCTTATCCCCATCTGCCTCTCTTCCCCCTCTTCTCTCTCTCTCTCTCACGTGCACATTCTCTCAGTCTCACACACACACACACACACACACACGTGCACATTCTCTCAGTCTCACACACACATACACACATGTACATTCTCAGTCTCACACACACATGTACATTCTCTCAGTCTCTCTCTCACACACACACACACAAGTCAATGTCGAAGTAATGAATGTTTTCATTAACTAAAAATACTTTAGTGCTTGCTTTTTTGCTTCGATTGATAACTTCCAAAATGCTTCCCATTACCACCTGTATTCTGTGTTAAGACTGACAGAAATAAGCTTTCTTCTGTTCACATTTAGAATTTGGGAAAACTTTCGTAGCCAACTTCCCATTGACTCCTAGAAATGTATGTGTTGTAAGAGGAAAATGTCTTTTCAGTGGAAGAGATGTGCCAGTCATTAGTACGCGAAGCCATCCCCACCCTGTCTGAAGTCCTAAGCAGCTAGCTGTCCATTTTTTAGGACTTGCTCTGTATCGTAATAAATATACAGGATTTCACCCACAACAGAATTAAATAAAAATTTCACTTCAGTAGAGTTTAAAGTATGTATACGGCATATGGGTATATTTTGAAATCGGTTATAAATGAATGAATCTGTTCTTTCTCACAAACTGTCAACGGAATCCTGATGTGCTCAGCCTGTCCATTCCCTTGCTCAAAGGTTGTTTTTGAAAATGCTACCCACATGCTTATTGTTTAAGTGAATTTTGTGAACTTTAATAAGTGAGACTTTCTGAAGGTGGCCACTCTGACTAAATTCTTATTGGCAAGCATCATCCCCCCCTAAATACTTCCATCTGTTTTCATTGCTCAGTGTGCCCTAAAATTAGCAGCCCATGAGGAAGGTTGGCAATTCTCATGCCAAATCATAAAACAGCGAGCCCTGGGGTGGGGTGGGGGCACTCGCCTGGGCAGGTCTGAGTCTCACCTTAGCAAGGCTGCGTGGGGGTGTCACACTGGTGTGGGGAGCTCCTGAAATTCAACATTCACGATTCCCACTATTCCCTGTGACGTTCAGCAAGACAAAAGTTTTCAAAATAAAACTATTGCGTATCATGTTAGCTCAAAGACGACGTTTAACTTCACAAGTAGATCTGACTTGCTAGCTATCACAGTGCAATCTGGAATCATTTTTCTCCTGTGACAGTTTTTCCCCTTATTTTCTGTTTGTATCCATTGCAGGACTCTAAAAAACATTGGACGGTAACACATACGGTTGATTTATTAGTTTTCAGCTCGGGGGAGGCACAATTGATATTTATGAGTTGCACATATTTAAAGTGAAGTTGATGTTTGGACGCCAGCACATACGAGTGAAGCTGGCAGCAACAGCAGGTTGGGCTGGCTGGTCACCGTGGCGCGCTGTGGATTCCGTGGCTCGCGCTCACCCCGCCGCCGCCTCTTCCCAGGTCAGCACTGATGTGCTGTGTCGGTGCAGGCTGCTTGGCTTTTTCCGTAGCATCCCCTAGAAACGGGGTCCTGCAACAGACTCCTCTGAGGTCTTGCTTCTCGGGCTCGGCATAATTACGTTGAGATTGATTCACACTGTTCTCGCGTGTGGCCATTGCTTAATCCCTTGTTTTTGCTTGTTCATCTCCCGTTGTGCTGATGCACGACTGTTTGTTTATTCACCTTTTGTTAGACATTTGGCTTATTTCCAGCAAAGAGCCGTTTACATAACCTGCGATAAACATTTGTGTATATAGCTTTGCGTGGAAAATGTTCGTTCTTTTCTTAGGTAAATACCCAAGAGTAAAATAGCTGGCACATTCTGGTAAGTGTATGTTTCACTTTTCAAGAAACTGCCAAACGCCTTTTCCAAGTGGTTTTAGATTTTAAATTCTCAGCAGCAGTTGAGAGCTCCTGTGGCCAGGTGTTTTATTTTTAAAGATTTTGTTTTATTCTTGCATAGAAGAACTGAGGTGTATATCAGGGGTGCAGGGACAGTGAGAGGATTCGCCAGAGACAAAGCAGGGAGCTGGACAGGCAGATCTCCTGACACACACTGCTGAGGGGAGCACGGGCAGGTCAGGAGCGGTCTGCCGCGCCCTGGGGTACCTGTGTAGGTAGCACTGATGAGACTCAAGCCCTGGCCAGTATTTTAAATTTTAGTAACTTTATTGGATGTGCAGTGGTGACTATTGTACTTACTTACGTTTCCCTGATGATTTATGGACTTGAACGTCTCTTCACACTGCTTATTTATCATCTGTAGATCCTCCTTAGTGAAGCATCAGTTGACATTTTTGTTCCTATTTTCTTTGGACTGTTTAATACTGAGTGTTCAGTTTTTCACGTGTTTCATACACAGTTCTATAAATTAAAACTGAAAGCTGACTTGATGCTATTTTAAATCAGCCTTCATCCATAAATTCTTCAAGCTAGATCGCTATATCCTATAAAACTGTTCTTATAAGATATTAGAATCACTTCTAATGCAACAATCCATGTTCAAAAACTATGTCACTATTTATGCCTCTTATTTTTTGATTGTGTATGTCTTGGATATGTTAGATTATATTTTTTTCTTAAATGGAGTATTGTGTCCCAAGTTCTCTCTGATGCTATTCCTGATCTATATTTATGAATATATATAAGTGATATATAGCTTTATGTTGATAAAACAGTAACTAAGGGAGGTTAGTGCCTTTGCTTGTCAGGTACTGTTCACAGCAGCTCTTAGTTCCTGATACACCTTAAGCAGTGAATGCCGGTGCCACTCTGAGCCCATTTAGAAATGAGAAACTGAGTCACAGAAAGGAAAGGTACTGGGTGAAGTACCAAGTGAGTTAGTTTTCGCCAAGGCTCTGACCCTGGATATACTCCGTACCCTGCTAAAGGTTTGAAATTTTCTTTAGTAAATTTCTTGAGTCAATAATGATTTTTATCAGTGAACTACAAATCACATCTTAATTTATTTTCCCTTTCCAGTTAACCCTTGCACCAGTGAAATAAAGTTCTAACTTTATTTCCCTGTAAGCAATGAAATTGCCAACACGTACTAAGTGATGGAAGAAAAGAATGTTTATGGGGAAAAAAATCTGAAAATTTAAACTAAATTCTTACACATTGTACTTACTGAATATGATGTAATCACAGATTTTACAAGACTTTCAGAAATACAGCATGTAGATAGACAATTCGTACGCATTGGCTCAACCCGAAATTTATAAGTCACAATTTTGCATCAAAGACAAATTTCAAGATTAGCTTTTTACTGCTTTCTCAGGAACGTGCCAGGACATTTCCCTCTCTGTTTCAAGGAGGGGCAGAGGGTACATGGCCGTGGGTGCCTTGGTGGTGGGTGAGGTGCAGTGACAGACGCCTGCAGTGACAGCTTCTGCAGTTGAGTCATGTGCAGAGTGTAAACCAAGTCACTGTAATAAAAGCATATTAAAGAAAAAGAATATGGAGATAGATATCTGTCACGAACTTCAGGGTCATATCAAGGAAACAAGTTCTCTTGCTCTAACGTTCTTCGAAGGAAGAATTCTAGTAGTCACGTATTCTCCTTTTGATTTCTATTTTAATTGCTGTTTCACAGCACATAATGCCACATCTCATTTAGAACTTCCACTTGATTTTCATTCGCTAATTTTGTCAACATCTATATAATTGCACCATGTGTCTTTACTGAATCGCCACCTCTATAAATCAAGGCTGTAGACGCTTCCTGGGCCTCGCCAAGTTCTCTTTATCTTGTAAACTTTCCGTTACCTCAGAAAATGTCTTTTCTCCGTCCTGTAAATTGCATGCCTCTCCTTCAGACAGATAAGAAAAAAGCAATCAAGTTCTCAGATCAACAGAAACAAGCCTTTTCCTCGCTGCCTGCCAGCTTCCCTCTTCGTCACACAGCGGGACACGTGGCCTGCACAGAGTGCTGCTCTGTGCTTCCAGGAGCGGCTCCACCTCTGCCTCTGCTTTGGCTTCTCCCTTCTCCACGTTTCTTTGCCTGCTCGCTACAAGATGCCCCTACCAGGAGGCTGAGCCTCCTCTCACCCCTGGGCCTCCACAGGCAGCGTGGGACTTATTCCGCTCTCCACTTCCTTGAGGGAGAGGGGAAGCTCACCCGGCGCCGTAGACTGGCAGGGGGTGAGGAGGCTGGTGGGCACCGTGCCCCGGGTTCACGCTCCGCCACTCTGCAGAGCTTTGTCATCTCCAGGGAGCTCAGCCCTGCAGACCTGTCTTCCTTCCTCAGTTGCAGGAATGGTGCCTCTGTGGTGTCCTTCACAGAGTCTCCTCTGTATGAGGCAACTTGGGCAGACCCTCTGCAGTGCGTGAAGACGTGTGTGTGCACACGTCCATCATACAGACGTACTGTTTTTTCTCTTCTTGGGCTCTGTCTCAAGGGAAGGCACACGCTTCCCGACACTGTTATGACTAAGTGGGCTGCTGGGGTCTGAGCGACCCTCTCGCCACCTGCCACGCGGTGTGCACTCCTGCAGGACCTACGAGGGAGGGAGGAGGTGACGTGATTGTCCAGGTTTTTGCTGAGCCAAGGCCGAGCCGCACTTGTTCGTGGCGCCCAAGGCGAGGCCCCCCCCTGGCTGCGTGCCGGGGCTCATGCACAGTGAGGTGAGTCTGGCCCAGCAAGATCTCAACTTGAGTTCCTGCATCTGCTCTTTCCTTTCTCGGCTTCCCAGTGAGTGACCTGTGCTGACTTCAGGTAGTCAGAATGCCCAGCTGTTACCTCATCCAACAGAACACATCCTGGGAAAGCTCCGGTCTTACCTGATTACAGGAAGAGTGCTTTCCTTGATGTAAAAGTGCAAATGATGTTAAGGATTACAGGAATATTTACCTTAGACTATGTAAAATCTCCACGTGAATGTCTGATTCCTGAAAACCCAGCTGATCTCTTTCAAAGTAATGAAAATCTCAGACACTGTTGGATTAATGAAAATTTTAAAAGCAAAGTGGAACACCAACATGTATATTCAGATAGAAAGTCCAATTAGTCTGAAAAGTCTTCACTTCTGATTTCTGTAAGATGGGGAAAAGTTAATGTATTTTTCAAGAGCTCTTAATTTCTTGGTTGAATATTCTTCCTGAATATGGTTGTCTTTGTAGTAGCAAGTAGAGTGTCACTAGAGTCTGGGGGCTCTCCTTCACCCCTTCTTTGCTCACGGTTTTGGCGGGTGGTCTCAGAAAAAGCCAGTGTTGCTGGCATGAAGCCATGTCTGTAAAGTCCAGGCAGGTCTCTCTAGAGGAAACCAGAGAGTGTCCTGGCTAGCAAGCGTCATTAAGGAAAAAGTGCCTCCTCGGCCAACCCTGGGCTCCCGCCAAATGGGAGAGATCTGCACTACATTCCCTCCCGAGCACTGTGGGTCCCCACCATAGTACTGCCGCTTTAGACCAGTGAGTCGCCATGGTGGGTGAAGGCTCTGATTCTTGACCCCTGACACAGCCCAGAACCATCTGTCACGTCAGTGGTTATTTTCAGAATTTCGATCAAATGTAGGTGGGAAAGGAGAAACATATCCGATGAGAACACCATTATCATAGTACCTAGCCCTTGATCTAACTGATGGCGTCCTTCTGGTCCAGGACTTGAGGCCAGACGGAGGGCAGTTTAGAACAAGATGTCGAGCTCCGTTACACAGCTTTCCAAATAGATTCCTAAACCCCAGCTCAGACTCTTCCTTTTGCTTCTCGGTCTCCCCCACCACCCGGCCCCCACGCACATACGCTATAAACAACCTAATCCCTTTAACTTGCCTTTGCATTTGTGCATTCTAAAAAGTTAAAAAGTCTGTCATTCAGAAGTTACAGTTAACATGAGTAATACGGAGGAGATTTGGGCATCATGCCACTGGCCGTTACAATACCTAGCCCTGATGTACGGTTTCTCCTCAGGGACCCTTTCTCTGTGAATAGGCTCCAGACACTGGGGTCCCAAGCTTCAGGCAGGCTGTTGGTCAGCAGTGTGTAGCCCTTTACCAGTCAAGGGATTATCTAAGCCAGCAGGAGAAAGCTATATTAGCTCAGGACATTTGAGCATTTTCTGAAAGATATTTAACAAGAAAAACTCCTGGGAAGCCGATTAAGTACGTTATTTACACCACCGACAGTATTATGTTTCCTGTGAACAGCTGTACAATAGGAATTGCCAAAATTCTAATTCACCACATCAAAATTGACCTTTCCAAATATTTAAGATGTTGGAACTTTAGCTAAATACAGTTTCAGGAGCTCATTAGATTTTCAGGAGTGTGTCTTAGAATGTCATAGTTGCATTTCAAAACGTGGCATTTGAAAATATGTATTTCTGAACATTATTATTGGATTTTTTTCCTATCCCAAACCAATTCATTTTTGTTGTGCAACACCCACACACTATTATCGTTTCAGAAAGATAAATTTCTTTTTTGTGATCTTACAGAGTCTGTGAACTGGCAGGGGGGCGGGGGGGATTACTTATCCAGATTCAAGAGCAAATTCGTTTTCAAGCTAAGCTAGACGCTGAAGAATATACCTTTTTGTCCGGGAGAAGTAGAAAAGAATCCTGAGCTGTTTGTGCAATGTAGCATGTAGCCTGGTTTCCCCGGGGAGGCCTCACCTGGCCTGGCAAGACTGGGAAAAGCAAGAGGAAGCTCACAGCGCATACATATCTCACTTTTAACATTCCTGAGTAATCCTGTGGGAAAGATAATGGTAGCATAGCACTTAACCCAGTAATCCCCAAACTTACTTGGGCACCCCATGTCTTATGTGACTCTTGGTGCGGCCCTGGGCCATCAGAACAGTCTAGAACCTGCTGGGAGCCCCTAGAAAGAGCCTGCTGCTGGCTGGCGGGTGCCTGTCCTGCTCACTGTCATTCTGGTGACTTTCCAGAATGCAGACAGTCCAGGGGACTCTCCACAGCAGAAGTCAGCGCCAAGAACAGTCCATGTCGTATAAAAATGAGAACGTGTTGTGTCCAAAGTTTTAATAGAAAATGTCACGATACAGGTGTTTGTAAACACAATGCAGCACCCTTCCAGTGATCTAGGACCCTAGTATGAATCCCCATTGCTTCTCACACACGCACACACACAATGGGTGACAGTCCGTAGCTCGCCCCGGAAATCCAGTGCAGGGTTGAATAGTTCGTGACAGTGCCTTGGGGGCGCCAGCTCATTGGGGTGTCAGGCCTGGAGAGTATCAGGCTGCAGAGTATGAGGATTTATTTTATAGTTTTTCATTTGAATAGAACCTAAGTCCATTATAAATATCCACTCGGGAAGCAAGAATGTGAGGCGAGATAAGACTCACAGTCCTATCATTCAAAAGTCAGAGGGAGTGTAGTATTTTCTTTCTCCTTTTCACAAGGTGTAGTTGTTTTACTGCTCTGGTGAGGTAAGTGAACGTTCACTGGAGGGCTGTGGATGAAGAAATGAAACCGCTGACTCAAGTGACAGCCCAAATTCAGGCATTGCTAAAGTTCCAGCATGGCAAAATCTTGTGAAAAAAGAAAAAATATTCTCCAAGCAAGCAAACTCTAGGCACAAAACAAAATCTTCTGCATTCATTATTATTAGTGATGTTGCTAAAAACATCCCTGCCTCGGGGGTTTTAAAGCAAACCAACACCATTATGACTCGGTCTTCAACCTATTCCAAAATACAGTGGATGCTTCTGGCCGCTCTTGGGCTGGAAATTCACAGGTGGTCCTTAGGACACTCCTCCAGCACCTACTGGAGGTACACGCAGCCTTCTCAAGGACACCAGCTGTGTCCTTTCCCTTGTCTCTGACTTGGGTCCTTGCACCCCTGCCAACGCTGACACTTACTTATTTTTCTTTCTTTTGTAACTTTTATTTAGTTGTTTCCCCTCAGATTCTGATACTCATCAGACTTGGCATTCTTTTACCATTCTCTTCCCATAGGAGCCAGAGGGTTTCAGATAAGTTCTTTTCCTAGACTTATCCATAACTATAGCTCTAGCTTCACCGGGATTCACAGGTAGGAATTAAGTCTGTTTCTGTACGAAAGGCAAAGTGAAACTGCAGCCAGGCGGCCCTGCCCTTCCCACATCCTTTCTGACCACGAGCACAGCCACACACCTTTGGCCGCCGACTTCAGAATGTGACGATGACGCGCATGCACTGGACATTTCTCTGACACGTGGGTCAGATGGACCGTCCAGAAAGCAGCCATTGCTCTGAATTGCCTTCAAAGTAACTGGGCTTAGAAAAGAGCTAAACTTTGGAGATTTGTCTGTTTTTTCAACTTAATGCTGAAATGTGTTAGCAATACTGAAATATGTGGCACTTGGTTGTTCACATTCTACTTGAAGTTCAAATTTCATTTTCGATTCACGGCTTAACCAAAGAACAACATTTCAGAAATGGCAGAGTCTTCCTTGAGCTTTCAGGCATCAACGTTCTATGAGTTTGTGATTTTAAAGAACAATAAAAACCAGAATTATAGATAATGCTAGAGAGGTCTCTAGTAGTTTTTTTTTTTTTTTCAATAGAAACCTTTTTACATTTTTTTATTTTTGTAATTATTCATTCTCACCCTTCATTTCTGTACAATATACAGTTTCCCTGTGAAATTCCCACGGCCCATTCCCAGACACCATCACCACAGCCCCTGTGCTCCCCGACCCCTGTCCTGGTCCTTCCCCCTCCTCCTCCCCTACAGAATGTCTCTGATTTCTAGTTGTTTGATAATTTTGATTTTTACTTTATTATAGTCACTATATATTTTTTCGGATTCCTCTTTCATTTTCTCTACCTTCCTCCTGTAAGTGAGTCCATTCAATATTTTTCTTGTTCTTTCTGTATTATTTTGCTGAGCATGATCCCTTCCAGCTTCATCCACATGGCTGCAAAGGATGTGAGCTTAACCTTTTTGATTGCTGAGTAATATTCCATTGGGTAAATATACCACATCTGCTTGATCCACTCATCTATTTTGGGGAATCTCATAGGTTTTTATTCACTGGAGGAGTGCTTATCAAATTGGAGTGCTTTAGTCTGCTTCAACTGCTATAACAAAATTCCAAAGGAGGAGGTTTAAACACCAGAAACTTCTGTTCTTACTGTTCTCGTGGTTAGTGGTCCAAGATGAAGGTACCAGAAGGGTTAGTGTCTGTTGGGTTCTCACCTGCCTAAAGAGACAGACAGAGACCACATGAAAGAGCCAGAGAGTTGTTGTGACTCCTCTGATAGGGACGATGGTTTCACCTTTGTGATCTCACTGAAATCTTACCACCTCCTTAGAGATCCATGTCCAGACCCCATTACTTTGGAGGCTTAGGCATCACCCTTGGGCTTTGAGGGGAGCACAGCTATATCCAGAGTGCAGAGACATGCAAGCGTAGGACCCTAAAGTTGTGTGTATTCTATTTTAAGCTGTTTCTTCTTTCTAAGTTTTCACTGGATCTTTTAATAAAAGCAATAAATTGAAGTGACAGTTAGCGGCCCACTCCAGCTAGTAGACATACTCTATAGCGTCTTACTTTATAAGGTCACACATTATTTCATCAACTTGTTAAAATGACTTTATATTTAATATAGTATGTGACATAGCTTATATAGCTATTTATAGCTACAAAGTATATTTTTTAATGATTTTTAAATCTGTCTTTAAAAGTTCTTTATTTGCTTTTAAAAGCTGAATGATGAAAGAGTTGGCCAAACCTATGGATGCTAGGAACCATCAGTTCCTGTTACTTAGCTGCAACCATGTTACTAACCTTCACTGCTGCAGGGTTCTCCTGACAAAAATCTAATAATCCAGCCTCTTCCTCAAGTTCTCCTGTAACATTTTCTGTTTCTTCCTGACCCTCTGTCCTCAAGACATCCATCACAAGAATACACCTCCCTGGTTCTTCCTGCGTGGAACCTGATGTCTTTCTTCCTGTTTTTAGGTCAGCCTTCTAAAAAAGATGATTCCTAACGGTTAAGCTCTGTACATTCAAAAAACGTGACTATCAGTGTCTGACATGGAGGCAAGAAGTTTCCTTTAAGATGCCATCTGGGCCTCCCTGGTGGCACAGCGGGTTAACGCACAGCACTGTGAAGCTTGTGCACAGCCCCTGCAGCGCGAGTTCGATCCCCAGGTCAGGGAGTGACCCACAGGGTGCAGCAGACCCCGCCTGTCTCCCCACTGCTCCCTCAGCAGTGTGTTTCAGTAGATCTGCCTGTCCTGCTCCCCGCTCTGTCTCTGGAGAGCCCTGACACCCCCACCTCTGGCCTGTACCCCAGTCTGTATGCTATTCCCTCTCTATATGGCAGTTGAACTAATCATAAGGTAACTTGAGTGTGTGTTCACTGACATGTCGAGTCATTTCCAGGAGGAGGCAGAGGGCGGCTTACCTGAGGGATTATTCTCACCACTTGCTCTTGGAAAGTAGCACTAGACCCTTTGCTAGGCGTCACCGTCCCCGACAGGCCAACTTCAGGGCTGAGCAGCTCCGTTCTTCCCCTCCTCGGACGTGGTCCTGCACCGTGACTGCGTCAGGGCGGGGGCTGCTCGTGCCGGCCTCAAGTCCTTCCCCTGCTAGGTGAGGTGGTTGAGCACCGTCATTGAGGAGATCGCTTTTCGGGGCAACTTGCAGTTTTCTAGCGTTTTCTCAAATAGTCGCGTGTGACTTACTGACCCCCCGCCCCCCCCAGAGCCCCGGCTTTGTGTTCATCCTACTTTCTTACTCTCTTCTAGCACCTGTGTTCTGATTCGAGGCCACGTCTGTGACACTGACAAGTTCCACGGAGCTGCGACAAGGTAGGACATTTGTGAGGTTGAGTGTCTCGTTGTGGCTTGATGAGATCAATGACGACTGGGACGCTCGAAGTTGATGGCTCAGAATGCAGTTTTTTTCTTTTCTCCCTCCACCAAACCAGCCTTGCGGTATCTCACTGCGCCCTTCTCCCCTTTGCTCCCTCAGGTGACCACGACATTCCTTTTGCAGAGTTCAAGGTGTGTTACCACACAAATCATAATTGTAATTATAATTACATAGTCATAACATTGTGCATATCTGATTTTTATTTATCCATGCTGAATTTTAATTCATATTGCAATTACAGTATAATTTGCAATATAATTCTGATACAAATTCTAATACAGTTTGTAATTGCTGTTGTGTGCATCTTAATATAAAATAGTCACACTCCTTAGTGTGCATCATTGTTTATCTGATTCAAACATGCAATGAAGGAATGTATGTTAAATGTGAAATAAGTTGATTTTATTTCAAATGTTCATTTGCATCTTAATTCTTGCAATATGGGTTTTTTGAAATAATGTAAAATGTTTGAAATTTTAGTATATATTTTATAAGACCTAATAACTTCTCTAATTCCTAAGAGCTTAAATACTATCACTCATTTACATGGCCTTATTCAGGGTGCTGTACAAAATCTGATTGTTACCATAAAGAATAGGCAACATGGTAGAAAACTTCCATACTTTTAAAATGTTGTCATTAATGATACTGTTCTCTATTTTGCAGACAGTATTAGTAGTCTACTTGATATATCGTAATTCCAAAAGTAAGATCCTGTTGTCCTGAAAGACCTAGTTTAAGAATCTTCACCTTCCCAGACTCCTTTTCTGTGTCTACACTACCAAGTTCTGGCTAATGAGCTTTGAGTGACAGGCCTCGCGAGGGTTTCCCTCCCTAATTTAAGTCCTTCCCTTAACTAAAGCAGCAGAGCGTCAGGAGGAGAAAACTTCTGAACATTCTCCTTTGTTATTACTCTGTCTCCTTACCCAGAAAGCTGTTCGATCTGTTTAGCCAAATATTTTTAATTTTTCAAAGTGACTACTTGGTAGCATTGAGTGGTGGTGGCCATCGAAAGAATGATTTGCATTCCCTGAGAAAAGGGGGCACTCCACGCACCCAGGACTCCATGAGAAGCTCCCTGTTTGGTGAGGATGTAGAAGACAGGAGTGAGGAGTGGGGAATGTCTAGATCCAAGTCTTTCTTGGGAATTTGCACAGGGAAAGCAAAAGCAGGCAGGGTAACCAGGAAGGAATGGCCGCCAGAACACGCCAGTAAGTCTTCCCCTGAGAGCTGGTCAATGGTTGCCTGACACCCAGCCATGGTTTGATTAAGGATAAGAAAAATATATGCATGGTGTGTGAGAGTTAGGAAAAGAAGATTTGGGGCTACTGAGTCAGAATTGTTGGTTGAATGGGAAAGATGTGTTCTTGCCCAAGCAGGAGGGACAGTCCTGCCTTGGAGAGATGAGCTTTTAAGTTGTCAAATCCACATAAAATACAGAAAGAAAAAAACATGATTAACATAAAGCACAGCCCTGTCTTACAATCGCAAGGGCAAGAAATCGCAGCGGAGCTAAGAACAGAGGAACGAAGCCAGGTGAATGCTTAGCTGAGCCCCTAGCATTGACATCTGGACACTATTCAGTGCATGTCTCTATGCCTTATTTAATCTCCACACTCCTACTGCCCGCCCTTTGTAGTTGAAGGAATTGATACTTTGACATATTGATCATCTTGGCCCATGAGAGGAAGTGTCCAAGGTGAGACTTGTACTCTGCGGCCTCCGTCCTGGGCCGGACAGCATCTTGGTGGTACCTGTGCTATCCTGGAGGACATTAGATGCCTGGCCAGTGGCCTCATCAGCTCACTGACCCTTTGAAGGCCGTTCAACAATATCATTTCCGTTAGAGTATCCTTTTATACAACTAAGTGAACCTTTTCTAGAAAAGCAAAGCGGAAACTATGCTTCAGGATAGAGCAGGTGAATCGGAGTAAACTGGAAAAGCGGATGAAGGCAGCATGAATTCCAGAGGTCTCTTCTGCTTTCTATTCTTTTTGAAATAAAAATTTAAGATTAAGGGCCCATGTCTGCCCATGAAAACCAAGTGTTAAACCTATACTCCCAGGAGTAAATATTTCCCTTCTATTGATCTCTGTTATTTCACTCATACTTACTAGGTTCAGAAAAAAGATTCAGGCCAAACCTACATTAAATAATGAAATTCCTTCCCAGGGAAAGTCATGCAAGATATTGAAGAAGGCACTGAGCTGAGGCAGTAGAGGTGCTGGGTGATAGAAAAGTCCCTGGGTCGGAAAATATTAGAAAATACTCCGAAATGCAGGTGTCTTCTAGCTCTTTTGAGGCTTAAAAAAGCTTTTTCACCTGTCTGGACCTTTGTTCTTCATTTATAAGTTGAGGAATGAAGATAGTCTGGCCCTCTCATGCTGCAGAATTAGCTTACTGCACCTGCTTTGCTAGGGCAGGGAAGTGCTTTGCCCACTCAAGGCAAACTTGTTTCTCCTTTTGGCCACTGGACTACAAGTTACCATTATCTTTCTTATCCTTTCCTTTCTTTCAAATGCATCCCAGTCGCTTCATTTCTTTCGCTCTCTGCTGCAATGACCCAGCTCCTAGTCATCACCCTGGACAATAGCACGAATTGGCTGGTGGATTGCTGGTGAATTCCGGCCCACCAGAATCCATCCTGCGTCCAACAGGTGTCTGGGGAAGCTAAATTAGATCTTGTCGCTCCTGCTTGGGACCTGCTGAAACTCTGCCACTCCTTCTTCTGCATTAGAATAAAACCCCAATGCTCTAGCATGACTTACATATCCAGGGAGAGCTGGACAGCCTTCTCCCGTGTCTCCTCAACTCGGGATTGTTGTTTTTGTTTTGATTTTGTCTTCGCTCTTCCTGGAATGTTTCCTTGTGTTCCTCCGCTCTGCGGCCTGGCTCCACAGCTCCCTGACCTGTGTGGCCCTCGCCTGTCCCACCCATTTCCAGCTGCCATGGTTCCCCCACACTGCCACTTCAAAAGGAGCACCTCCCCAGGACCCTAGCTGAATGCCTTTAAAAACTGTAAGTTGGGCCCTCCCTGGTGGCGCAGTGGGCTGAAGCACAGCACTGAGAAGCTAAAGCCACTTCGGCATGAGTTCGATCCCCACCCTTGAGGTGACCCACAGGGCACAGCAGACCTCTCCTGACCCACCCGCTGCTTCCCTCAGCAGTGGACTTCATCAGTCGGCCTGGTCTGCTCCCCACTGTGTCTCTGGTGAATCCTCTCACACCCCTGCTCCTCTGGCCTGTACCCTAGTTCTGTATGCACAAATAAATAAATCTTTAAAAACTAAAAGTTTATGCTAAAAATGGGGCTCCCATATGACCCACCAATCCCGCTCCTAGATGTCTACCCAAAGGACACAAAACAATAATTCAAAGGGACACCTTCACCCTATAAATACACGCACATACACACACAACATAAAACTGTAAGTTTATTTCTGAAGCCGTGTTAAAATATCCTCATATGGAAAAATGCTTACCTGCATAGGAGAAGGGGAGAGACAGCGGCCAGGCATGGAGAGCTCTGCCCATGCCTGTGCTGTTAGTCGCTGTCTCGCCGTAGCGTAAGGAAGCTCAGTGAAGCCAGGCCTCGTCTGCTTGCTCGGTTGGCAAAGCCACGATGTCTGTAGGGACACCAGTCCCCTGCAGGGAGCTCGCAGGTGTTTGTTGAATGAGGAAGTGTGATGCAGTGAATGCCGGAGATCCTCCATCCCAGAGATGCCCCTGAAAGGTCCCTACTGTGTCCACTCCTTACCATTGAAGGAGGGGAAATAGAAAATGGACGCACCTGGGGGGCGGGGAAGTTGGGTTTTAGGAAGCTCCCTGCCGTCCAGCGCCATAACTGACCACAGGAACCCACTTGAATTGGAGAAGCCCTTCCTGGACCCAAAGAAAGTCTTCGCTCAAACAAAACAAACTGAAAGAATGAAACAAAATTCTGGTGACGGAGACAGAGTGGGGTGCACAGAAGGTAACAGGAAACCCGTCCGGTGACTGCTTCGGATAGTCCTACCGGTGGCTCTTCTGACTTCTGATGACGGGTGGCAGGTGACCCGTCACCCCGTTGAAGGACCCTTCCATAGACTGAACAGTTCAGTCTGCCACCCAGGCAATCAGAAATGTTTGCTGAACAAAGGCCCACAGATTGAAGTAATGAAATATTGAACTGGTAAAAGCAAACACCCCCTTCATCATGGCCCTGGTGCCCCCTACATGCCAACTTGGAGCCCATGTTAGCAGCGGACACCCCAGGGAGCCTGGACATGTACAGACAGACGCTGGCTCCTGTCCAGGCAGCCCTCGAGTGCACTTCGGAGCGGCTTCCGTTTCCGAGTTTCCTGTCACAGTGACTGTCCAGAATGGCTCACCGTTCTGCTGTATGAAAATGCTGATGGGAAATTGGAAACTCGGAAAATGTCTTATCTGTCAATGAAGTGATGTAGCCTTGTGGTTAGATTACAGCAATTCCGGGGCTTTTTGTTTTCTGCCAATTGAGGTTTGACAGCTGTTTATAAAATATTTACATTCTGATTTCAGTCACATTGACAGCACTTGTGGGTCTTTGGAAGATGATAATTATATGTTAGGAAAATGTTTTAAAAAATTGGAAGCTGATCTGTTGAGGGGAAAAAAATCTGCTTTTAAAGTCGTGCAAAGGAAGTAAATCTACTTTATTAAGAGAGAAACTTCTAGTGCCGTCAAAAATAATCGGCGTCTTGAACCGAAGACATTCTGCGTGTCTGGGGAGGACTCACCTTCCTGCTTTGCCTATTTTGGACACTCTGATTTTTCTTAGTCCCCATTTCTGACTTGCTACATGCTGTTCACACATTTTCACTTTAATCTACACAATCATACTTGCACGGTACCTGATGAGTTAGGTAAGACTTAGGAATACCCCTGTGGATTTTTTAATGGAAGAACTTAAATATATATTCTTGGTAGTAAAAGGAGAGACATTTTAAAAATATGAGGGATACTAAATAAAGGACTTATATAAAACTTCCAAATAAAATGTTCTCCGTGTCCTGATGTGAAACATACATCCACATACAACTTTCTCTCCTCAGGTGTCACAGCTGACAGAAATTGGGCTTGTGATGTTGCTCAGTGCGGCCTCTGTCGCCTCAGCATTGCTGTCTGTGTGATGCTGGCACGAACAAGTAGATGAGAGAAGCTTTAGGCCCCGTCCTGAACCCTTCAGAACGTTCCTGCAGTTGAAGTTGCATTTTTTCTTTCCTTTTTTAAAAGATTTATTATTTACTAATGCATATAAGAACAGGGGTGCAGGCCAGAGCTGTAGGGGGTGAGAGGACTCCCCAGAGACAGAGTGGGGAACAGAACAGGTGGATCCACTGAAACACACCGCTGAGGGGGCGGCAGGGACAGGAGGGGTCTCCCACAGGGTCCAACTGCACCGAAGGCTGTTTCTGGTGAGGAGACCCCGGGGCTCTACAGCAGGCATTCGGGCCAAAGGCTTTGGGACTTGCGTGTAGAGAGGGTTGTCTAGGAGGAACCAAACTCCAGGGAGCATCTTCCTTGGACACAGTCGGAGCCAGAGAAAAGCCAGAGCGGTGCCTCGATGCTGACAGGCGTCTTTCCCGTCACCTAATAAGATCTATATTCCGTCGCAGCGCCGAGGCGAGCCTGGGCGCTTCCATGTCTCAGGTTCTCCAGACAGCTGGCGAGAGGGGCTGGGGCACTTCAACTGCACTCCGTGGCTGCCTACTTGGCTGAGCCCACTGAGGCTGAGGGCTCAGCATCACAGAGGCGCTGCGGGCGGGGCGTCCCTAAATGCTGCCACTTGCCTGGAGTTCAGGGCCCTTCGCAGACCCTCCAGGCCAGAGTATAACCTGTCAGCCAGCGCTCCACACAGCCTAAGAGAAGCGCCGCTGTTAGGTTCAAAAAGGGGAGGCGGTAAGTTAATGGTCCTCTCTCAGCCGTCAAGAGCATAATAGGGACATAGGGTTAGGTAGGAAGCCAGAGGAAGGCTTTCAGAAGTAACCCAAAGATAAAGCAGTGTATTTCTGACAAGTGCTTGAATTTGCAAAATGCCCCACCAGGAACAAAATCAAACAAAAATCATGAGCAGTCAAAGGAATGTTTGGGAAACAACAATCTGTGATACTCTAGGAAAAAAAATCACAATACGTTGGGTAAATTCAAAATATACCACAGAATAGTATTGACAACAAGCATGAAATTAGTATCGGCACAAGGACCTCAAAAGTTACAGAAACTTTATGGGTAACTGTCAAAACGGTTACAAAACGATAACAAAACCTCGACTGTGGGAAGCTGAGAGAAATCAAGCGAAGTAGCAGAGGGGATGATTTCATAGAGAAACTAAAAGGGGGTTTAGACTTAGTTCCATAACCTGGAGAAATTAAATTGCACTGTGATAGAAATAACAGTGCCGGCCCTCCCTGGAGGTGCAACAGGAGAGGGCGCCGCACTGCACGCTGGCAGCCGCCTCAGTGCTAGTTGGATCCCCGCCCCGGAGGTGACCCCAGGGCGCAGCAGACCTCTCCTGGCCCGTCTGCTGCTCCCCTCAGCAGTAGGCTTTGTGGATCGGCCTGTTCTGCTCCCCACTCTGTCTGGTGAAGCCTCTCACCGCCCCTGTACATCTGGCCGGTACCCCAGCTCTGTATGTACAAATAAACAAATCTTTAAAAAAAGAAAAAGAAATAACAGTGCCATTAGGCTTACAATGAAAATAATGTAGACATGAATGTGAAAATGAAAAGCACAATCCTTGCGTCCAACAATATGCAGCCTGCATGCAAGTATAAGAAAAAATGAATCCCTATCTTATAAAACAGAACTCATAATGTGATAAAAGGCTAAAGCAGTGGAAGCTTTATATTTATATTCCAGTATAGCATAGGGAGAAAAAAATTCAATTTACACAGCTCTTTTATTATTCTGAGACTGCAAACACGATCCAATTTTTCTGTCAGCACCATAGTTATTCAATTCCTGCGGTATGTTCCTGAGATAGAAATTTCACAGGAAGATGTGTACCAGTGCTTAATATACAGCTACTTTCCTTAAAGAGCTTGCAATCCAGTTTTGTTGACAAACTAGGCCCACGTTTTAAAAAATGCCAGAAATGTAAATAGAACACTAGATCTAAGTAACGTGTAACAAAGCAGCCTAAGTGGCCGACAGGTTGCAGGTGAGTTGTTGTCATGAGCTATATTTTTAGTGTGCTCATAGCCTTGATGCTTCTGGTAGGCTAGATAAGTTCTTAGAAGTGTTTAGGAGCAGGATGTGACTGTGACACGCTCAGGTGGACAGGTAACCGTCTTACTTGGCTCCGGAACATAGCGGTGTCTCTCTGTACAAGGACCGGTGAATGCATTATGGAGCTGAGAATCTACGGGTAGGAAAGACTCAGAGGGCGTTGCAGGGGTCATCGGTATGGCGTGGGGTGCCAGTGAGCACTTCAGGATTTTGGTGAATGCGTGCATGAGAGAGAGAATGGGATCTCGGGATGGAAAAGCTCAGCAAAACCACAGTGGACTGTGTTTGTACAGGAGCTTGGCTTCTACCTTTAAAGCAGCAGACTCCCACTGAGAGCCAGCAGGGGAATAACGTGGATTTCCATACTGTGCGCAAACAGGCTGAAGGTGGGAAAATGTAGAGCCCATCTCTGGGGAGAGAGGGGTGCAAGACTGCAGGCGGATGCCAGCACAGTGAGCAAAGAGTGAATTCAAAAGACCACAGGGAGGTGTCTGGGCCTTCTGCTCTCTGGGTGTCTTCACACTTTGAGTTCTTTCTGACGTCTGCCTTCATATGTAAGCGTGAATGGGCTCACCCCTCCAAAGCAAACACCAGCCCTGCCTCGGTTCTCCTTTGCTTCCTGCCCCCCTTCCCTCCTCTCCCACCCCCCCAATGACCCTCTTCTTCATTTCAGTCTCCCCATCTTCCAGCTCCCTCAACCCACCACAGCGTGAACTCTGATCCCACCACTTCACGAAAACTGTAGGTCACTGAGGGAGAGAAAAGAGCAAAGACCCCTGTGAATAGCTCCCAGGACATCTCAGATCTTTGCTTTTGCTTTCTTGGTTCCTCTGCAGGTGCTGTGGCTCTGACCTCTTCGGAATTCTGCCTCTGGCTTCCAGAGAGCCTCCCGCTCTCTCCTTCCCTTCCTGTCCGGCATTTGTTCTCCTGCACACTGTCTATGTACAAGGCCCCTCCCCAGCCCTCCAGAGTTCTGTTCAGAACTCCTCTCCTCTGAATTCATTTTGACTTTCCGACTTAAACTCTGACCTTGATGTCACCCACTGACTCAATCCAAGCCCAACCCACTTTGCCTGCTCCACACCTGGATACTCAGCTGAATAACCCCGGGGGGCTGACACCATGCCCCCCCACCACGGGGGAGCTCTCTGGGCCTCTCCCTCCCACTTCTCCAGATGTCTGTGGCAGCCCTGTGTGCCTGATACAGGCACAGCCCAGAAACGAGATACATCCCTTTATCTTCCTGAAACGAAAATCTAATCATAATTCAAACTGAGCCACTTCCTGTGGCTGTGTGACCTTCAGCATTCCTCCACAGGGGTTTGTTGCTCAGTTTCCTTATCTATAAATGAACAAAATAATAGCGCCTGCTTCCTAGGCGTGTCGGGAAGATAATCAGTAGCGCATGGCAAGTCCTCCACACGCATTAACTATTTCATTGTTCGAACAATCAGACTCCCCATTGCCTTGGCAGCAAGAATCAGGACCGGGTCTTCTTAGCACGCCGTTTGATTTTCACGTGATTTGCGAAGTTCATTTCTCCTCACACCCTAACTTCCACGCGGCCGTCGCTCCTTAAAGAAAGATTCTCTGGGGCGCCACGTCCTTCTCCTGCCTCCAGCCCACCCCAAGTTCTCTGCGCTCCTTCTACCGGAGCATGACCTTGCTGGGGTAATTCCCTCCCCGCCCCACGGGGGGGCGTGAGACGCCTCTCCTTGCTTCTTTCTCCCCCAGTCTGAATTCGTTTTCCTCCACGTGCTTCTTCAGAGCCATCATCTTGGAGACCGTCCACTCCAGGCTGCCATTGTGAGTGCTCTTGCCCCGACGCACTCAGCTCCTTATCTTTCGGTGGGGTGGGCCGACGAAGTTCAGCCAGAGAATATAGGCGACTGAAGAGTGAGGACTGGGTGGACAGGACGGCAGCCCAGCAGAGGTGAGCCAGCCTGCTTTCCTCCTCCTGAGGACCTGAAATAGCTCAACAGGAAGCAGTTTGAAGAGGAGAAACAGCGTGGAAGGTGGAGGTCTCAAGAGCTAAAGCAAGAAATAGAACAAGGGGAGTCATGGGGAAAGATTGAGATTGTCCACAGTGGATTCCAGTGTCCACGGGGCACAGTGGACGAAGCTAATGGGGGTGGGGGGGGGCACGGAGGGCCGGAGGCCTCATGCTGACTGGTTGTAAATCTGAACCTGCATCAAAAAGCTGTGTGGCAAAGGACAAGACCGAGGATACGTGTGTGAGCTACAGGTCACTGAGACACAGCCCTGAGTCGTGGATACGCTCGCACATACAGTGTTTAATGAGCCCAGTATTTTTTGCTCTAGAGTATATATGTGTGGGGGGGGCCGTTGTATATATTCTGTAGGGCGTACAGTGAATGTTTATTATAGAAATACTGGTAATCGGAAAAACGTACAGAGTGGGGTTTCGGCCAGAACTGGAGCTGAGGAGGCTGGGGCGGGCGGCACAGAGAACTCACGGCCAAGCGTGATCGTAGCAGGGAGCAGCAGCAGGGCAGAGAGGAGGCAGGGCCTTGGGCCGACAGGGCTTTCTAGAACCAGGGGTGTGCGGAAGCCCGTCGGTGGGATGGTGGGCACAGGCAGGCAGGCAGGGGGAGCCGGCGGTAGGGGCAGGTGCTTCAGGAGCAAAGGCCTTGGTGGGGGGAGCCCAGGGCTGGCTAGCCCTGACCAGGAGCAGGAAGGGAAGGCGGAGGTCACGGGCACATGGACCGTGAGTGGAGAGATAACGAGGGTGGAGAAAGAAAGTGATTCTCGCATTATGTTTTCCTTTTTCCTCCTCCTCTAAGAGTTACTGCAGGGTGTGGGCGCCCTTGTGCCAAGTAAGGTGCCGTTTCAGCCTATCCACTCAGCACAGTGCCCCATGCGCTTGTCTGACTCGACAGACCTGTCCTGGCTTTGCTCCCCTGCTTCAACTGCGGGACCCTCATCAGGTGAGTGGGGGTGGCTGTGACCCCACTCCGGACGGGACGCCGACCCGGGAGCCCACTCCCCGGCCCTTGGCTATGCCAGCTGAAGCCAGGACTTGGCCCCCCACCTCGGTGCCCGGTGCTCTCTGGGGTAGCCCGAGGTTAGCGATGAGCCCGGGCAGAGCGGTGTGGGGCGAGAACACCCTGGTGCCCGGTGCCAGGGAGGGCTTCCTGGCGGCTAGAGAGCCATGCACTGCTGAAGAAGACTGAGACGGGTGACTGTGATGTGAAGGCAAAGTCTTAAAATCTTCCAAGAGGACGGAAGTCGGCCAAGGCAGGTGATAGCGCAGAATCCAGGCTTCCTTTGAAGCCGATAAACTGAATGAAAGTCAGCTCATTTTCACTCCACTAACGGTGAGAGGAGATTCAGCGTGTGCGTGAACACGTTCTAGAACAAACAGCTGCAGAGGCTAAATTAATGTAATGAGATTTTAACTGGGAGGTAACATTAATTACCACATTATATCAGCAGTGGAGCAAGTATGCAGAACAGTCTACAACCGAGGACGTTTTTTAATTAAAAATGTTTGTGGTATTATGTGTCTGATAAAAATAGTGCATTGGAATACTAATATAGTATAAGGTTTTGGTTACAAAGTGGAACTTAGGGTCTTCAGGGCAAACCTGGTCCGTGGAAGTCGCTAGGAAAGTCGGGTGTGGAGTCTGTGTTGGCATTTTGGGAAACATACTGGGGCGTTCCACCGTTCAGAGCAGGAACCGACACTTCCTGTTAGTTTCTTTCCAAATGAATACGCCACAAACTCATGCTTAGTGATGGGAAGGTAGATAACCAGGGAATTTGATGTGCGTTGAGGTGTCAAGACCAAGAATAGGGCAGGGAATGTGAGAGGTCTGTAAATACAAGCAGGGGGCGTCTTACAGACAGAAGGAAAGAGATTCGGGCTCCAAGTGACACCATCATGGACTACCGGAAGTCATGTTACTGCTTCAACAGGCAGTACTCTTCCGAGGGAACAAGGGGTTAAGATTGATAGCCGGTGTGACGGGACCTGGGGCGCGGAAGGCGTGTGCACAGGAGCTTCGGCAGTGGGTTAGCGAAGATCCTCCCTCCCTCTTTATGCTACCCCAGGGCAGTCTCAAGAGTCGGATGGTGAGTGACTTGAGTGCTAGCTAGAGCTTTCTGAGAACAGAAACTGCCTCATAAGGCATGGTCCAGGGCCGTCAGCATCAGCATCACCGGGGACCTTGTTACAAATCGGAATCCCAGACCCCATATCAGCTTGCTGAGTCAAAAGCAGCTAACTATTTCCCCAGGTGATTCACATTGAATCATAGATGGACACTTGGGAATATTGGCAGAGTGGTTAGAAATGGGCTTTAAAGCAAGCTCCTCTATTCAAGTCCCATTCTACCTTGGGCAAGCTAATTTTCTGATCCTTTCCATCATCTGAAATCTGTGATCATAGGCACCCCATGAATACGACTGTGAGAGGCCGTTGGGGTAGTTAAATGTAAGGTGTTTGTTTAGGGCCTGCCCTTCGGGAAGTATTGAGTAAATAGCTGTTTTTATTGTTTCCCTTCTGCTGAGCATGGGGAGGGAGATAGTTGAGAAAGAAGAGTTCTACTGTGACCTTTCTCATTGTGACTTTGCTGTCCTCAATGCAGCATAGATTTGCAAATAGAGGCCTTCCCTGGTGGCACAATAGGTTAGGATGCAGCACTGCAAGCTGGCCGCAGCCACCTCAGTGCAAGTTCAATCCCCGCCCAGAGGTGACCCACAGGGCACAGCAGACCGCTCCTGCCTCCCCACTGCTCCCCTCAGCAGTGTACTTCATCCAGCTGTCTGTTCTGTTCCCCACTCTGTCTCTGGTGAAGCCTCTCACTGCCCCTGAGCCTCTGGCCTGTACCCCAGTTCTGTATGCATAAATAAATAAAATCTTTAAAAAATTATTGCAAATAGAACTGATAGCCTTTCTGAGTCCCCTTCTGCTACTTCAGGCTTCTTCAGATGGCATTACTAAAGATGCCTCGCTGCTTGGAGCAGCATTTTCTTTCTTGATAGTATAACATGGTCACATCCCTATGTCTCAGAGAGTGGCCAAAATAAGGTCGAGTGGCCCAGGTAACAGCAGTTGTTTGTTGTAATGAGCTTGTTTGTAGAAGTTAGCGTTGCAGATTTCAGAGTGGGAGGATCTTTCAAGGTGAGAGGTTAAATAACAAGATGCTGAGTGACTTACTGTGATACCTGGTGTGAGGCTGATATGGCCATCCCCCTCTGATGAGGAGAGAGAATGGGTGTGTGGTTGTACAGGGGAAGGAGGAAGTTGTTTCCCTCTCCAGAGACAGGGGAATCTACACAAATCCCAGAAAGTGTATTTCTGAAAAGTGATCTTGCCTTACAAGGGATACTTAAGCATTTTACTCTCTACTTTATGTTACCATGGAAAACAAGACAGATAGTCTTAAAGAGCAAGACAGAATTAGACAAGAGGCATAACAAAAATTCCTGAGGATCACAGGAGAATGCTTGTATTGCATTGTCAGGACTTTCAAAGCAGAGTTGATGGTTGGCCTGGAGGGCTGGATAGAATCTTGAGATTCTGTCTGGATGATACAGTCTCTGGAAGGAAATAGCACAAAAAATAGTAGAGTTAGAAAAACGTGCAGCACACGAAGGTAAAGAATCTCCTTTGGAGACTCCAGGCTGAGTAGGGCTGGAGAGGAAGAATAGGTTGTGCATAGACGTGAGGAGCAGATTCTGAAGACTTTGGACCATTAAATTCCTGATTTATTTTGCTAACTTTGTCCTACGTTGTCTTTGCATTGGAAAAGACATGAGCAGGGATGTGTTTCAAAACATTTACCTGGGACCCCCTTGTGAGTTGGTTTAAGTCAAGCATAAGTAGGGAGACCAAATCGGGGAAGGTATTTTAGTGGCCCCGAGAAAGCTCTCAAGACACTCAGACGGGCGAGGAAAGGACTGATGGGAACAAGAGCTTTGCCACCCGGTTGGGTTGACTCGTGTCAGCAAGAAGACAGAGACTAGAGGCAGACGAAAGGCACACGCCCCGGCTGGACATTGCTCCTGCTGGAGTCCATCTTTCAAAATCTATTTTTAAAATGAGTATGAGGAGAAGTACAAACATACTGGTTACTTGCTCTATTTTTATGCCCCTGTGCGGGGAAAGAGAAAAAGGAAGAATTCTATTCATGTGTCATACTCTGAGACTTATGGTAGTTTGCTAATTATAAGTTCTATTGTCTTGGGCTCAAAAGGCATTCAAGAGCCGAACCAAGTATAGTAAGGACTGCCGGGCCCCTGTGATTACACAGCTGTTAGCCGAAATGTCAGCCCGCCTCAGGCTCTGTGCAGGCCGCAGGGCCACGGGAAAGCTCAGTCGGACTGCCTCTTACAAAACGTGCAGGGTCCCACAGTAGAGTCCAGGATGCCATCAGGAGCTTGACTCTTCCTGGCCCTCCCGGGCTGTGGACTGAGCCATTCTCCCACCTGTCGAACGGGGGATAGTCGTACTTTCCTATGTCTCTGCCTTTGTAACAAAGGCTTTTGAGCTCCGTGGTTTTAAGGTATTTTCACCGAGTCCCAAATGAAAGTCCCTGCTGGCTGCGCGCCCGCTCCTGCCGGCCGCTTTCTCTCTCAGGGTAATTCCCGACACTGAAGAAGAGTGGCCCCACGTAGCTCCAGTCTGTAGTTAGCTCATTAACCTGCACAAGCAGACTGGATTGTAGGGAAATCGCGCGTTTCTCTTTTGCACGGAAAGCCTTCCTAAAGCTTTCCCAAGTAAAAAGACATGAAATGATGGTCTCAGCGCCAGCCCTTGTTTAATAAAAATAAGAACTAAACTGTGCAAAGAAAAAGTGCAGGCGTATAAAATATTGATGTCAGGATTATAAGCGATTTTAAAAGGCTTTCATTTTTTCTTTTCAAATTCCTCATGATGAGCCAATGTTATTTGCATGAGCTGATGAACGAAAACTATTACATTTTTTCTAACCATCATCATTACACTTCATTTTTATAACTTTTCTCTTTTGTTTCCCAAAGACATGTACCTTGGAATGTGTGGATGAGTGAGAGTATATATCAAAATGTCATTTTGTCCTTTAGCAGTGATTTTCAAGTGTTTACAAGTCAAGTTAGCTTGGGAAGCTGATAAATAAACAACATGAAGTTTCGGGTTTGAAGCTGGAGGTCACTTTCATTTTGCATTAAAAAAATTCAGTAGCCTTATGAAGGTAAAACTGGTAGATAGACAGAACCCAGAAGTGCGCCGCTACAAGCCAGGAGCCCACGTCACCCGGGTCATGGGTTGCACGGCACGTTCTGTCACTGGTCCCCATCCGTGAGTGCGTCAGCCCTTGTAGAGAACGAATCTGTCCATCACTCCCATAGGTCTGCGTGCCGCTTTGCGAGCTGTTCCCGCCTCTCACCCCCACATAAACATTTACTGATCTGTCTCTGTCACCAGATTAGTTAGCATGTTCTTTTTTGCCTGGCTTCTCCCTCAGCATAATGAAAGAAGGTCATTGCTTGAAGAATAAAGGGTCCTTTCCGAGGAAGGCTGAGAGACAGATGTGTGCACACAGTTAAGCCTGGTGTATTCATACTTGTACATGCCGTTTCAATTAACATCCAGTCAGTAAATAAGAAAGTTAAGTTTGAGACAACCATCCAGTGTGGAACTTAAAGAGGATTGCTTGAAATGTTTCACTGTTCGCTCTGTGAGTGCCATTATAAAGTTATCCAGCTACCCAAGGGTCAACAGCAACAATACTCTAACACTGCTGCAGTCCCTCAGGGCTGCTCTAGCCAAGCTGAGAGAAGGAAGGTGTCCAGCCTTCACCCGACTACGGTGATCCCCTGCAGTGTGGAATAACAGAGCAGGCTAACAAGACGGCTAGGTGGCTCAAGCTCCGATTAGTCAGCACCAAAATGTTAGCAGCTGATACAGACTACTCATCAAGATTGGTATCATAGCAGGCGTTTGAGAAACTCTTTTTTTCCCCCTCAAGGGCTTTTTTGGATGCTGATATTTTTTTCCTCTGTCAGAATTGTATTTTAAGTATTAAGTCTCTTGATAAAACCTTTTTACCTCTAGTTTGATTCTGCTATTTGAAGTACCAACATGTCAAGTCACTGCAGCTAAGAAAATGTCCCCCTCATTTAGGCTAGCTTTTAAAATAAAGCAAAATCACACTCAAAACATCATGCCCTTGGTTGCTCTGTGGGTTTCTTTCTGTCCTTTATATAACTATTATTCCCATATCCTTCCTTCTGTAATCCTTGGAAAAGGAGTGACAAGATTTATCTTGGTACTCAGACAGCTGTGTTATTGCATAATTCCTGAAGAACTGAGAACAATGCAGTCTATTTTATGGGGGTTATTTTAGGTGGTCTCATCTAGACTCTTTTGTTCATTTTAATTTGCCATTCTTAATATGCCCTATCTGTTTCTCTCAAAGAAGGAAAAGTCCCTTCATTCAGGGTTACATGTTTAACAGAGTTGACACCAGCTACTGAAGTCTGCTTTTAAACTGAACAAGATTGTCAGCCTTTGCATCTCAAAGTGAGATGAATTTATTATTATAACACAAATCTCTATCTTGAGCTGGGCTTCCCTGTATGACTCACTCTGCCATTCTCAATTGATTTGTAATAGATTTACAAATAGTTTTTACTTCTCCTACTAACTAGCAGATTAAATGCTGAGCATTGTGTGTTGAAAGGCATCCCCCGGCTTCTCTGGCCTGAAACAGAAAATGTCAGGTTTGATTCGCAGTGTCTAGAAGGGGACAGGAGCCCACAGTGATGGCAGAGGTGCCAGGGAGCTGCCGTCACTCTTCTGAGGGAACATTTTGAAGCCGTGCAGTAGAATTTAGCGTTTATATTTGTCTCCAAGTCCCGCCTTTCCCCTTTCATGACAGCTTTTCTCCAAATAACTGGCATATTAGGACCCAATAAACAGTAACTGACTATGGAAGAATGGACCTCAATTAGCAGCTGTTTGACGCCTGAAAGGTGACAACTGTGAAAAATATCCACATTTGCAAAGATTCCTCCAAACAACGCTACTGGTGGTGCTTCCATGTCTGCTTTGGGGAATACCAGCCCTTGTCACTCCCTCCTCCTCTGTCCATCTGTCCGTCCAGGCTAGCTGGTGTGAGTCCTTGCCGCCCTGAAGCCTGCTCTGAATGTGTGTCTCCGGCTGGTTCTGTCTCTGGCCTAGGGCACCCCCGCCCCCCTCTAAGCTGCTTCTCTGCCTCTGTCTGGGCCTTGCTACCTCACTGCCCAGCATTCTGCTGATTGCACACACTTCCTCGGGCCTGAGTCTGGCCTCCGCCCTGCCGCCAGCCTATCCTGTTTCAATTCAATTCAATTCAATTCAAAGCTAGAGCAAACTAGAAATTCCTCCGGGCTGCTGAGAACCACAAAGAACTGGACTTCCACTGCATCTCAGTCCCGTCTCTGACCCCCACCTCATCCCGTTTCCTGTTTTTTGGAGGTGTCGCTAGCTGCTGCCGTTTACTCTCCCCCAAGGGCTTCCCGTGGGATGCTGGAATGTCCCACGCTGCTGTGAAGAGCTGCAGCCTCCGTGGGCCCTGAGCCTGGAAGTGTTACTCGGAGAAACGAACTCTCAGTTCCTGGCATGTAACTTAAAGCTAAAGCCACCCTTGACACGCGGCTACAGTACTGACAATTGGCAGCGGTGGTAAACCTGGGGGGCTGGCCAGAAAATTACTTGCCTAGAACCTCAGTGCCCATAGAGTGACACAGTTGGCGCCTTTCCAAGGCAGAGGGCAGCTTTGCTCACTATGCGCATGACTGCTGAGCCTCAGGCCTTTACTTCCTCTGCTGGGGTCGCTCAGGTCTTCCTTGCTCATTGAAAGGCGCAGTGCAGACACCTGTCATTGGCTATGGTCATCAGCATCGCTAACAGGTAGCTCAGTACAGGTTCTAATTCTTGCCCCCAACTCTGTTCTGATCACCTGATCTCTATGCTTGAGGCGCTACTTTTACTGGTCAAATTTTCAGTCCAGTATCATGCTTGTCCCCACCTCTGGTGTTCTTATCCCCCCTCATCTATTCCTATCACACTATATACTCGTCAAGGCTCGTTTTCCTTAGCTTTTCTAAGATGCTCCCGCAGACCGGGCTTCGGCTGAACGCTCCTTTCTTGACTCCTGCCCACAGAAATAGTTGTTCCCTGAACCTGCAGCTCCCGTTCTACGTGCTGTTCTTCCTTTCTTCATCTCTTCTCAAGTCAGTCCGTTGCCGCACAGGTGAGTCATCCTCACATTGGAAGCACTAAACCATCTCTGCAAGGGTTAATGCTGGGTGACAGTTCGAGGCAGAAGGAGCTATGTGACGCAGCTCCAGGCTCAGCACTTGTAAAGACCAGATCTGCATTCCAACCCTGAAAGTCTCACACAGGACACGCACAACGCACACACACATTCATTCCCTGTCCTTAGTTAGCTTAAATCCCTATCACTTACCGTCAAGGAATTATTATTCGGGTTCCCTTGCTTTGTAAAAACAGGGGAGGGTCCTGCTACAGCGGGCAGAGAAGTTGCTGTATCCGTCTCCACCTGTGGAGAGCGATGCTGTGGGCTGGAACGCCGAGGCAGGTCCCTGCTGAGCCGGTGTTGTGGCCAACCTGGCCGTCGTGGGCCTTATCATGATTACAAGGTGCGCCTCAGCCGCAGCCCTCACAGAACACGATCAAGATGCATGATCACAAGTCCTGGGGGGCATGCCAGAGGCGGTACAGACAGAACCTGGGGCGTGGACCTCACTAGGGATGAGGGCGGGTTGTAAAGTTCCACACACGCACTGTTTGAGAATGTGAAGCCGACGAGCAGGAGCTAGATGCCAGCAGAGAAAGCAGGCTCATGGCGACAGTTGTCTCCGTGACCAACCAGGGCTTTCTGCAAAGGGAGCTTGAGGGTGCCATGGCCAAGTCTCCTGCTCTGGTTTTAGTGGCAGCTCTGTCCTGCAGCGGCACGGCGCCTCCTGGGGCTGGCTGTCCTTGAAAACGGCTGTGGTGGCTATGGAGCGCGGTGGCAGGCTTTCCACGCCGGTGGCGAGGCAAACGTTCTCTCTGAGATGCGCTTTGGCAGCTGATGGTCTCTGGCAGACGCTGCCCCTGCACAGCACTGTTGCTTGAGCCTAGAGTCAGGCCCTCGTTTCCCAAGTCCCGCCAAGACCTTAACTTTTCTCAAGATTCCCCCAAGGGGGCTCTCGGAGTCACCGGCTTTCCAGCTTGAGTGTCAATGGGAAGAAACTGCAGCCCAGAGGCAGAGAGCACTTCTCCGTGCCTGTCCCTGCTCCTTGGCACCAGCCCCGCTCCCTGACCTGCTCTGCTGTAGCCTCCAGGGGTCCTGGAATTCTCCAGAGCTCACACCCCTAGGCCCAGGTCTGCCTGGCAACCTGCCCCCGCTCCACAGGCAGAGATCCGCTTGCTCTGCTCTTTCTTCTGCCTTCCCTGGCCTGGCGAAAACCAAACTCACCTTCTTCGGGCTCTGGTAGCTTTGTGAGAACTTTGTGAAAATTTTGTCTTTCTCACACCACTTAAAGCAATACGTGGTAAGTGTTGTGGGTTGACTCGTTTTGAAATTTGGCACGGCGTTGCGGCTCTGAGTGCCTCCTTTCACTAAGAGTGCGCCACTAGGAAGTGACCTCTGCTCAGAACTCAGGGTCCGGACATTAAGCTTCAGTTCGGCTTCCTCCTCTTCAGTCCCTTGCCCCTCTGTGTCGAGTCAGCATTGCTCTTAGATATCTTTCCTGTAAAGACCGTCGTCGGTCACATCAGTCTTCTCAGCACAGGCCAGGGGCTCTGCATTGCTCTCAGGATACAATACCCCCGCTAAAGCCTGCATCAAGGCTCTCCTCTGTCTGCTGCCGCCCACCTCCCGGAGGAGTGCCGAGTGTAAGCGGGTGCTCAGATCTAATTCTCCCTTGACCAGCAGTAGATCATCCTGATTTCTCATTTCAGCCCTCGTTTATGTGGCCCCCAACCCTCAAGCAATTCCCTACGCTTTCATGAATTCTACTCATGTTTTAAGATTTATTGTATCTCCCACAGAAATACTTGCTACTTTGTCAATTTATCCTTCATGAATCTTTGCCTTCATGCAGCACTGTAGCCCTCACTGGCACTAATATTGCGCACCACATTATACAGAGTAGATAGATAGAGGGACAAGTTGATAGAGCATG
>NW_004567130.1:20232764-20280390 GCF_000260355.1 Condylura cristata
TGGATGGATGGGTGGGTGGGTGGATGGATGATGGATGATAGATGTGTCAATCGATATATCAGTAGATGACAAACATACATGATAATAGGTTGATATATATGTATGTATATACATACATACATATATATATACACACACACACATACACACACATCACTGATATCACTTTACCTATGATGGGATTATCTTTTCACTCAAAATATGATATCAACTGTCTCGAGGCAAGGGTGATGATTTACACTTCTCTATATTCCACAAAGTTGTTGGTGTATCATGTTCCCTGCCCAAAAATCCTTTGAAGCGATTATGTATAATTGGTTTAGGGCAAAGTCAGGTGTAATGAGCTCTCTTCTAGAGCTGGAATTTCCTGACCCTTGTCCATCAGCAGTCTCTTTTCGCTCATACTTCTTTAAATTATCGCTTCCAAACTGAAATGGTTTACAAGATGATGTAGTTGAAATTTGAGGGGTTCTTGTCTAAAAAGGACATTAGAACTCTGTAGTAATAAGGTCACATGTTGCCTCTGTACAGCTTGTATTCTAAAACATCCTGATGCCTTATTGTTCTAGTTTAGCATTAAGAACAACTCCCAGTTCATCCATAGTGTGTTGGTTTCTGGAGAACAGAATTATAATTTATCACATCAGAGTGTGATTGCGGAAGCTTATGTTCTTTGTTGATAATTAGTACATGTTTTTGTCCACTCTTGCTCATTAGAAAAACAGTTTGGGGTCTTAGTTACAGCAAGAACGGGTAGTTCTAGACATAATAGGATCGGGGGTGAATGCCATATTCCATTTTATATGATGCCAAGAAACTGAAAGGGACATTAATTCTCTAAAGGGCATCCCTGCCTACATCGTTGAACACTGCCTTCTACATCATTAATCAGTTTCTACTCTGATTGACTTCACCCTGAGCCCCACTCTCGCCAGAAAACGTAGGCAGCCAGTTCACACGCTGGATTAGTAGCCGTGGGCCCGGCACTTTCAGACCCAAACCCCACTCGTGACTGCAAGCCGGGAGTGAACTTCCCCCTAAGTTAGCAGAATGTGAATGCCTTACAAGGGGAAGGTAGGAAAAATAAAGTTCGATTTCCTTTCCCTTTTCAATTTTTGCACTATTTCTTGCGCTCATTATGTTGCATTGGTTTCTTTCTTCGGCTTCTTTCAATCAACTTGGTAAGCAGCCTTGTTTATTCACAAAGTAGTGCTTCTCCACTGTTTTGTTTCATTCCTTCCTACAGGTCAAGCCTACTGAAATTCATTGTTGTGCAAAGTAAAGAACCAGACTCAGATTTTACTCATTTTCCCCCAAGTATTTCAGGTTTTGACTTAAACTTGTGTACAGGTTGGGCCTGATACAAGAGCTCCTTCTGATTAGGAGAGAAAAGGAGAAAGGGACAGTGGAGAAGAGGTAGGGAAGACTTCCCACACAATCAGGATAAGAATGTGCACAGGAGGGCTTATGCCCTCCCTAATAACATTGACAGTATAGTGAGGATGGTGTTTTCCTTCAAGAAATGCAACCCACGGATGTCTAAAACATTTTAAACTAAAAATTACATATTCAAAAGTTGACAGAACAGCTTCATCAAGTCCTCTGACTTGATTACCTGGCTTCAGTAATTAGCACAAGGCCCGCTTGCTACTTGTGTGTGGCTAAGCTCTATACTAAAACAAAAACAAGGGGTGACTGTTACCTGACACCTAAGTTGGTATTGTAATATTAAAAATGGCGTGCAAATAATTAGAATTTTAAGAGTTCAACCCTCATACAAGAAGGACCTAGATACATTTCTTTAAATCACCTGCATTGCAGTAGAATACAGGTATGTTAGCAGGCCAACTGAGGGCCACCCCCGGTTCCCCCAAATTTGTATGTCCTAAAGGGACTCTGCCATTCACCACATACAGACAGCACACACGCTTGGTGTATGAGATCGTTAATGAAGTAATTGTGCACAGAGAGTGAACTTAGCAGCTCTGCGCAGTCAGTGAGAGGGAAGTCTTGGCACTAGACTCCCTGTGACCCAAGGTAATGAAGCACCTGCACAGACATTGTGGCACCATCAGATGGGGAAGATTCCGAGCCAAGGACTACTGTGCCTCCCGGCTCAGTGTGTGTCACAGACACACCCTACAAAAGGGTTACATGTTGAGCAGGAAGCAAGATGTGCAGAGATGTCTACCCAGCCTTAACATGGCCTGCATGCCAGCGGCAAGCGCATCCTGACCTCAGAAGGGCTGTCTGCATCCAGATAGATAAGGAGCCCTGCATCCCTGCCCGGCAGAGAAGATAAACAAAACCACGCCTGAGCCCCAGACTCTTTCTTCTGTTCCTGAGCTTTCTGAAGCTGCACCTTTCTCTGCTCACACACGTATATCTATAGAAAGCATGGAATGAAAATGTTAGAGGTGACCTCAGTATAGTGCATGCAAATGTTGAATATGTACGCTCGGAACCTATAAGCTGATATAAGCCAATTTTTACAGATGGAAAAAGTTAAGAAAGTAAAGTAAAATCCTGTGTTTCCTTTAAAAAAGAAAGAAAGTAAGGAATAAAGAGGAAGGCTAAAGGCAAAGCTGACTTACCAAAAAGGGAATGAACATCTCCTGAATCACATTTCATTGGGGGTTTCTTCTATACACAAAGGAATATACACAGTTGCAGGGAGATGGCAATGGATATGATTTGTGGATTTCTAGTGAGTTGAGATTTACAAATTTAGGAATTTCCCTCAGCATTCCTGGAGCTGTTGCAGGGCACCCCCAATGTGAAATGGAGTGTCCTGGTGGTGGGTCTTCACCCAAATGCTTAAAAAGGGTCTTGTAATGGGACTCAAGGGCAGGCAGCAGATTAGTAAGGGCTTTATTTACAAAAAGGGGAAATGAAGAAAAGAATAATTTAGGGAGAAAGAGGGAGAGACAAATGGGTGAATACACCCTGCCGGTTCCATTGAGCTGGGACCCCAATAGAATGCTGAACGCAAGCGAAAACCAAGCACCGCAATACCCACATGTCTGGTTCTGCACCAAGCCTGGCTGCTTAACTCCACCCTCGGGTCCCAGCATCCTCCCTTCGGCGGTGATGACATGGGATTTGTCATCCTTGGTGTCTTGGGTCTTGGGTCTCTCTGATGGGAGGGGCGGGTGGTCAGCTCAGTGGAGTTGCGTCAGGACAGCCTTTCCCCCAACAGAACTGTTGACCCACAAAACGAGCATTGTAGCTCTTCTGCCTTCATGTGGCTTCTAGTAAATAAAAGCTGCTTGGGAGCAGTGACCTTTAGGAATGTACTGCCTGAAACCAGTACATTTCTCCCTGAATTATTCCTTTCTTCATTTCCCCTTTTTGTAGCAGGTGAAGAACACCTGCTAGCGCATCTATCTTATTAGAGGAGCTTGCAGTGAGCCATCAAAAATTAGCTGTGTTTCTCCCAGATGAACCTTCTTCTGCCCAAAGTCATGTGGCTTCCTAGACTTGGGGAGACCCTACTGGGGACAGGGCGATGTCTTAAGAGCAGAAAATTAAGGAAGGAGAGACTACTGCAAGTCAAATATGGTTTTAGCTTCCCTGTTCTCCTAGAAAACAGGCTGGAGGGCACGTGAGGAGGTGAAAGCTGTGGTACAAAGTGGAAAGAGTTGGCCATACAGTCATTTAAAGTCACATGCAACAGCAATGAGGTCACTAAATCTTATAACTGTCATCTATTTTTTTTTCATCAACTGTTACAAGAACTTGATTTTCCTCATTCTGTTAGTGGATATACTTTTTATCATAGTAGGATACTAAGTGTATTTCCTTCCCCTTCTTCCACTTCAAGTAGTTAATAATCTAATAAAATAATATTGTACAGTATGGAAACCATTTAACCCCAGAAACACATACTGCAAATATGTCGTATTTTATTCAATGGACACTTTAAATAGCTACACTTTTAACTTGTATTGTGAACATGGGGTTAAAATTTTGTTAAATGCATTCCTAATCCCTCTACTTGGCACAAAGCTTTTCTTACTTCTGGTAGTATTTATTGATTCACATATATATCTGATAACTATTACAATCAGAACATACAATTTTATCTACTGCTTTCTTTGGAATTCTCCATATTATAACTGCATGCATTATGGTAGTGGCTACTTATAATTAGAACATGTAATTTTATATATCACTTTCTAGATCGCACTATAACCCCACTGCAGCTTATTTATCACTATAATAATGACTTTAGAACTAACAAGTCAACATGTTCTCAGTCCCCACATCCTGTTAGGTGGACCATTAGCTTCTTCTATTTACTGTTGTGACTAGCGCTCGGTGAGTATTCCCCTAAGTATAGCTTCTTTAAATTTTGAATTATTTCCTTGGACTAATTTATGAGTGGGGTTACTAGGTCCAGAAATATGATTCTATTTAAAGAACTTTTCATAGAGCCCTGGGTCAGGTTGATGAGTCAGTGGGGCGGACATGTTTTAATGCCACCGGAATTATAGGAATATTTTTAAAGATGTATTTATTTCTGCACACAGAGCTAGGGTACAGGCCAGAGGTGCAGGGGCGGTGAGAGGATTCACCAGGGACAGAGCGGGGAGCAGAGCAGGGAGCCTGACGAAGTCCACTGCTGAGGGAAGCAGCTGGGGGACAGGCGTGGTCTGCCGCGCTGTGTGGGTCACAGTTGGGGCTCCTTTCGTAGCAGTGCTGTGCCCTGACCCCTGCGCCCCAGAGAGGGCCCAGAATTATAGGAAGTTATCAGTTATTTCCCAGTCGCCTCACCTGCATTTATAGTTTTTATTTATAAATAGTGATTACACTCTGTGCCGTATATTTTTTTAATCTGGACTTCTTTGTCATTGATTTTTTTTTTTTAATTGACATCACGCTTCTTAGTTGAGAATTAGTGCGGTTGCTCGGGAATTCACTTGACTATCAAGTAAGCATAGCTTCATCCCCCAACTCAGGCTATTTCTTGTACAGTAAGTGAATGAGCCTTTAAAAAAATCTTCATCTGAAGACTACGGACAGTCCGTCAACCTCACGAGGGTGCTGAGTCACTGCACGGGTTAAAGCCTGTGGTGCCCCGGCACACAGGAACCACCACCCTACCCCTCTGCTCTGCGGCCTCACTGCATGTAACTGCCTCCCACCTCCGACTTCTTATGTCAGTCCCCATTCGAGTTTACTCAGGCCAGAGTGTCCTAGAACTAGCTTTCTGATTCTAGAGCTTACGTCCATCAAGGCCAAATGCCAAAGTTCCTGCGAAACTAACCTGTTATCTTGTCAGCAAGCGCCGAATTGTGTAGCAAATCACTGGGATCAGATCGGCCGAGCCCTATAAATTACCTCAGCATTCAGACACACAAATGTAAAACATACTCAGAACAATTATTTCCCAATTGATGCCTCAGAATTCTGTGTCGTTCAGTTGTTTTGATGCTTAGCTAAGTTTCCTTCCCCGGGTTTCTCAGCAACACTTTGATTTCTTTGTCTTGTCTGCCAGCGGTACTCAGAGCTTCAGTCTTCCCAGTCCGACCCAAGGACAGTCTTAGTTAGGTGGTAACAAATGTCATTTGTCAGCCACTTGGAGAGCAGGTAGTTGCCAGAATTGGCACATCTGGATGACCTGCCGTTTGAACTTGCCTGTCTTAAGTCTGGTGTCTGCTTTCCAGGCGTTAGTGCCCATCTGTTGCCTGGAATCGGTTCTGTCTTGAGGGCTCTGCAGCAGGGCTGCCTTTGAGCAATCCCTCTTCATTACGGCGAAAGAATGTCTAGTCTGCGATACGGGATCCAAAATCTGGCAACAAGCGTACAGGGTCGCAGTTAGAAGAGCACTGGAAATATACATGTCTGTCCTCTTTCATGGAGGCCGGGAATCTGGGGCTACCAAAAGATTTTCCAGTCTCTCCCCTTCTTCATGAGAAGCTGAACTGACTAAGACTCACGGATTTAAAAGAATTTAAAAGCGAGAAGGAGAGAGCAGGGCGGAGGTGGGGGGATCCTCTCAACCCCTCCAGTCTCAGCAGCTGCGTCTCCGCCCCCTGGAGAGTGCCGTGTTCCCCTAGGCTTTTTCCTCCTTACATAAGCCTTTTCTTTATGTCTCATAGGCAAGGCTATTTCATTTTTATATTCCGAAACCTGTTTTTATCCCCTTCTCCACGGCTGTCCTCCTAATATGCGTGTTACAGATGAGCCTGGCCTCCTTTCCTATCTGGACAGACACAACAGTTCCAGCTTCTGGCTTACCTACGTCAAAGCGCTGGTCACTCGCCGCACCACCACCATGATTAGCACACTGGCGGTTTCGGAGTCAGAAACCAGCGGGTCCAGAGACGTGTCTGCGTGACAACTGAGTCTGCAGAACGAGCAGCAGGGCCGCAGCTGCACTGACGGCAATACGCCGTCTTGCCTGTTCTGCTGCACAGTGTACAGTGACCAACCATGTCCACACTACCGCTCCATGTCTGTTACTCAGAAGATCAAGACACGCAAGTTGAAAAGCGGTGGACGTGATCACCCTGTGCTGTGTCAGGTCCTGCTTGTCCTCCTGAAACGGAAGACAGAACAGCCATGCGCACGCGTGACCTAGCGCCCCCTGACACAGGGCAGTCACTAAAACTGCTGCAGGGCGGGGAGAGGGACCCCAGGACCCCCAACCTGCCTGCGCTGAACAGGCCCTGTCGGCCACAGCATCAAGACAAACATTAAGACTGATCACGGAAAGGAGCTTGAATACAGTGAGTGTGCAGGGCAGACAAGACCAAGAAAACAGGTTCTAAATCAAACCCCCAAAATCAACGGTCCCTGTGTGGGTGAAGTACCCCCAGACGGGGCTGGCCCGAAGCAGGCCCTGGGCTCACATGGTCTGAGGCACTTCGGGGGGCCAAAGAAAGGAACGGGCACGGCCGGACACATCTGGGAGGGAGAGAGAACCCCGAAACCGAGATACACGCTGCCACCGCCACCCCTGTGGCCCCCCCACACCGTGTCCCCGTGCAGGGCCGAATCGAGAGCCGCCCCCAACGGCTCTGCCCCCGGCCCCCAGGCCTCCTCTGGCCCGGGCCTGCCTCCCTCTTCCTCGGCCTCTCCAGATTCTCCTCCTGCTCAGCGCCACCCTCCTCCTTGGCGGGGCAGGGAACCCAGACCCCTCTTTCCCGGGCACCCCCGTCACCGTCTTGTGCGGCTCACAAGAGGCCTGGCGCCACACGTCACCCTCCCGCCCAGAGGGGTCAGGTCTTGGGCCTCGGTTTCCCTCACGCACATTAGCAGTGAGGGAACACTTCCCTGGCTGACAGAGGCTGGAGCCAGCAGGAGACCGTGGGTGTACGGATTTGGGGAAAGATTACGGTTCTGTCCAGTGAGGGGCCGGGCAGCGGCACTGCTGGGCAGTTCGGCTGATTTATGGAGGATGTTGTGTCACCTAGTCCCTGTATGGGCTCCTCTCACATTCTTGTAGGCCCATTCAGGCAGCTTTTCAGAACATTCCATTCTCCCTCACAGCTTCCTAGACTCCAACACGCTTGCCGCGTATCCGCCCTCCGCCCTCGCCCCTTGTCCGTCTGCCGGTCACTCTCCCCAGCATTCAAGACTCAGCTTAAAAGCCCTCTTCGTGGGGACACCACCCCTGCACTGGACAGGCAGTCACAGCCCTGGGCACCCCGGGAGAGAATGATCTGGATTTGTTTGTGCTGAGGCCAGGACCCAGTCTGCTCCTTCTTAACCTGCTGTTTCAGGCAGTGGCTCAGGGGATACTGATCAGAATGATGAGAGAATCCCAAATTCCTGTGGCCATGAAATAGCAAATTCTCTTAGTAAGGTGAGTGATTCTTTGCTTGCTTGCTCTAAAACGTGTGAAGGAAACTCAACGCAGAGCTTTCTGTAGATGACAGAAATGTAAGAACTATGGAGGCATCAGATGGGAGCACTTAGCAAGGTCCCCAATATTACTAAGTTTCGGCCTGAGCACAGGTGGCTAATGCATCTGAGCAGTTCACGCTCATCGTCCCCAGTAGTTGCTAGGGATCACTCCCTTCACAAGATACTAACTGGTGTTGTAGAAGAGAAGGGTTTCTTGAGCACATGTAGGTGGAAAATGCCAGAAAACCTCCAGCCATGAGATCGGTCATGAAATCAAAATATCATCTCACAATTTAGTGTTCCAGGTATGCTGTCTTCTACCTTGTTTTTAGATGTATTTACCCCTTCTTTGTTTGATTTTCAGTTTTCGAGGTGACATGGCATCCGGTTTCTTTCTAGAAGAGAAGTTCAGCACACAGTTCAGTCCTTGACATGGGGTTGCTTTGAGGATCCTACCTGGAATAGGTATGTGACCCTTCAGGATGTGCCCAGCACCTTGGCAGCTCATCTCTGTGGATGTGCTTCTGCGCGCTCTTGTTGTTTTACTAAGAATGCAGTTTGCTCTGAGGACAACATTCACGTGTCGGAGGTGACCTTTGTCTTCTCTACTGAGAAGTATGTGTATCGTATGACCTGTGAGACTCCCAAAAGTGCCTTCGTTTTCTTTGAAATGCGATAAAAACCAATTAAGAATGCATCCTATCCAGGAGGGAGGAGAAAACTCTGTGCTCATATAGGAAGTAATAAGATTATTTGCAACTCTGGCAATCAAGAATATGAAATATGTCTTACCCCTGCTATGCTTATAAGTGTAATATCTGTAGTTCAAAATGCTGCAGAAGCATCTAAGCACTTTTCCCCAGGTATAGACAAAACTGAGTACTAAGTTGTGGATTTAAATGACTAGGTCTGTGAATCGGTGACTGATCCTTTGATCGCTAAGGTTTTGTGACAGTTGCTTGCGTCGTTTATCATGGCATGAGTGTGACATAAAAACAAAAAAAACAGAGTGACTTGACAGCTCTTTGTTTTGTGATTTCTCTTAAAGAGAATATTCTGAATTCTCTTTAGATTCTCGTTAAGATCGAACCTTATAGCTCCTGATTCAGTCCATTCCAGACTACTGGGATGGGTGTGTGTGTTTTGGGGGTGTACCTTCTCCCTAAGATAACTTATTATGAGATTCATTGCTTTTTTGTGTTCAACTCTTTAAATGCTACTAGTAATACAGTATGTTGAAATGCTGGTATATATTTACAATGGTGTCACATCTATGTAGTTTATCTTTAAAAAGTAAAATTCTGAAAGTGTAACTCTATAACAGCTTTCTGGCCACTAGTCCTCCTCCCCCCAAAAACGTTCGTGAAGCCCATTTGAGAATTAGCGCAGACCTGAGACGTTATCAGGTATGAGATCTAACTTTAGTGCTTAACTCACAACCTCAGGTAAAAATTATTGTGTGCTACTTAAAAAGAGTATTATGACTTAACTTGGAAGGATTATATGCTTACCTTAAGTTAAAATATTACTGTTAGAAATGCTAACTAGCATCTACCATCCGAATCTTAGCCAACCAGAATGCAGAAAGGCAGAAGGAGAGAGAGAGAAAGAGGGAAAGAACAAATTAATTCACTGTTACAGTGTGCCAGTTGTCCTGGGTCTCCTTTATTCCTAATGACATAGCAAGAATAATAGATGTGTTTCCATGAATCTCCAGAGAATTCCATCACGACATTCGGTGAGAATCAGAAATCCCTAACTGGAGTCTAGCCCCCTGATGGAAGGCAGAAGTGGCAACTTGTCACTAAATGTTAGATTTGTCTACTTTATTGCTTGGTGGCTTATACAAATCTGGTATGCACCTTAAAAACTTAGCAAATCAAAAAATCAGTACAGTTCTCGTTAAAATCTAGGTTCCCAGTCTGCTATTTCTACCACAAATGTTAAACTACGGACACATCTCTGTTCTGGCCTGGACTCAGTTCTAGACCTCTGTCATAAAAGTCCTATTGCAATGAATGGAGTCACCTGAATGTTGAGGTTTCCTAATGCATATAAAAATCATGTTGACATTACACTGCAGTCTATTAAGTGTGTATTGTGTGAGAAATAATGTACTTAAGTTAAAAATATTTTATTGCTAAAAAAATGCTTGCTATCGTCTAGTATCGGAGTCTTTAGCCAATCAGAATCTTTTTGCTAATGCTGGATTTTGTCTCAGTGCTGATGACTGCTGAATGAGGGAGGTGGCTGCTGAAGGGTGGGGCCACTGTGGAGACTTCTTAAAATAGGAAGTGCACAGGAGACCATGGAAATGGCTCGCCCGAGACTGGGTAGTGGTAATTTTACAGGGGCTTACACTTGAGAGAAGAAATCAAACATGGTATAGAAATGAATAATGATGTCGTGTGTGTGTGTTCAAAAATTAAATGAAAATGAACTTTTCTACATCAAGTGACTGTTCCTTTCATGAAAGATTTCTCTTGCTACCATACTCTCTGTATAGCTTCTCTCAAACTGTGCAACTTTCTTATCAGCAAAGTTTATGTACGATTCCAAATCCTCCTGTCACTTTAACAATGCTTACAGCATCTCCAGGAGTAGACACTTGCTCTGCTCCCCCCTAAGGTCAACTCCTAGTCTGTGACAGCTGCCCCCAGCCTCATGTTCAGGCATCATCTGTGCATGTTGCTCTCTGTGTTTCTACCATGCATCTGTCGGAATCTACCACTCCAGTCTTGAACCTGGCAGAGCCACCCCCGATGGTCGTAACCAGCTTCTTCCAAGATTCTGTTGATGTTGACTCTGGACAGCTTTGCATGAAGCACGAAGGGTGACTCCTTTCCAGAAAGGTTTCCATTGGCTTTCCCCAGATCCATCAGAAAAGTGACTGTGTCATCTACGGTCTTAAAAAACGTATTTCTTAACTATTCCGACTTGAATGTCAAAAGGACTCCTTGATCTAAAGGATTCAGGGGTGTGTTAGTAGCTGCAAAAACAAATCTTGTTTTTCTGCACCAGAGCTCCGTGTGACTAGGTACATTGTCACTGAGCAGTAGTAATCTGAATCTTTTTTTTTTTTTTTTGAGCGATAAATTTCAACAGTGGCTTTTCCTGTTCAATGATCATGTTGTAAGTAGCTGTTCTGTGTTCCAGGCTCTGCTGTTCCACAGGCAGAGTAGGTTTTGCACACTAAATCTCGAATGTTCTGAATGACCCTGGCAGTACTTTCCTGTTCTCGGCTTCTCCGGGCCTTGATCCATAGGCCAGAGGTCCTGCTGACCTCACCTACAAATCGCCACCTGGTCGTGTCCTGATCTCACATTACTCTCAGGAGCAAAGAGATTTTATAATTTAACAAGTGGTGTTATTATTAGATTAATTTTATGGCACAGCTATAGAAGTTTATTAAATGTCACTTCTTCGTACTTGCACGATTCACCCAACAAAATGAGTTTATACTGCTAAATCGTTAGACAAATAATGGAGTGAGGGTTTGAGTTTGTTGGGCACGGGGATGGTAGCTGGGCTCCTTTCTCCTCTTCTCAGGCACATAGACCCTCCTTTTCCATGGTGAATGGTGTAAACTCATTTCTTGTTGTGAACTGTAGTGGATACAGTTGTTTTTTTACCGTGATTGTACAGACCACAGTGTTAGCCTCTCACACGTTGCTTGCGTTGAGCCGCCCCATGAGTAGATGTCTCACTTCCCATTTGAAGGGAAGAAGACAAGTTGCCGTCTTTTGAAGTATAGTGATGCTCTTTTCACCAAAGTTTCAAAAGAAATCACAGAGTGTGTTGAAGCTGAGTGGGAAGTTGTTTCATGTCCAACCCTCTGTGTGTGGCATCATCAACTTTTATTTCATAGTGTGATGGTTTTTGTCTTCAGTGTAGACCCGTCAGTGTTTTACATCATAAAAAGTTCAGTGAGCTGTGTTAAGCGCGTAACAAAATGTGCATATAACATTCTCACCGTGGAAGCCAATATAGAGGCGATGAACTCAGCCATGTGGGTACTGAGTTGAGAACTGAGGTAAAGCATTACCCTCCATTGTTTCATCACTGTAGCTGAGGTATATTCAGAGACCTAATGAATCCTAATGATAGGGTGCCCAGACTGTCTTACTTTTAAGAAACTATGAGTGTGTTCAGCTTTTCCTTATTTTGGAGAAAAAGAGAGAACAGCGTTTTCAGCGGGAGGCACAAACATAATACACACGAGCATCCCAAGAGACACAGCACAGGAGCGTGCTGGCTGGTGAGATGCCTTCGCGTGTCGCTCTGGGATCAAGGTGGACTGGCCTCGGGTATGACCTTCTCAGGGATGACACGTGTGAAAATAAGGCCACCGATTCTTTTCATGCCATTTTAGGAATTTCTTTGAAAAGATTCAGGCAGTGGCGCCCTGTATGATAGAGTTCTAGCTTAGTCCCACAAGGCTTTTCAGGCGATGCAAAGCCATTTTTCTAAATCCCTTCTGTCCTTCAGCATCTGAGTTCTGGACAGATTAAAAAGCTCTATAAGCTAAACCATATTGCCATCACATGAAACAGTGATCGAAAGGGAAATTAATAGTGTCTGTAATGAGCCTCAAGCCAAAACATTCTTCATGTGGCACTCTGCACTACTTTTTCACTAGTCATTAACTCCTCCTCATCAGAGTGATGCCCTAAATCAATATACAAAGTGCCAGGGGTCAAGATGAAAGGTAGCCTATACTTATTAGAGGGCACACATGATAGGGACACTTAGTAATACTCAGTTGATTGTGGTGATTTGCATTATTTTATAGTAAAATATCAAATGGCTCCAAAAATACACATATGTGTCATAGATCTGTACTGTCTGTCATATCGGACTTTCCCTTCTTTCTCGCATTTCGCTAGCACCTTGTTTTGACTTCTAAAGCGAATCATTGGCATGAAACCGTAGTAAGTGTTTGTGGGATGAGGGAATGAATAATTCCAGTGGACTTCACTTTTAGACACAGAGATGAAATTATATCAAAGCTAGGAACTGACTTACCCAATGGTAAATAATGAGCTATAGAAATGGTAATTCATCCGCTTAGAGAAGGTCTGTAATGTGCACGGCTGATCTAGAGAGTTGGACTTTATTTTTTAAGGAGAGGACAAATTCATAGAGCTAGTAAAGCTAATATTTTGATTAGCAACTCATCTTGATTTTATTCTGGTATGGCTTCTCTCTTTTTCTGTCACATTAAAAGACGTTCTAAAGACTTCTGAGTGAGGTACCTTACTTACCCTTAAAAGTTTTGCTAGAGTCACATGGCATTCCACCAAGAGGTAAAATACTATGTCACTGTAAAGAATAATATGAATCAGAAAATCTATGTATGAATAAATGAATATTTCTAATGTTGTCCTAGTGCTAACAAGTTCCCTGAGTAAACTACCCAGGATGGACTTGAATTCCCCCCAAGTACTAATTAAGTCTCTGCTTTCTGTGGCAAAGTTCAAGCCCACTTAAAGAAGATATATTTTCCATTTCTTTACTTTTTACTTTAGAAAAAGAATTGATGGTCCAAATGGATATTGATGGCCTCATCAGCAGTGATATCTGTTCTACATTCATAATATCGTTTCTCTCAAGAAGTGGAAGTTTCACTTTGAATTTAAATTAATTTCTATGTTCAGCCTAGAATTTTCTCAATATTTTCAAAATACTAATCCCTTTCTTAAAACTCTCACTGAAATAATATAAAATGTTAATGATGTACTGTACTAAGCTAGTAAAAAGTCAAGGCTTGCTTTGTGTTGTTGTTGTGTTTTATGCATATTACCTTAACTCAAAATCAGGTACATAGTATTGATAACTTTTTTTTTTAAGATTTATTGATACAGAGTTATACATAGAGCTGGGGTACAGGCCAGAGGTGCAGGGGCGGTGAGAGGATTCACCAGGGACAGAGCAGGGAGCAGAACAGGCTGACTGACAAAGTCCACTGCTGAGGGGAGCAGCGGGCAGGCCAGGAGGGGTCTGTGGTGCCCTGTGGGTCACCTCCAGGCGGGGATCGAACTTGCACTGAAGCGGCTGCAGCCATCTTGCAGAGCTGCTTCCCGACCCGTTGTGTCACCAGGGAGGCCCCATAGTATTGACAACTTTTAAGGAAACTGTTATGAGATTTAAAACAGAATCAAACTCAGGAGCAACATGATTTTTTCTAAAAGATATTTCTAACAACCCTTAAATCATCTTGTGTTCTTAGAAGAATTATGCACACAACCTGGTTTGTCCTCTTGTGTTGATGTTCACACTAAAGAAAGTATCACAATGGTCCTAGTAGTAGAAAAAATTCGCCATCGATAGGTCACAAGTAAAGATTTAGTTTGAAGAACTACAAATTGAAGATAATAATTAAAAAGTACAGTTCAGTATAGGTCATTGCTACTGTTTGGTTTAAAATTATAGAAAGCTCTGCAGCTCTCTCCAGGTGAGTACAAATGTGATTTGTTGGAATGTTACGAGTTTGCTGAAAAATACACAGAGACTTTTTGTAGGTTTTTTATTTTTTAATGGGAGTGGATTTTGAATTATAGCGTCCCAGATTCAAGATGCAAGAGGAGTGATAAGTAGTAAAATATTAATGGAGCCAATTGCTGTCTTAGCCTTGAACACTTCCTTTGTGTACAGGTTTAAGATAGGTAAACACTCTCACACAAAGATAAGAACGTGATACAAATGTAAATTTCTCTGATTAGAGTGTTTTTTTTTTTTTATGTGAAAGGAATTATAAAATAGTAGGACTCTTGAATAAGACTTTGATAATGTAGCGCATGGGCACTATAAAACTGGTCATAATGTAAAAAATATTTTTTTTTAAGATTTATTTATTTGTACACAGAACTGGGGAACAGGCCAGAAGCCCAAGGGAGGCGAGAGGCTTCACCAGAGACAGAGTGGGGAACAGAACAAGCAGATTGACGAAGTACACTGCTGAGGGGAGCAGTGGGCGGGCCAGGAGAGGTCTGCCACGCCATGTGGTCATCTCCAGGGCAGGCTGGAATCGAACTCATGCGGAAGTGGCTTTAGATTCTCAGTGCTGTGCTTTAACCCGGTGCGCCACCAGGGAGGGCCGTAAAAAATATTTTTATTTGGAATTTCCAGTTCTTCGTCCAACTTGCACTTTGTCTTCAGAGAGAATATGCTTTATCTTTCTAAGAGATCTTTAAAAAACTGGGATATATAGAGATATCGACTACATAATTTATGCCAGACATTCATGTAAGCACTAAGACTATGGCAACAAAAAAAAAAAAATAAAAAATAAAACAGAAAGGGATGTCCCTTTACAGAGGTTTTGTTCCAGCTGGGACATATGGAAGAGGCAGAGATCACAGGTAAACACGCGGTACCCAGAGACCTCAGTCTTAGTAATTGTCTTCCCGCGGGAAAGAATCCTGCAGTCAAGGCGGAGAGGTGCACTGCTTCTTTGTACAGAGCGTTCGGGAAAATTCCTGAGTTTACTTTGTAAGAGAGCCAGCAGCAGCCCAGGCAGTCAGACCAGCATCCTCACAGGGCCTGAGGTAGGAATATGCCTCAGAGGAGAGCCGGGGAGGAGCCAGAGCCTGGAGTCGAGAGCAGGAGCGCTGTGAGGAAGTGGAGCCAGCAGGAGAGGTGCAGGAGGAGCAGATGGTGGAAGAGCTGTCATACCCTTGTAACGACCTTGAGTCCCCACAGGGACCCGGGAGTCCCCAGAAGGCCGAGCAGAGGAGCGGCGTCATCTAAGGAGCTTTGTGCAAGATCTTCCAGGCCTTTCTGTGGAAAGAATCGATGCAGACAGGGTTGCACACTCCCGGCCATGTGTGACTTGTCGGGAAACGAGCTGCTCTTTCATGCACAGCCATGGCTCACTTCAGGGAAGGAGGACGTGTGACCACTAAATGGTGAGAGCTCATCATTCCGGGAGGAGGACAAGCAGAGCAGGGTGTCATTCCTGAAGCTGGAGGGTGAGTCTGGGGCGGCAAGTCACAGCTGGATTCGAAGAGAAAGAACGCAAGGCGTTTACCAGAATTCCAAGTGAAGGTTTGCAAGGGGCCAGAGGAGAGCTGGACCTCGGAAGTTGTCTGGTTGGAGAATGTGTGGAAATATCCCGCGCTCTACCGCGGGTCCTCTCACAGCCTGGAAATGAGAGCGCGCGGAGTGCAGACAGAGCCTTCCCGTCCCGGGACGTGGTGCATGGCCAGCTGAGAGACGGGATGGCTGAGTGCACCTTCCGCTTCCACCTTCATGCCAGCCCTTCTCGGCCACGCACCCACTGTCCCATGAATTCACATGCCAGTTTGTTTCTCCAACTTAATGCTGAAGCAAGTTTTTTTTTTTTTCTTGAGATATAACACTTGAAATTCCTAAATTGATCCCAGCTAAGCAAAATAATCACCAAAAGAAAGAGCTGCATTAACATAAGTTGAGCATTTTTCATGCAAAAGTACTTTTTCTTTAAAAAAATTGCTTAAAAATAGGACTGTTGCTCAAAAGTTACCCCTTCTATGGAAATTCACAATAAACGGTGCTTGTCTGCTCTGAGGCATTTGGTTGCTTTTGTCAGTGTTCTGAAAAATTCAGAATTTCTGTGTGAAATTTTTGAAAATTTTTAAACGTGTGTATATTTAACTCCAACTTATCTGCTCACGAGAAAGATCTATGTATGTATACGCATTTGCATTTGTGTGTCTATAAATGCATCGATACAGATACAGATCTGTCAATATCTGTCTGGTTGGAGTGAGAGAGAAAACTGAGGGAAAAGAACCCAGAGAGCTGCGAAGAAACTGCAGAGCATCTGCAACTAAAGAAATGTTTATGTTTGGATGTCAACCGACAGCAATAGAAAGCAGACCTACCTTGGCTTCTGCAGAGTGTTGGTCAGCAAATGGTTTTGAGGTGTGCACAGAGGGGTCTCGAGAGTAAGCATCACTCAGGAAAACCTGCCTACTCTGTGCGACCGCCAGAGCTGAGCTCGTGATGCTCCACTAGAAGAGATCACGTTGGCCTCCGGGAGCCACGTGAGGAGCCTTCCCAGGAACGGTGGGGGGCGGCGGGAGCTGGAGTCTGACTGCAGGTGTGTGGGAGGCGGCTGGAATTCCTTTTCCACGGCTAAGAAACCATCACACTGATGACGGGTCAGTGCCATGAAACACTCACCCGGGTTTGTCTGTTAGAGTGGTTTTTCTTTTAAATGCTGCGGACATGCTTTGTGTGTGTTCAAAGAATTTCGTCTTCTGGAACATGTTAGAACATTTTCCTGATTTCTTGCCAAAAAAGAAAGTCAAGATTTAAAAGTTCAGAGAGGCTACAAGCTTTGTCACCATGTCCTCAGTAGCCAGCCCCACAGGTGAACGCCACAGCTGAAGAGCTCCCTGGAGACCATCTGCTGATCAGAGGTTTGCAAAAACCAGGCTTTCTGCTGTTTATTGCAATGAGCTGGGGCCCAAACATCAAGATAAACAGTCCATTGTATTCAGTTTAATTTAAGTAAAATTTGAGTAACTGTTGAGCGATTGTCAGGTTTTGTTTATTTTAGGCTTTATTTATTTATTTATTTTTTATTTTATAACAGTTTATTTTTACATCATTTTGTACTTTTTTTTCCCCGATCTCAATTGTATCCAGTGTAAGTTTTAAGTATTGGTCCTGGGGGGAATCAGCCCGTCATAATTTTAAATGAACTCTGAATGTTGTATTTGTGTTACCGTGTTCTGTTCAGTCCTGCCGCTGGCTCCTTCCTCGGATGAGTTATATGAGTAGTGAGGAAATGCATTTTTCATATTTTAACAGTTCCATAATTTAATGTGAAATAGTGTGCGCTCTCCCACTCCGGCTTACCGTTCCCTAAGGCACCCCACGACCCAGTGTCTCGATAGATCAGCTGTGAAATAATGAAATCAAAGAGCGCTTCTCACAGTGTTTTGACAACGATCCTGAGGAAGGAGGGCACAGGGGCTTCGCTGTCTCAAAATGAATTAGCAGTGTCTCAGCAGTCCCCTCCAGTCTAGCTACCTGGAAACTGTTCCAGGTTCCTTCTCCGGAATCTGAAAGGTGGTCTTTCTTTTTTTTTTTTATTTCCGGCATATTGAGCAAAACAGAAATATCTGCCAGATAAATATTCAGAGGCTGGCATCAGTCTGGCAGGAGAGAGAAATTGAGACATGTGTCCTTCAAGGAAGTGGCCACATCTGCTCTTGGTTCCACCACCTTCGAGAAGACCTTGTATCAGCGCCAGCGTGGTGCAAGGGGTGGTGGTGGGGTTTGAAGACGGAAGGAGGATTCGAGGGGCCAGTGTGTCTGTGGAGCTGGAGAAAATCAGGCTGTAACAATCAGCACTCCAGGATTTCCACTCCAGCTAGAGATGATTTACATGTCAAGAAATAATTGAGGGTTTGTGGTTAGTTCCAGTCTGCAGTCTTGAAGGACAGACTCTCCTGGAATAGGAAGTAACAGCTGAGGGTAAAGTCAGGAAGCCTCGTGCCCTCTCTGTCTTGAAATTTTGCCAGCTGGTTGTAAAAGTAGCAAGGTAATCCCGCTATGATCCAAGACCCGGGCGTGCGCGTTTTCCATAATGCAGGAGGAACGTGGGGAATTTGAAGATGATCATAAAAATAAGTTAACAGGCCCTCCCTGGGTGTGCAGCGGGCTAAAGCACAGCACTGAGAAGCTAAAGCCACTTCAGTACAAGTTCGATCCCTGCCCAGAGCTGACCCCCAGGGCGCGAGACCTCTCCTGACCCGCCCGCTGCTCCCCCTCAGCACTGTGCTTCGTTGATCTGCCTGTTCTGCTCCCCACTCTGTCTCTGGGGAAGCCTCTCACCGCCCCTGAGCCTCTGGCTTGTACCCCAGTTCTGTATGCATCAATAAATAAATCTTTAAAAAGTTAACAGACCTCAACTCAGGGAAAGTCTGGTAAGCCGAAGAGCTCACCAAGACCATTAACAATCTTTAATTTCAGAACTAGCTTCTTGAGAGAAAATGGCGGTCCCATTTGCTCTCTTTCTAAAGGACAGACCACAGGCACAAGGGAAGGCTTTTAACTGGAAGAAGAGAACAGTTTCTTGACAGTGAAAATTGGAAACGAGCAGGTGTGGAAACCAAAGAGGTCTGAAGTTTAACAGCTCGGAATTAGGAGGACGAGGTTTGTTTGCACCTGTTCGTTTGGCATCAGGAGAATCTGGCCTCCTTGTGCCATCTTAGTTTTTTCCAGCCATTGCTATAAATTTATTCACACACTCGAGAAATAAGTCAGTGCGCTTAGGAGCAGGAAATCAGATCGTGCGATCCTCTGTGGTGTTTGTGTTCCTCCTCTCTGCTTCCTCCACATTTCCTCACAGTTTTGTAAGAAAAAGAATTGTGATTACAGTGTGCAGCCCTCTGGCCACATCTTTCAAATAGATTCTCTACACCTGCTTTTTGTTTACAGCTCTTTGACTTTTCAGAGCTTTATGGCAAAATCATGTGTCCCCAAATTCCTAAGTTGAAGCTCTCGCCTCCAAGCTATTTTGTTTGGACCTAGGGCTTTTACAAAATCACTAAGGTTAAATGAGGTCCTGTGGGTGGGTCCTGATCCCGTTGGATTTGTGGCTTTATACAAAGGTGATAACCCCTCACAGCCCCAAACCAAGAACCAAATCTGCTAGAACCTTCTCCTTGGACTCCCTAGCCTCCAGGGCTGTGAGAAATGTCCGTTTTTTTGAGCTGTCCACTGTGCAGTACTTGTTTACAGTAGGCTGAGCCGCCCGGCCTGCAAAACAAAGTTCACTGTCTGCTATCATCTCATTGGACTCGGGCTAATGTTAATTAGAAGAAACCATACAAATTAGAGACACATTTTCTCATAATTATGATATTACATAGAGATGGGGGGATTGGAGTTGTGCGTAGTGAGGCAAGACCAGCGTGATTAGGAAGGTTGAGAAGGGTCACCCATCTTGAACCATTCTCATCAGCGTAAAGACAGAAACTGCGATGTATTGTTTTAGTTTGTTTTTCCATGGAGTCTTTGTGGTTCTTTATGTATATTATTGTATCATCCAAAAATAAGAATAGCTTTCCCAGTTTGGAACACAATGGAATATACTACTCAGGGATCAAAAAAGATAGTCATGCCATTGCAGTGACATGAATGGAACTAGAAGGGGTTGCTCCAAGGGCACTGAGCCAGAAGGGAGGAGAAATAACCTGACGGTTTCACTTGCATGTGGGAAGTACCAGACAGGAAGACCATCTAATTGGCCCTCCTTACTGCTGCAGTGATTTTAGGTTAGGAAATAAGCTAAGCACTCTACTCTTCCCGTCCCTGCTCTTCATTGCACACAGTTTCCGTATTTAATGTCAGTAATGTCACAATAAACCTGGAAGATTTTTTTATTTATTTAATATTTATGTATGCATACAGAACTGGGGTGCAGGCCAGTGGTGTGGGGTGTGAGAGGACTCCCCAGAGCGGGGAGCAGAACAGGCAGATCTACTGAAGCCCACTGCTGAGGGGAGCAGTGAGCGGGTCAGGAGAGGTCTGCCGCGCCCTGGGGGTCACCTCGGGGGCGGGGATCGAGCTCAAGCTGAAGTGGCTTTAGCTTCTTAGTGCTGTGCTGTCACCCGCTGCACCACCAGGGAGGGCCACAATTTATGCTAGTTTTTAAAATAATTCTTTTTATTACTTAATAGTACAGACTTGCTCTAAAAGCTCAGCATATACAAAAAAAAAAAAAAAAAGCAGTTAGAAGAAAAGAAAGCCACCAATTCAACTGCCCAGATATAATCACCAGAAGTGATGTCAGGGGCAACCAAGGTAAATAAGTAATAAGGGTAAAAGAGAGGATGATTTTCATTGTAGAGAAACAGCCCCTATGAATGAAGACTAGTGAAATAGGAGCAATTCAGGAAGTAAATGAGAGAAGCAAGCCACGGACTTTAAATTTTGGTAGTTTAGGGCGCTCCCTGGTGGCACAAGGGGTCACAGCGCAGCACTGTGAGGCTGCCCGCAGCCCCTGCAGCGTGAGTTCGATCCCGGCCAGGGAGGGACCCCAGGGTGCAGCAGACCCTCCTGTCTCCCCACTGCTCCCCTCAGCCATCCATCCAAATTTCCATCAATCCGAATCTTCTGCTCCCCACCCTGTCTCTGGGGAACCCTCTAACCCCCTGCGTCTGGCCTGTACCCCAGCTCTTGCGTGCATACATAAATAAATCTTTTTTAAGAATCCGGTAGTTTAATGAGGCTGGAGAATCACACTGTCCTCCAAGGGCTACCTGAGTAACACTGGCCCTGGCTTGGGTGGACGCAGCTGACCTCGCCGTTGTCCCCAGTAGGATTCCGCCGCCCTCTGAGCATTCGCCCCAAGAGAGCGCACAAGGGATCACGAAATACACACGTATACCACATGCCAGCCGTTTCCTAGGAAAATGAAAAACAGAAGAAAGATAACTAAATTCCCTGGATCGTTCTTCCTGTTTGTGGCGTCCAGACGATCATCCTGTAAGTGGGGATGGAGCCTGGAGTAGAGAACAGTAGAGAAGGTGACTCGAGGTGACATCCCTGCTGGGCACAGAACCGGAGAATCATTCCCACACAGGCAATGAGGGCAGGGTGTCGGGGAAGAAGTGACACCCTGAGCTTGTCAAATTCATTTTCTAAAAACAGGCAACATGAGGTAATTATTATTTTGTAAAACGGTTGCACCTTGACAGGTTTGGTGAATGCTGCCACCTTTGCACTGACATGAGCACGGAATGAAGACTAGATGATTCCCTTCAGGAGAGACCGCTCACCTGTTTCATCCTCAAAGGCCGTGACTTGTGAGTCACTGGAATGAACTCTTGTGCTGCTTTAACAGCATATATGAAAATAACTGAAAAGCTTCAAGCGGATGTATTCCCTGCACACTGCAGCCGTTCAACTAGAGTGTAGACCCCTCAAGGGGCACCGTCTGGCCCACACTTAGGGACCTGAAATTGCAGAATTCTGCTTAGTATTTCATGGTCCAAAAGGAAAGTAAATCACCTGCATTTGTTTACTTTCATTGGTGGAGGTGGGGAGTAAACTACAGGTTGCTTTGAGGCAGAAAATACTGTTCTGCAGCAGGAGTTAAAGCACAGTTAGCATAATATAAGTGCAGGCAGGTGTACACAGATCTGGCAAAAGTTCATTCTTCCCAGAAATATGTAACCGTGCTTGGGGAGGGTGTTCCCATCACGCCTGTAGTAGACAGGCACCACCTTTCTGCAGAAATAGCTCAGGAATTAGTGACTGAGGTGTAGCCAGGGACCCCGTGAGCCCTGACTGTTGTGTAAGCCCTGTCTCCCGTGAGCCACTTAAATAACAAAGGTTGCAGACTCTCAGGTCAGTTCTTGAGGACTCGATTCGCTGGCATGTCCCCACAAACTTAATCCTTTTAATGTCATTGTGAAGCTCTGCCTACTGACTGAAAGCTGGAAAGTGAAATATTCTTAAAAAGGAGAGAAAAAGAAAAAAAACGAAAAACCATTCCCAGTCTCGTCCACAAACACAACCGCAGCTAGCAAACTGGCATTTCTCCTTGAGGATTTTTTCCTACCTAAATTTTTCTCACCATGATTTTAATATGGCATGGGTCATTTCTGAATTCTCCTCTGGAGTTAATATATGTATTCCAGTATGTTGTGCTTTCATTCAGAATTCTGTTCAAGCCTTAACAGAGTGGTGCTCTAGACCGAGTGCGGGTGCTCCGAAACCCAAACTCTCCGGGGTTGTATTTGCCCTGGGGTGTTAGGGTTAGATCAGGTCTGAGAGGCAGGGTCCGGCCTGGTAAGATTTGTGCACCCATATAAAGCTTCCCGGGACCCAGGGCAGTCTCGCAGAGTGAAAAGGCAGCCATAGGCAAACGAGAGACAACACTGGCCCCAGCACCTTGATCTTGACTTTCCAGCCCCCAGAGACATGAGAGGCAAGCTTCTGTTCAAGTCATCCAGGCTATAGTATTTGTTAGCAGCGTGAGCAGACCAAACGCGTGGCTCAGTCACTGATCATTTGAACTCCTCGGTTATCCGTAGCCATCCGTGCCACCATGATATATAGCTTTGTTCATAAAGTCATTTTCTGTGTTCCAACTTTCTTCTCATGCAAATTCATAGGAGTGGAGTGATTAACGCAGAGATAAGTGCATGTAGATGGTCGGTGCCTCGTCACATAGCCAAAGGAAACTTGGAACAGGTGTTTCCCCCACCGGCACACAGAGGCCGTGACTGTGTCAGCCTAGCCGCCCTGTGCTTCGTCTCCTGGAAGAGCATAAGCTCACTTCGAAATGCTAACACCCCGTGAAGTCAAGGTACTGCCGTTAAAATGTGGACATTAAAAGGCCCAGGGTAGCAACTGGGCTTTATTTTCTTTTCTCTTCCCATCTTCCTACTCGCAGTTTTCTTCCCATTCAGAATTGCAGAGGGAGAGCCAACCCCAGATTCCCAGGCTTTCAGATTTAAAATTCATTCTTTCCCATAGGAAAGTTGATATCTGATGAGCGATTCTCGTAAGTCGACGCTGGACATCTGCTTCTGCCCTTTTCTCATCAACTTACGTACTTTTTGGAGGTGACCAGCGCTCCCTTCCAGGCTTCACTACTTGAGAACCTCATGTTCCATAGCGTTAAAATCTTACGTTCGCGAAGCATCTCAGCAGCTCTCTGCCCAACCCTCGTTTAATATATGTCCTTCTCGTGTGTCCTCTCCAGCAACTCTCAGCGTGAGCACCGTCACTGGAGGAAACTGTCCCCCAAGGCAGCCTCAAGGCAGCCTCATTTACTAAGTTTCATCTCTGACGACTGGAAAATCGCCCAAAATAACAAGCCCGAACCCTGAAACGTCTTTCTATGAATACTGATCCTACCCTCTAGAGGGAACACAAAAACAAATCCAATTCCCCTTGCAACTGAAAACCCTCAGACACTGGGAAAGCTACCGAATAAGCCTTCTCCTGGATAAATCTTCTCCGTTTGCCCCATCCTGCGTGTGGCTTGTCTTTGGGTCCCCCAGCTACAGGCAGTACTGTGAGTGTGATGAGCAGGGCTTGGAGCAAGAACTGTCCTCTCCCTCATTTTAGTTGCATTCCACGAATGGGTTAAAGTCAGTCGATAAGTATACTCGGCTTTTGTTCATCTGTCTTGCTAATCCTAGCTTAGATTTTTAAGACTTTGTTTATACTATTTGACCCCAGTTGAGTCATTCCTCGTCTACCTTGTACTTTGCACAGGTAGTTTTCACCTGAAGGATGAGATTTTGTACGTATCCCCATTCTGCATCTCTTCTAAAGCCATTCCCCCAAGGCAACATTTTGAGAACTTCTTGCATCCTGGTTCTGTCAGTCCGCCAAGAATTTAATGGTCTGCAGAAAGCTCGCTCTCTCAGGTCCTGGTGAGTAGAACTAGACTGGAAAGCTGCCTAAAAACAGGTGCAAAAGCCGCCGCCCCCCAACCCCCCGCCAAGCGCAGGCTCAGCATGCTCCTCTCTCTCCTTTGAGCCTTTCCTTCTTCACCAAGACCTGTCAGCAGGGTGTGGGAGGTCTGGCTTTACAGTGGCTGTCAGCTTCTCACACCATAAGCCATTCTCATGCTTCTCAGTTATTCCTCTTCAAGTGAGGCCTAGAGTTTTGCTGGCGCTTACCCAGTTTGGCTAGTTAACACTCATTGTGGCATCTTACCCATTTTGCATGACATTCCTTGACCATTTGCCTAAAATATAACATGCATTTTATCTCTTCTAATCCTGCTCCTTCTGTAAGACTCCAATTAGAAATGCAGGTTCCTCTCTGCGGGGTGCCCAACCTCTGTGGGGTGCTTTGCCTCATCATCCTATTCTTTTCATCCACCTGGATGCCTCCCATCGCCTTCAGCAGGTTTGCTCAGTCTCACCCATCTCCTGATTACTATTGTTTTCACCTGGAATAGTCTTCGTTCTCCTCATCAATATCCAAATCTTATCTGTGCTTTAAAGGCGAGAATTAATCTCTTTTCTCTGTAATTTATTTACTGGTCCACACCAAGCAATGTTAAGACAGCTCCTGATGTCTACCTGATGCTGGCTCCAGACGCTTGCCTTAGTAGGCCCCGTGGTGCAAGTTTGCAAGGGCCTCCTGGGCTGAAGTTTTGATAAGCTCCTTGAGCGAGGCCTTGCCAACTAATGCTTTTCCTGAAACAGTATTCAGCGTGGTTGGTGGTTGCTTTACAGTGCTCTGGCTTCATATGCTTACCTGCTAAAGGGATACACAGCTTGCATTCATTGACAATTGTGCGATTTCAGACTGAGGGTAGTAGATGGGGTAGTCACTTTGTGTCCAACCCTTTGAATGTTTCTGGAAAATCGCCTACTTGTGGTATCAATATGGCGGTCAGCTTTGTTCTGGCATTCCTGTCAAAGGACACTCCAGGTAGTTCCTGCTTTCAAGTCTTTGGACGCTTGTTCTTCCTTTTGCTGAAAAATGCACCCTACTCTGACTTTCATCAATGTTGGTTTAGTACATGATGTGTGTTCTCACATGACGTCGAGAAGAGTCAGCATTGGCTTTGTCTCTCTTTTATTTTCACTTCAGTTTCCTAAAAAGAATGTAAAGACTTCAATTTTATTTTAAGTCTGTAGACATTCCCTGTCTTGGATGTTAAATGAGTACCTTACAGAAAACAAAATTTACCTCATTTGGTGAACATAAATGTACTTCAGTCCAATCCACTGAGTTATGTGTTTCTTGGAGACCTGTGTCCCCTCTCAAAGGAAGTGGCATGCAACAGGCAACCTTCTTCGTCCTGATTTATAGTGTTTTTAAAGATGTATTTATTTATACACACAAGAACTGGGGTACAAGCTGAGGGGTGGGGGTGAGAAGATTCCCCAGAGACAGAGCGGGGAGCAGAACAGGCAGATGGACTGAAACACACTGCCGAGGGGAGCAGCGGGGAGGCAGGAGGGGTCTGCTGCGCCCTGGGGGTTACTTCCTGGCTGGGGATGGAACCCATGTGCCACCAGGGAGGACCCACTGATTTCTAGTGTTTTTATTTCAGCATCACTTCTAGTCTGAGTAGATGTTGTATGTGGATTGATATGACTTGTTAATGAAAATAATTGTTTAACTCGGTATGTTGTAAACACAGCCTCAAAAATAGAATTTAATTTTAAATACTTTGTAATTATGTAACAAAAATTTGATTTTTGCTTTTCAAGTGTTGGACTTTTCAAGTGCTATTGGACTGCCTTATCTTTGGTTTTAGTTTTTGAATCATTTTATTAGCTTCATTCTATTGCTTTTTTATTCAGGCAGCATTGCTTTATAACAGACACATGTTTCAGGTGTGCGTTGCCGAAAATTTGCATGTATACAGAATGTCACCCCTGAGCATCCAGTTTCATCCTTCACCACACAGATGGTGCCCACGTCCTCACTTGCCCACCTCCCTCTCCTACTTCCTTCTGCCCAAGGCTGTTATTCCATTCTCTTCCACCTTACATTTTAATATTTAATTCAAAATTGTTTCACCACCCCAGAAATATATTAATTGGACTCCTAATTATATTAGGCATGGCATTGGGTTCACTGTTATTTCAACAGAGTGATGTGGATAAGCCCTATTTTTACTCTCCCGGGAAACTCTCTGGTGCTTCATTCTCTTGCACGTTGACATCCAGCTCCTCGGGACACAGAGAAAGTGTCTGAAGTGCCTGGGGATTGCACATCCCCACACAGTGCAGCCTCTTGGCTGGATGAGTTAGCTGGCGCTGCCTCTGTGCCTGGGGACAAGAAGCAAAATGAGAGTCGATTTTAGTGCCAGTCACATTCCAAGGCGGCACGTGAAGGAAGACATAAAAATACCCATCTGACTAGTAGGATTTGCCTTCGTTGTTCGGGCAAGAACAAGAAACTGACTCCCGTGCAAATCAAGAAATCCACGACGGCTGTCAGCTGGTGACTGACAGGTGGTGATTTTACATTTCTCTTCTCTTACATTTCATGCTCTTGCTTATTCTCTTCTTTTGTGCCGTAACATAAATTTCTTATTCTAGTTAAAGCAAACAAAGTTGCCTTGCTTTTGTGAGATGATTATCAACAAGGGTTCTATTCAGATAATCCAGTTTCAAGTACCTGTCCTCAAGCTGTAGGCTGGAAATGGTTTGAGGAAATTGTAACACAGACGGATAGAATCCGTTACCACGTTGTTAGGCAGCAACGCCAACTTGTACAAATGAGGTGGTGAAGCCACCTAAAGTGCGTGTTTGATTCCTTCCTCTTCAGAGTGTGTCTCTTAATTAATGCGGAAACAACTCACTTTTGCCTCATTTGACATTTCAGCTGGGAAGAAGTGGCATAGCTGGAGGGGAGCAGTTCTTTAGGATGTAGTGAGCATTTCTCCTTTTGGCTTTTTATGAAGGTCACAGAGGCTTTATCCAGCTTTGTTCATTTGAAAGAAATGGATTGGGGGAAGTTTTAGAAATGCCTTTTCAAAGCCTTTTTGCAATGATTCTACATCATCTGTGATTCCTGCACAAATAACTGATGATCATTCACTCAAGAAGAGCAGAAATAGCTGCACTTTTCAATCTTTTCAATCACCGGCATGCACATATGTCAGAGCGCTCTGCAGCACAGGCCAGCTGAGCGTTGTGGAGGAGACAGTGACAAGCTGGCCGTGGCCATTCTAAGTGAGTGGGGATTTCTTTCTTCCACTGAAGTATGAACTGGCCAAAGAACTTTTGACAGAACTATGACTTGAGTTTTTGTATTGATTATGAAAAGGGAAACTTTGGGAAAATCCAGCTTCAAGTGAAAGAGGTAACTTGCAAGAACATTGCTAAGAGAATAAACAAACAATGTATTTTAGTTTCTCATCAGAAGCAGGAACCCAATTCACTACCCCAGGAGCTGGGCCTCTCGTGCAGTTTGGGTGACAGATAGACATGAAATGCCCGTGATGGGCCGTGCTCTGTGCGCTACATCATGAGCAGTACCACAGGAGGACACCGTGAGCCTTGCCCCCATGAAGACTCAGCTTAGTTATCAGAGGAAGATGTGTATCCCAGCAGCAACAATGCAAGGGCGAATTTATTAATATTTATGATAAAGACACAGAGAAAGTGCCTCAGGAAACTTAGAAGAAAACAATTTATTCCAGCAAGGGGCTTTGCAGAGAATTTTAGGGAAACCGTCTTTGTGCTCAGCGAAAGTGATCGTGAAAACTGCTGTAGGCACAGGTGAAAAGCGAAGGCTCCCGGTGAAGCTGGGAAACAGTCAAGTCTAGGATGTGAGATGATGAGCTAGTTCTTTTGGAGGGCAGCTCAGGGTGGGTGTGTAAGTTGCTGGGACTGCTGTGACCAAGGTCCACAGACTAGGAGACTGTGGCGGTAGAAATGTCTGCTCTCAGAATGCCAGAGGCCACAGGCCTGCACTCAGCACGCTGGCGGGCGGGATCCTTCTGAGGCTGGAAGGGAGAGGCTGGCGCGTGTCTTGAGCCTACGTCCAGCAGGTGTTGACAATCTTTGGTGTTTCTGACTTGTCCATACCTCACCGCGCTCTCTGCTTCTGTCTTCACATGGCTTTCTCCCTATGTCTCTGTGACTGAGTCTCCATTTCATCTAAAGACACGAGCAACATCGAATATGGGCCTTTCCCAAAGGACCCCGTTTTTTGCTTGAGTATCTCTGTTAAGATGCTCTTTCCAGAAGGCTGGAACGTCAACATAACCGTGGCGAGGGGTGCAGATCAACCTATGAAAGTTTGTAAAGGTGATAAAAGAACCACCAGGCTAGAGAAGAGATTCACTACACATGTCACGTGGTCTTAATGTTCAAACAAGGAATCCAGACAGTGTTCAGGCCGTGGTGTGTGGTCAGTGTGTACCGGTGAGTCAGATACCTTGAGATGCTGAATAAGCTTTCACACAGAAGTAGATGCCAGGAAAGAAATGATAAGAGCAGATAAGCTTGAGGATAAGAGAAATTATAACTCAGTATTTTAAGTCCGAGACGAAGAATTTGGATGTCAAGGAGGTGGCGATTCGTTAAGAGATGGGAGGAAAAGTGACAGAGAGAGAATCTCTTCACTCCAGCCCAGGAGCCAGAGTGCCTGAGCTTGGCAAGGACAGACACTGTTGCAGGCTCTCCCTGCACATTATGCAACTGCCTACAGTACTGTGGTCAAGCTTCAATTCCAGGGTCACGTCGGCTGTGTCCCTGGGGCCCCCCAGGGTAGATTTGACTAGCCAGGAAGTGGGACTTCAAGACATTTCCACCAACTTCTGGAAATTTAACATCTAGGAAATACGTGGACTTTCTGCCCCCAAAACCCCTCACTGGTACTTGCACCCCACAGACACACACTTGGCGGGGTGCCCAGGCTTACTACTGTATCTGCTGCTACTGTGTGGGAAATGCCAAGGGGACACGTAAAAAATCCAGATTTATTATCACAGGGAACTTCTGGGATCGTGCAAACTACAGAGGACTGCACTTGCGTGAGGAGAGAGAGCGCAGTGGGGCAGTGGGAGGAGTGAAGATTCTCGAGCATGAGGTCCACTGCTTCCTTCCTCTGGCCGAGGGCAGATGGGGCAGCCTCACCAACTGAGGTGAGCATGGAGGGTGAGAATGAGCCGGGCAGCTGGGTATTCCAGAGGACTAGATGGAAATGAGCTAGAAAGAGCACAAGCGTGGCGTAGATCTCATCATTGTGAATCCTCACAACCAAAAACTCTAGACGTTTTTCCCCTGTATTGTAACCCTGGGCTGACGCTTTATTGAGATGTTGAAAACTAACTGGTTAATAAAAAAAAAAAAAAATCTGAACTCTGGATGCAAGAACACCTGGCCGCCGTGGTGTTCTCAGCAAAGCTAGTGACCATTAGTCTGTCTATAAATTCGTTCTGCAAGCCTAGATGTCCTGAATCCTCAGGTATTTATTCTGACAGTAAGTAAAGTCTACATTTTCACATGAACGTGTTGTATTTGAAGAAAATGTAAGGGCAAGTTTTGCATTTATACATACAAGTGACATCGGACCTGCAAAGTTAGAGTATAGCACAAAAGCATTGGTTTTGAAATAGGATGTAAATAAAGCTCCTTTTTTCATCACTTTTGTGTTTTCTTTGCACTCAATAATTCCAATAGACATTTTCTGGGCAACAGAGTTCGTCAGCAACTGTTCTGTTAAGAGTGTAGAAGAGAAAACAGTAATTAAATACCTTCACTTCTTCCTTCAGCCCCGATTCTGTAGCTATACTCAAGCATAGACTGAAAATACACACACCTTGTAATAACAGAAAAAACTGAAGCAATCTTTCTTCCGGTCACAGACATTGGGTGCCACAGCGTACCATTTCAGTACTTTTCTTCAGCTGTCTCTGCCTTGCTAGATGAGTACTCCGGAACTTAAGTGACATGCTCACCTTTCCCCCTGACGGTGGCTGTGGCAGGCCCTGAGTGTCGGCCAGCAGGCCTGCTGGGCAGCAACAAGTTCTGGAACATGACCTGAGCAGTGTTTGAGTCTGGATAATGACACCTTCTTTTATGGGTTAAAAGGAACCAGGAAGACTGAAAACATTAAAACCAATGTTAGCAACATAACACCAGGCGATTTTTTATGAATAGGAAAAAGTAGCAAAATTTCACGTACTTTTTCAAGCTTTATTTCCTATCTGTCATCAGAGTATGTGTAAATTTTTTATAGAGAACATTTTACAAATCTTAATTAAATTCCCTCTTCTGGTATGGACTATTTGCTTCATTAGATTAGCAATTATCATTTTATTAGATAAATAGTATTTCAGAAAATACTTTTTCATCTAATGCTTTTCTATTGGAAATTCATAATAATTTCATTATTTTCATGCTTTGATTTCCCTCTTACAGAGCTAAGAATTACAGTGTATATTTTTACCTTGGAATTTGATTCCTATAGTTTAATTATTCAGGTTTCCACTTCTCAGAACCAGGAAAGAAAATATGTTTCCTGTTACACAAATGTCTTGGCAGTGTTGTGAATGTGTAGGGAGTTGGGGGGTAGAATCCCTATCTGGGGGATTAAATACTACATGAAATGATGAAGTTAATTTTCTGAGCAGTTAGGATATCCAACTCGCCTTACTTTGTTGGTCTAAGCAAAAATAGGCCGAGAAAGCTTTTCGTCGGTTCTCAGGAGATAGCAGGGTCCATGTTTGAATTCTTTTTATGACACATGCAAGCTCACGTCAGAAGATGCTTCTCCTCGGAAGCACAAGGGCCGATTGTTGGTTGTTTGATGGCCTGGTTGGCGGGTGAAGGCGCTTTGACAGTGTCCAAACCTGCCCTCTACTTTGGGTCCAGAAGTGGCTCCTGAGCCGGGGTGGGTAAAGGTAACTTGAGGTTATTTGTCTTTACCTTTAATTAGGCTGTTCAACTGTTTTATCCACCGTGGTTTGTTCCCGAAGCCCCATGACAAGTTCAGCAACATTGGCCATCCTCCGTGACTCGTGGTCATGAAAAGAAGTTGCCATTAAAAAAAAGGGCTTCCTTGGAGGCGCGATGGGTCATCTCAGCACGACCAAGCTGTCCGCTGCTGCTGCCTGGGAGGGACCCCAGGGAGCGGCAGACCCCTCCTGCCTCCCGCTGCTCCCTCAGCAGTGTGTTTCAGTGGATCCGCCTGTTCTGCTCCCCACTCTGACTCTGGGGAGTCCTCTCACGCCCCGCCGCACCCAGCCCCACACCTCGGGCCTATCCCCCAGCTCGTGTATGCATAAGTGAATATATCTTAAAAATAAAATTAAATTTAAAAGGTGGCCCAAAACATAGTCTTCTTCCAACTAGTCCTGCCTTCTTATTTACATATCTGACAAAATATAATACTTTCTCTTTTTCTGCAACTAAACTTGGTATACAGGCACACTGAGTTTCTTTTGTGACCTTATGAACATATGAAGTTTGTTTCCCAGCTTTGGGATTTCCCAAGGGCCACCTCAGACTTCCTGGTCTGCCCCCACTGACCGGAAAGCTCTCGGGCAGCAAGGTCAGTCGGTCAGTGCAGTGCCCACCTCAGGCAGCTTTCCTGGCCACTGCTAACACTGCAGCTCTCACCCTTGCTCTTTGCCCACAGACCCTGCAGGTATTTTTAAATAAAACAACCTAATTGTCTTTGTATACATTTATTTGCAAGCTTGTGTTTCCCCAGAACAATACTTTGAGTCAGTGAATTTCTCAATTTTATCCTTATGTCCCAAGCTAAAATAGTCCTTACTGTATGTTAGGCCCATTTGTTGAATGAAACTGAAATGAAGGAAAATCTCAGGGGTCAGGAACTGCTGACAAGGATTCATAGCTCCCTTTTACCTGTCGTCATTATGGATTTTCGAAATGCTGTTGTCAGAAACAGGTTTTTAAGAGTTCTTGAACCTACGAGGCCCTGTCTGGCCTTTGCTATTTATTGTGTTTTTCTTTTTTTTTTTTTTTTTAAAGATTTATTTATTTGTGCACTCAAAACTGGGGTACAGGCCAGAGGTGCAGGACGGTGAGAGGATTCACCAGAGACAGAGCGGGGAGCAGAACAGGCCGACTGATGAAGTCCACTGCTGAGGGGAGCAGCGGGCAGGTCAGGAGAGATCTGCTGTGCTTTGTGGTCACCTCCGGGGCAGGGATTGAACTCGTGCTGAAGTCACTGCGGCCAGCTTGCAGCACTGCGTCCTGACCCCTTGCGCCACCAGGAAGGGCCCTATTGTGTTTTTCTAATTAGTTAGCTAGCGTCCATTTTAAATGAGTTTGAGGTAACCAATGGTTTATCTAAACTGACAAGTGTTGCTTGATAGTAAAGCTAACATGTTTTATTTTATCTCTGAAGCCTAAGCGCTTTGAAAATGGCATTGTCGTAAGTCAAAACAATATCCATCTCACTTCAGTGAAGTCTCCATGTCCTTTCCCCCCTTTCAAGACCCTGCCAGAGCATCATTCGGTCAGGTGCTCCCAGGCTGAGGCGCCTGAGGTTAGCAGCTTTCCTCCCTCGCAAGCCTGTTAGGAATGTTCCCAACAGAAAAGCCGGCCCTGTGCAAAGCTCTCGTGCTACGCAAAAGACAGCAATTCCTTTTGTCTCCGTGACGCATCAAATTCATCTTTGTCACGCGCCTAGGATGAAGATTTTGTAAATGTTAAAAAACACTTTCATCGATTGTCATTCTCTCCGTTCACCTGGTCCCCGATCCGTTTCAGGTCATTTCAGAAGTCTTCTATTTTAGTCACCCTTGGTTGTGATTTGAACGTCTTCATTGATTTGTGAGCTGGTTTCATTTCCTTTGTCCTTTGTAGAATTCTCCTCTGATCAGAAGAGGAAAAAGATGGTGGGAAAGCCATCTTCTTACTTAGGAAATACTTCTGTAATACGCATGAAATCCATTAATTTTTGAAAAATTGAGATGGTCAGACTCTCCCTTTAAGTCTATCAGTAAGAGCTTGTTAGGATGAAGACCCAGAGCCTCTGTACTGGGGGGGTATGTTTGACCATTCTTCTATAGTAATCTTGATCGTTCTGCGCGATTCCAGTAGCAGTCTCCATAGGCAGAGAATTTTGTGCTTCCTTGCTTTGCTCTGCCACACCAACTAAGCAAGGGTGACCACATGGCCCTGTTTGCTGGGGCCTTCCATAGCTCACCTGCGCTGTTCTCACATGGTTATTAATATTGTCCTCTCTCACTGATGACGTGCCCTAGTTTGGATGATAAACAGTATGGTCACTTTGTTTAACCATAAATAAAAATATTCTATTATATTCTGTAGAGAAGAGAGACTAAGCATAAAAATGAAGAAATATATATAGCCCATACAAGTTCAAACCTTGATCTCTAGATGAGACAGTTAGGATGACAGGTTAATGACGCCATTTGCGTAAAGCATCTGTCTCCATCTTGCCAAAAGTGCTTCCTTAAATCAGGTTATATCAATGCCTCAGTTTCCTGGCTCAGAACTGCTGTCTGCTTGCCCACTGGAAATCAAGTCTCTTACCTGTTTCTATGAATATATTTCAGCCTGTGTCTCTGCGTCCCACTGTATCAGACTGATACTTCTGCCTGTATTCTTGATTCCACTTCTTGTTCTCTGTTCCATTTCTCACACCGACTTTCAAGCTCTCCCATTCCACTGAAACTAAAGACTTCTAGAAATTCCCAGGCTCTGAATGCATTCCACGGATTAAGTTAGTAGAAACTTAAATGGATCCTTTAGATTTATCAGTTAGGATGTACCTTGGAAATACCAATTTCAGTAAAGAACTAGTGAGAATTAAAGGCATATTAACGATTGGGTACATGCTACATTTTTTTATTTCCTTTCCTTCTAGGACATGGAAGGAAAGAAAGGGCTATATCGCTTGAATAGAAGTTAAGCTAGATACATTTTTTGTTGAGTTGGCTGTGAATGTGGTATTGCTGAGTGCACATACAAATGAGCTATCTCGAGTCATTCACCAGTTCCTGTGCACCCGTGCATGAAGGTCAGTGGAATGGGGGAGCTTGAAAGTCGGTGTGAGAAATGGAACAGACAGAGAACAAGAAGTGGAGTCAAGAATACAGGCAGAAGAATCAGTCTGATACAGTGGGCGGCAGAGAAACAGGTTGAAATATCTTCATAGAGAAGACTTTGATGAAACAAGGGCTTTTCTGGGAGTGATGAAGTACTGACTGGTGCGCAATGTTGGTACTGGAAAAAATAGTCAAACTTGAAGAAGCACATGACATGATAGGACACGGTTGTGTTCCCCATTGTGTTGAAGACCAGGAATTTGTTTCAGCTCCAGTCTGCAGTCACATGACATTTTCCAGAACTTAGCTGTGTAAGTAAAGGAGCACAGAAGTAAAACAACTGTTTTGTTCTTGGGTGGAAAGTCTGCAAGGTGGGAGAGATGGCAAGATTTAGGGGGTGATGGGCATTTCCGAGAGAATGTTGGAGGTGACACCCCTGCAGGGAGACATGGAGTCGGATAGTTACCAAAGGATGTTAGAGTCTCCTAGGGTCTTGCGTTGGTTATTAAGACGTTAAACCAGGAGTCAAAGTCTTTGTTAAGTATAAGGGAGCTCAGTGCAGCCACTTGCAGGGGAAAGTGGGGTACAGTTCAATAATGTGAGCCTCTAAAGAGAGCATGTTGCCAGGAAAGTAAAAAATCAAATCTTGGAGGTGATATGAAGAATAAAGCTAGCCAGCTGTTACTTTTTTTTTTTTTTTAAGATTTATTTATTTATGCACTCAGAACTGGGGTACAGGCCAGAGGTGCAGGGGCAGTGAGAGGATTCACCACAGACAGAGTGAGGAGCAGAACAGGCCGACTAACAAAGTCCACTGCTGAGGGGAGCAGTGGGCAGTCAGGAGAGGTCTGTTGTGCCCGTGGGTCACCTCCAGCGCGGGGATCGAACTCGTGCTAAAGTGGCTTTAGCTTCTTAGTGCTGGGCTTCAACCCGCTGCTCCACCAGGGAGGGCCCAGTTGGTACTTTTTTAAATGAAGAGTTTTTACATGAAGGGTCAGTACTTTAGATAAAGATTTGAAGACAGAGGGGAGCACCCAGACATAATTAAGGGGGGAAGGGGGAGGCAGCCCCCCGAAGATGACAATGCGCAAGAGAATTTGGGCTTATATGTGTGTGTATCTGGTGAGGTGCAGGCTTGTTAGCTTGCTTTGACTTTCACCATCCATGCAAGTATTTTGAGTATATATGTTCCAAGAAAGAGCTATGGGAAGTTAAGCTAAAGGAAAGATAGTTGAAATATCATCCATTCCAGAAAAACATGGGTGCTCTTAACCTTTTTTTTCTACATGAGAAAAGTTCTCATGAGCACATCTTCCAGAAAGAAAGAGTTCAAGGGTAAGATCTGAGATAAATTAGATTTCCAAAGGTATGTTGGGTCATTGCTCACATGCAAATGACAGGACATGAATAAGATGTCTACATTTCAGGGCCTGTATGGTCACTGGAAGGAAGTCGCCGTTGGCCTTGAGTTGTGTTTTGCTGGTTCCAGGGAAGAACAGGACAGATCATCTGAAATAATAAGAGCCTTTCTGGACACTTCAGTATCACAGAAGGCACTTGGCAGAATTTCTTTGGCAGTAAATGAAACTTCTTTCTTAACTGATCACTCCATCATTATTGAGAAAATCCTAATACAGAGCTTAAGAAGAGATATACAGGCATATTACCATTGCTATGTTAGCAAACAGTGACTATGGGTACAGCTGGTTATCAGCTAGTGAAAGCTTGGAGTTGCATTTCTTAACATCTGAGCAGTGCTCTACATGATAAGGTCCTTGTGTAGTAAAAATTTGGAGTTGGGGTACTGATACCATTTGCTTTTTCAAGGCGGTTTACTCTTTCACGCTACCTGTCATTACCAACTGAATCTTCGTCCAGGAAATTCACCTACACTAAACAAAGCCTTCCTTGAGTTTCATCCTTCCTCCTCTAAAATTGACATTCTGTCAGGCCATGTCCTGAATTGACTCGCCCCACTGTAGCTAAACAGAATTTGTCCATGCACGAGTCTCTCAAGCCATCTCACTTTCCCGGTCAGTCATAGCAAGACACAGTTCCGCCGGAAAGGGGAGTTGTTTTCTATTTACTTCTACTTAATTTGAAACATGACTTTGTGTGCTGACAAGTAAATGGGATAGGTGTAGAGCAAGAGTTTCAACCACTCTATTATTTTACCAGAATTGTCATGTCGTGGAATCCAAAATGCCAAGATGGTGATATGCAGAATGTGCATGTTGTGAACCTTTCAGATAGTAGCAAACCTTTAATCAACTGATTTCAGACCCGCTAGGATTGAAATGCAGCTTCCCAGGGTGAAGAAGGCTGAGTGGCTCATTGAACTCTGCGCAGAAGGTAAATGAAGTGTATATTTTCCAATCACAATTGGAATTTTAAGTGAGTGGAATGGAATAAACTCAGTTTGGAATCTGAAATAAATTCAGCTTGGAATGTGTCTCAGAGACCAAGGTTTATACAAGAGCTATACAAACCTCTCAGCATGAAACATGACACTAGGTGAAATTTTCCTGGCATCTTAGAGCCAGATATGGATTTCTAAAGGGCTAGCTCATAGACGTTTGCTCAAGGCCTGTGTGTATCTGCTTGGGGAAGGAAAGGTAGATGCTTATTTAATAATATCCTGGGACAGAACAAATTGCACCCAGTAGAAGTGGTGTGTGCACTTTCTTAGAAGAGGTGTTTTAAGATTCATGTTACCAGTAAAATGTGTTCATCAAATCTCCCTTTCTTTCCTTCCAGTCTACTTTAGCCATGCTAAGTAACTTCTCAGGTCACACATAGTGAAACTAACTAGAAGGAAAAGCGAGTGGTTGAAGGAAACACAGGTGAATTTCCAGTAATGCAGAAGTAACAGCTAATAGCCATTTACTACCCTGTTGCCAAAGTTGTTTTCTCAAATTCTAGATTTGCATGAGCTAGTAGTTTTGCCTGGGGATCTCAGAGGAAGATAGACTTGGTATGCAAAGCTGAAGAAGCAACTGACAATAACGCTTTTTCTACAGTAAGTTGAAATCATAAAAAGACTTAATCTGCAGAGCTGAACAACTTATTTCTCAGGAGCTTAGGGAAGTCCAGGGCTCCCGGAACAAGGTCGTGACTAAAAGAGACGGTCTGTCATTTAACATACTGAAACAAGGGCAGATTCAAGAAGAATGGGGCGAAATGCAAAGAATGCTGTGGAGGAGGTGATCGTAGGTAGACCTGGAGCATTTTGAAAGTGAAACGGTGAAGCTGTGGTCGAGCTCCAGGAATGCAGGAAACGTGGCCGTAAGATCAGGTTTATTGGACTGTTGTGAGTTCATCACTGTTTGGAAGCTGAGTAAGTCACTCATGCCGTGTGTTACACTTTTCCATTTTAATCGGTAGCTTGCGATTATTTAGTCCTTGTTTGGATGCAGGTACAACCAAAATAATACCCTGTAGCTCACCAAATATTTGTTTTCCTGGCAGGGATGGACCTCCTAGTATTAGTGTTTCAGGGACTGTGCTATAGTGTTTACAGTTTCCACTGCTTGGAGCTTTCTGTCTATTTATCCCTGGATTAAACTCAAAGTAAGCTGATTTCATCAAGCCACTGGGTAATTGTGACCATTTCATCTGGTGCTTTTGGTCCCGTCTTGCTGTAGCTGACCTGTGCACATAAGGAATTGCTGGAATAGCCGCTCACGGAAATGTCTTTGATGGCAAGCTCTCTCTCGGCGTGTGTCCGTGGAAGGTAAGCAGGGCGAGTCTGGCATGGTGCTAGCATGTCGCTTTTGAGGTAAATACTAACGTGGCATCAGGCGCGGTCCCTTTGTAGCTTCTAGAATTTAAGCAGTAGAGCAGCGATTCAGTGCAGAAACAAGAGGTCTTTGAAGAACAACTGAATGTTCAGATGAAGCAACTGTGTCCTTCCAACCACATCCTTCCTGTTGCCTGTGGGAAAGGGGTGGTGATTGTGTTTGCACCCTGAGCGCGGGAGGGATAGATCTGTGTGTATTTCCATAAATAAAAGGACATTGTGCGATGTGTTTGGCACCTGTGATGGCAAGAGCAGCTGATTGCTTCTGGAAGCTTTGTTCCAACTCCAGGATTAGCAGGATTTTTAAACACTGAACTAGGAACTGGGCTCTAAGAACACAGTCACAGGAGACCCAAGATGGTACTAAGTTTGGAAGAGCAGGGCGAAGACTCGCAAAGTTTGGTCTTGTGTCACTGTTCTAATTATTAGGATTCCAGCTTTCACATGGGGTACATCCAGCCTGCTGAATAAGGGTCCTGTTGCAGTAATTGCTTGTTGCTCCAGTGAGGGTGATCCAGAATATATAGAATACGAGCATGTGTTTTGCTAAAACTGTGAGCTTGATCTTATTTTCTTTGCTTTTATTGTTCATATGTTTATAAAATCACTGACAATGAATGAATTTGTCATTTCTTCAGAGACAAAAAAAAGGGAAATAAAGCAAAAATTTCAGCTAGAATTAATAACTGTTTAAAATTAAGCTTTCGTTATTAAAGTGTCATGGTAATGCTGTCCTGCCATTTAGCTCCAGCTCTCTTGGGGTACAAATGAAGACCTTTCCCCGTTTGAACCGCTAGCAAATGAACAAAGATCCAGGAACACATTTCAGTTGTTCCTAATATTTTTAAAATGCTTATTCCCAAACCATAAAGGATTTATTCTGTCAAAATAAAAATGGGACTATGAATGGGTTGTTGGGTTGTTTTTGTTTTTGTTTGTTTGTTTTGCTTTTTAGATTTTTCATTATGTAATTATTCAAAATGTTTGGCTGAAAACAAAACATGTTTGCATGAAAGAGGAAAAAGAGGCTTATATAATTCTTGTTAGAACTCATAAGAATTATTAGTTTAGAGGGGTCACCTACTTGAATATAGTGAAAATAAAGACAATGAGTAACCCTTAGATTTATTTTAATGCACTTCTCTGTGTTTATAAAATTTCTTGAAACATCTGTGAAAGAGTGATTGGTTAGAGGCAAGATGCATTTTTTATGTTTTATTTTTCATTTATTTATACCCAGCTCAAACAGATTTGAAAGGAACATCTATTGACTTAAACAAGGATCTCTAGAAGTTATACTATGGGAATTATTATTGTGAAATTTTGAATAATCCGATTTCTGTTGAAATGATCTGATTAAAGGAGAACTCAGCTGGAAGATTAGAAATCCCAGTGGATTTTAGGTCTTAGATACTCCAGAAAAATACCTGCCTAATTCTGTGGTTGAACTCTCTTTTATGGTTTGAAATCTATTGTTTTTTATTTTCTACTGAGGTGACACTGGTTTATAATATTACGTATGCTTCAGTAGACAGCATGATGATTCTGAATTGTATTATACAGATTCTAGTTTCCATCTCCCACCATATGACTGATCCCTTTTAACCGATGTATACTGCTTCTCCCTTTCTGGCAATCACCATTTGCTCTTATAGTCTGGCTTGATTTTGGTATATTTGTTTGCTTTCTTTCTTTCTCTTCCACATATGAATGGAGTCATAGGGTATTTGTCTGTCTGACTTATCTCACTTCACATAACACTGTGTAGGTCAATCCATGCTCTTGCAACTGATGAGATTTTTATCTTTTTAATGGCTGAGTAGTATTCCATTAGGTATACCTGCCAGTTCTTCCTTATCCATTCATCCATAATAAATTCTCTTAAGGGAATGCTGAATTGAAAAGGTGAGGTCAGCCATAAATGAGAAATAAATATCCTTCTCACATTCACCTTACAGTTGTCTACTCTGAATTTCAGAGATTTCAGGGTCAAGTGGAAGAAATATATAGATACACATCTGTATTACAAGTAATCACGAAATAGTTGTAGAAAAATACAAGCATGGGCCTTGGGTAAAAATTGTTCCCTCAAAAAAAGGATAGGAAAAGGCATTCCAGGAAGAAAGTGGAAAATAATTAATTACTCAATTCACATTCAGCTTTTGGTTCAAGGAACAAGTATTTAGATACTACAGTTTATTTGATCTTCTCCTGCATAAATTGTTCAATTTCTTTAATGTTCCAGCCAAAGTCTGTGAAGCAATGCAACCACTTGATTTTGCCAGGCGATTTATAAAAATGTAGTCACCTGGAAAATGCTAAAAGGATTGTGAAACCAACTTTCTTCCACTCTTGTGAAAAGTGCCTTTGTTTCAGTCAGGTTGACTTGATAGCTCACAAAACAAAAGGAACCCCATGAACACGTTTCTTAGTGTCACTGGCCGCGTGCATCTAAGCACACACAGGAGCCCACCGGAGCAGGTTTGTGTTAGATAATACTCTGACCTCCCCCATTCAAATTTTAGTATTTTTATAAAGATTTATTTATTTATGCATACAGAACTGGGGTGCAGGCCAGAGGTGCGGGGCGGTGAGAGGATTTCCCTAGAGACAGAGTAGGGAGCAGAACAGGCAGATGGACTGAAACACACTGCTGAGGGGAGCAGCGGGCTGGTCAGGAGAGGTCTGCCACGCCCTGTGGGTCACTGCGGGGCAGGGATTGACCTCGTGCTGAAGTGGCTTTAGCTTCTTAGTGCTGTGCTGTACCCACTGTGCCACCAGGGAGGGCCCATTCTAGCGTTATTTTTAACAACTTACAAAATCTTTCTTGCAGCTCAGTAGCAAAAATGACACAAATAACACAGCCTGAAGACATAGCGTGTACGTGTCCTCCTGATGTGATTGCCTGTGGCTTTGTGATTTGGGTCAAGCCATTTCGCGTATCTTTGCCTCTTTTTTCCTTCCTGGGCTGATGCTCCTTTAAGCACATAGAGCACCACGTTGCATTTCCTTCAGTGCAGTGTGTTGAAGTCAAGAAATCTTCATTATTTAAAGTTTTTAAAATAACAGTATGAATGATATGTTTCATTGAGAACTAATGAACATGTACAAGAATACCACTTAGAATCATACAAGTACGTTCTTTCTAGCCCAGGAAGCAACGCATCTATCAGAAGAACCTTCATAAATACAATTATGCTTCATTAAATCGTGTCATTATTTTATGTTGATTTCTTAAATGTGAGTACATTCGAGTAGAACTAGGACAGATATTACTGAAGACATTTTTAAGCATTAAAAGGGAAATAAAAATTAAGCAATTTTGTTATCGGGTGTGCTGTCACTGTTACTGGTTTTGACTGAAGCTTGACAACTTCTTATTGATGCAAATATTGCATCTAGATTATCACATAGCGGTAATAGAAACCTACGAGTTACTCAGTATTCTCTGCTTTCTACTTCTTGTGCAATGTGTGAAATATAGCTGAGTAGCAATGTCCGTGATACCTAAATCTGTTTTCCTGAGAACTCTGCTTTTATATAATCAGTTCTTTCCATTTATTTTGCTCTTTACAAGACATTATCACTCCGTTACTTGCCAGAAATACTAATTAGTTTAAAGCATTCCATTGAACGTGAAATAGTTGTGTTCATGATGCATAAGCCAGTGGCTAAATAATGTCTTTTTCATGAGGATAGAATAAAATGTTTTCTAAAGTATAAAATGGATTATAGCCTTTAATTATTCTTAAATGACTTATTAATATTTTCCTTGAAGAGGTCTGTAGATATATTATCTTAACAGAGATGTGAGCACAACTACATTTTTTTTACTTATTTAGAACTTCATATTTCCAACTTTATCTTTAAAATGCATAATGGCTTTTACTAAACTACAGCAATAATAGTGTAACAGTAGTCGATCTGTAGTGGATAATGTGTGAGTGCCAGGCAGTTTTTGTACCATTTATGCTCTGTCACACTATACTAATTATGTGTAGGATGTGACATGATCAAAGACGTAAGGTCCCTGTCCTTCAGGACAGATTGTATGAACTGTGTCTGGAAGTAGGTGCAGAGCTGCTGTGGTAACCACGACAACTCAGGGCTTACTGCAATGCTCTTGGGGAACCTCCTGTTCTCACCATTTAGCCTCTGGTGACTCTAGAAAATACCTCTGAAGCCCCAAGGTATAGACCCACAGCATTTTGCATGCTTGCAGCACCAATTCCATGGAGAGCCAATCTGAGGTGCTTGCCAGAAGTCCAGGGACTTTTAAGAAGCCCGGGAACAAACTCCGTTTTATGAATGGACAGACTTTGGCCCTGAGTTGGTGCTCATTGAAGCCGAATTGCAGAGTCCCTACTACTCCCTTTATGTTACAGATCTGCCCCTTATCTGTCCACATCAACACTGACCAAATCCAGAAGTCTTGCCTTCGTTGGCCAGACACACCTGGTAGAAATACTTACCTATCAACTAGCATTGAATATGACTTAAGATAGAGTCATATTTAGAGTTTGCAGTTAGAGTGCTTTTCAAAATATACTAGACTACATATGCTTTAGTCTAGAGAAATCCTACCCTATGTAGTATAATGTACTTTTTTGTTTTCTGTTTCTGGATCTGTTTCAGCCTTTTTAGAAGTAGAGCTTGGGATAGCTTGGCAAGAATGTTGATTTAGGAGGACACGAGCACATTCCAGGCCTTACAACGGCCTTACCCCCCTACCCCCTTTACCAGGGTATGTCTGAAGCTCTTGTGGACTAAAGTGACTCATATTGTCTTTATCAATTTAATGTTGACAAGACATGTAGCAAAGCCCAGAGAACAGCTGAGTGCAGGAAGGAATCACTGTTTTGGAGTTTTGTTCAGGTTGAGTGGTTTGATTATCATGAGTTATGCAAATGGTGGAGTTAATTTTAGAATTTTAAATAACTGGTGCAAGTTCAGGTTTTGCTGTATATCTAGTTGTATATGCTTTGAATAGTTAGTTAAACGCAACAGACTTTAGTTCCTTTATTTGTAAAATGTGTAAACCAGTAGGGTGATTGTGAAAGTTCAGGGAAATGATACATGTAAAGTGCTTTTTAGCATTGTTCCTGATACGTCAAACACATTTAGTAAATCCTGATGTCAGAATAGCTTATAATAATGATTCACTGTTCTGGCTTTTTCTCCACATGGATGCTGCAGACATATCTCAAATAAGCTCCTTAATCTTCCTCTCTCTGATCTATTTATGTTTCTGTGTATCCTATTTCAATGTTGAACCAAATCATCTAAGCTCAGAATTCTAGTTGCTAACTCTTCTTCCCCTGTCATCCAAATGTCATCAGTCACTAAGTTCAAAGTTCTAATGATTTTTCCATCTAAATATTCCTAATTCTACCCCCTTTTCTGGATTCTCACAGAATCCAGTTTTGGCTTCTTGTCTTTGAGTGCTGCTACTAAAACAGCCAGTTACTGCAGACACAGCTAATCCTGCCTACCAGTCCCCCACGCCTCAGCACTGTCCCCAACCACTCAGGGGCGCAGGAATCATGACTCCCTCGTGCCCAAAGAATTAGACTCAAAGGCTTATAATTTGCCCAGGGACACACAGCTAGAGATAGCCCCTAGTAAACTTTTGGGTTAAACATGACGGCAAATCCACGATCTCTGTGGACTTGACATGTCACATATTCCTTAACTCGCCCTCATTTGCTGCCATTCGGGTTTTCCCCATCTTCTTATTTCGATTTCAGTCTATCTTTTAAAAAGCATGACTACCAGGGCCGGGGCCTCCCTGGTGGCGCAATGCGTTTGCGTTAAAGCCCAGCACTGTAGGCCAGTCCCAGCAGCTTGGCTGCCATTTCAATCCCCACCCCGGAAGTGACCCCCAGGGCCTGGCAGACCTCTCCTGACCCGCCTGCTGCTCCCCGCAACAGTGGACTTCAGTCGGCCTGTTCTGCTCCCCACTCTGTCTCCGATGAGGCCTCTCCCCGCCCCTGCACCTCTGGCCTGTAGCCCAGTTCTTGTATGCATAAGTAAATAAAAAATAAATCTTCATGAAAAAAATGACAATAAATGTCTAATAGAACCAAGTTCAAGCAATGGTGTTCTAATGAAGTGTAGTCACGAAGAAGAAGAGTTTCTGATTTTTGTACTGTGAGCACCTCATGGTGCCTGATAGAGAACTGTGCCTCTTAGGCATTTATTGTCCAGACTAATCACAATGCAATGGAGAATTCTAGAAAGTTGCCATAATAACATGAGTGCAGCCTTCAGTTTACCACCCCAACTAACTTGAACTGGCTCCATCTCCCATTATCTCAGCCACTGTAAACAAATTAGTTAAACCCTAGGCCACAGTTTTCTCATCAGTAGGCGAGGCAGAATAACAGTACCTCCTCCACAGAAGCGGAAGGGTCAGGAGTAAGCTCCAGATAACACACTAACATCGGGAGTGGCCCATCCTCCTTGTCCTTTGTTAATGTAAAACTTGGATGGTGGGGCACACCCACCTTGACGGGAATTCTTCCTGAAAATTCTTCCTCTTCTGTTTGGACATAATGGCTATTCTGAGCCCAAAAGAATGAATATTAAAGTGTTTTCTCACTTCCAGAAGTCAGTTTTATCATCTCTTTGCCCATGGAGCCCTCCTCCACAGGGAAGCCTCTCTGACATTTTTTGGCTTTGCCAATTGTTTGAAAGTCTCTACTTAATTTTAAAAAGCTTTTGTGTGACTTTTCCTGGATGCTTATTATTGGTTTAAAATCATGAGTTGTAAAAAGCCACTGTCTGTATGTGCTTTGAAATGAAAGTATTTGACTGGACACTGCCTCCTCCGATCAGCGAAGGTCAGAAGGGCTTACTTTCAGGGTGCATGAGAGAGCGATTGCAGAAGGGAAAGGAACCCCGTTCCCTATTCAGAGGGTCAGCGCCGAGTGTCCCGGGTGGTGTGCTTGCAAGCCTGCTCCTTCGACACAGTCTCTACACGTGCTCTAGAGCGGACGCCACATTGTTCGGTTTGTGCCTGAACAGTGACAGTCCTGGCATGGGCCCATCAGTCATGAAGTGAATATGCCGGTCATGACAACAGATATGCTCACTGTTTTCTCAAGAATTCTTGCCACCTTGAGGTTTCCTTATTGAGCTTCTGCAAGATTACATTTGACACTTGTGACACCACAAGAAAAAATATCTTTTTCAAAGAGGTGTACCCCCAGCCAAGTTAGTTTACATAACCTACTTCCTTTTCAGTCACAGTCAGCGAAAGCATAGGGTGAAGCACCTCTCAGTCTGCTCTTGATAAGGGGTCCCCACAAGGGAGGCCAACAAGATCCTTCTCTGAACATAGACATGCTTCGTGTCACCCACCCACGCACCCCACCCCCTGACAAAAGCTAAATATAACATTAGTTGTCAGGGTTACAGGCCATGTGGATGAGCTTAGAATACAAAAGGATGAGACTCTTGGGGCCTGGGCAAAAGCTTGGATTCTGACATATATATAAATACCATTAAAATGGTACGCTAACACCCTGGCAAGGGAGTAAGGTAGACGTGATGATGGGGGGTGGGGTAGAAGTTCAACTGTAAGAGGGATGACTAGATCTCAGACTAGGACACACCATGTCTGGCTGTCAATATTCCTGTCTCAGATTGGCTGAGTGAGTTTTTAAAGCTTTCAATCTTTGTCCTATATGGTGAATGATCACAGTAATAGTTCTAGTAAGTCTTATGTAGATAACTGCTTTACGAAATAATTAAAATAGCATTAATTGACAAACCTATGTAAAGTGGACAAAAAATGCTGTATTTTGTTATTGAAGTTGATGTAATTCATGAAATGACTTAGTCCTTTCCCTCTAATAGTTCCCAAATCAGAATGGAAATTCTTGGCTCCGAGTCTCTGGTGTTCATTCTGTCTCTCATTGAGGAGCTACTAAACTTTTCATCAGGTGTCTGCATGCATACACACACACCCCTCTTCTTTGAACTATGAAAGGACAGTCGTTACTACAGATGAAACAAATACCGTCCATTCATTCATTCAGGATGTTTTGAGTGTTCATTGTGTTTTAAGTATTATCTAGATCAGCACTCCTGAAGTCTGGTCTCTTGAGCTGTGTGTGTTTTCAAGATTCAGTGAGGAAATGCATGAGGTCAAAGCGCTTTAGATTATAATACTACGATGATGTTCACTGAATGAATTTGCACTTATGGCATGAAGGCAATTATACATAAAGCTGCTAGTTCCTTAGCACAAACCAAGACGAACACAAAGCTGAATACTTATTTTATTCTTCACCATCCATTCTCATACATTTAATTTAATAGTACTTGTTATAAACCAGGGTTTTTTTAAGCCAACTAATTTGTTAAAATCTCAACCCTTGTATAGATATCACTTTAATTTTCTGCATTCATAGTAGGCATAGAATGCATAAATACCTGTTTTGTCTTGAAGCATGATACCATCTGAGGAGGGGAATGCATGTGTGTGTTTCAGATGCAAGCTGAACTAAACTTTTTCATGGAAAACCATTTGTACTTGACAGAAAGACTTAACAGACAAACTAGTTTTTCAGAGTTGGATATTTTGAAGATACCTTCTCAAAAATGAATAAAACGAACTGTCCCTTTGAGGAAATAATTGACGGTACTTGTTTACAGTGGTAAATTTGATCTTTTAAGTAAAAATTATGTTTTTTGGTAAAATAATAGGAATTACTATAAATTCGATGGTTTCATAATATGCAAAAACTTTTCTCTAGTAAGATGCTGGTGATATTAATTAATGTGAACTTTTATGCTATAGTGAAACTTGTGAAAATTTGGAAAAACTGCATAATTCAATGAGCCAATTTTTTTAAAAATGCAGGATACTACAAAATCATGCATAGAAAAAGATACACTCAAAGATACAATGAATTCTAAGTGTAAAAAATTGTAGACATGTTTTTCTAACAGAAGGCAAGAAATGACATATAATAACAAATATATTTCCTATATATAAGAGGAAGACCCAGAATGATTGACTACTGCCAGTGTGACTTCAGATACCACCTTAAATAGCTAATTTGGAGGACACTGGGGACTGGGGTTGTAGGAAAGGAAAGTCAGGGAGATTTTTAAAAGACAAAGTAAACAAAGTAGTTTAAATACTGCCTTCTCAATGGGAAAGAGATGAGAATATTAGGTCTTCCCAATACATGCCTTTAAAGATAGAAGGAAGGGAGGGAGGGAGGGGCGGAAGGAGAAAGATGGGCAGATGGATGGATGGATGATGGATGGATGGATGGATGGATGATGGATGGGTGGGTGGATGGCTGATGGATGGATGGATGATGGATGAATGGATGATGGATGGATGATGGATGGATGGATGGATGATGGATGGATGGGTGGATGGCTGATGGATGGGTGGATGATGGATGGATGATGGATGGATGGATGATGGATGGATGGATGATGATGGATGGATGGATGGATGGATG
>NW_004567130.1:20280490-20281865 GCF_000260355.1 Condylura cristata
GATGGATGGATGGATGATGGATGGATGGATGCTGGATGGATGATGGATGGATGATGGATGGATCTTTTCCAAAAGCAACCTCCACCTCTTCCATTAAGTAGCCTTTTGCCAAAAGGGTATTTGGAGTATCAGAGTTTTGCTCCCATACAGTCCTGCCTTTGGAACTTCTCAGGAAATTTCACAATTTAGAAGTTAAGTTGTTCAATAATTGCAGCCCACTTGTGTTCAGTTTCTGGAGACAGTCCTGGAAAGTGGTCCCAAAATTAAGTCTCTAATGTGTGAGCAGTTAGAGGCATTTCTATGAAAGCAAAAGGAAAAAAAAAAAAAAGACTGGAAACAAATCACAAACCCAGCTGGTAGTCCGGAAGGCAGCTCATGGAGATTTCTAGATGTTGGCTACAGTGTCTTCAGAGAAGGTGCAGGCAGATGGGTTTTCCCGTCTGCAGGTTGACACCGTGAGGTATTTGGGAAGACTGCAGCAGTCACACAGGCTCGGCCACTTGGCTCTTTCTGGAAGTTGGTAGCAAGTTGTTCTTTTCTGGTTTGAGTGGTTTCAGAAAGACAGTTTTAGTTCTAATTCCAAGTCAGAGGGAAAAATAACCAAAAACATTCATTTGGAAAATCATTGCCAGATATAAAAGCATTCAAGATCGTGTTCCATTTATAGGTAAAAAGAAAAGCCTCAAAAATGGATAAGAGGAACAGACCTGAAGTTTGCCGAAAACATTTAATGGAGTATTTGTCTCTTTGCCTCACCCCGATTCTACCAAATAATCCCAGGAAAGCTCACTTGAAATTAAGTCTAGTCCTAGTAAACATGACCTTGTTTTTTTCCCCCCCTTTTCTTTCTGGCATGAGTATAGTAAGCATAATTACAACCACATAGATATTTTTTAATTTGTTTTACTGGAACTTTTCACAAGGAATCTTAGATTGAGTACTCAGTGACCTCTTATGAGTCATGGCTATGCTGAGATCTCACCATTATGTTCCACCTGAGATACCTGTATCACTAGGTAAATGCCTTTCCTCGGGAGGGCCCCATAATACTTTGGAGTTTCCAGGTCTGCCAAGAGTGACCTTCCTTACTTCTCCGTATAGACCTGGAACCCTGCAAGCTGATTCTTCAAATTTTTTATGGTTCAAATTGTTCAAAGGCCCTAAGATCAGTGTGAACCCCTAAAAGTAGCCTCATAGGTGACATGCAAGTCACAGCCTTGTAATACAACCATGCTTCAAATAGTCTATCAAAAAGACTATGAATAGTTTAAAAAGGGGCTTTCTTTGATGGCACAATGGAGGGCACTATGGAGATCTCAGAAGCCACTGCAGCACGAGTTCAATCCCCAGCCAGGGAGCTGACCCACAGGGCACG
>NW_004567130.1:20281965-20290033 GCF_000260355.1 Condylura cristata
AGGTTAGGATGCAGCACTGCCACTTCAGTGCAAGTTCTATCCCCAGCCTGGGAGGTGATACACATGGCGCAGCAGGACTCTCCTGACTCGACTGCTGCTCCCCTCAGCAGTGTATTCAGTAGGTCTGCCTGTTCTGCTCCCCACTCTGTCTCTGGGGAATCTTCTTACCCACCACACCTCTGGCCTGTACCCCAGTTCTGTAAGTATAAGTAAATATATATTTTTTTAAAGTCTAAAAGAGAGTCTTGTTGGATTTAAGCAAATAAATACATTTCCATGAGAAATAAAAATTGTTACTAAAAGCTATCACATTTTCAAGGTGTCAACAAGAAAGAAAAATGTTTTAGCTATGCTCACAAAGATATCATTTTCCATTGCTAAGAGGTCATAGCTTAAGAAGGAAAATGTTCTCTTAAGTCTAAAAAGCAAAACATAAACAAAAAGTCATTAAAATTAGGGTATGATGTCCACATTTCATCTCATATTAAGAAACTGCTACTGTTGAGCTTGGGTTGTTTTCAAAGCAAAATATATGCAATTATTTTTAAAAATTAAAGAGCTGTTCTCCTAATTATATGTGTGAAACAAACCTTCCTTCTTGTAAGTCACCTAGAAAAACATATCTCATAACAGATTGAATTCAGAAACAGAAACCCAGGTCTTCTATTAAGCCAAATATTAATGCAATTTGCAAAAATGAAAACAATACTTCTATTGCCAATAGATTTTTTTTGTTCTTGAAAATAGAGTCACAGTTCAATGAAAATGTTATTTGTGCTAACATAAAATTAATTGCCTTACTATTTTTTAAAAAGATTTATTTATTTATGCACACAGAACTGGGATACAGGCCAGAGGTGCAGGAGCGGCGAGAGATTCACCAGAGACAGAGTGGGGAGCAGAGCAGGCAGACTGAAGAAGTCCACTGCTGAGGGGAGCAGTGGGAGAGTCAGAAGAGGTCTGCCATGCCCTGTGGGTCACCTCCGGGGTGGGGATCGAACTCCTGCAGAAATGGCTTTAGCTTCTTAATGCTGTGCTCTAACCCACTGCACCCCCAGGGAGAGCCCTGGCTTACTATTTTTAATTACTTTTTAACTTACCAGTTTTAATGTTCGTTGTGGTAAATATATCTAGCTCTAGCTAGCTGGCTATCTGTATACACATATCCCTGTAAACAAAAGCGCTTCAGTATATTCATAATTTTAATGGTGTAGTGATGGGAGATTAAAAGCTTGGGAACAAGTGTTTTCAAGATGGGGAATTCATAATCAAAACATAGTCTCCGCCTTCACCATTTAATAGAGGAGGCAGGAAGTTGAACAAGTAATGCAGCTATTGTGTTTCCTCTTAAACTGAGCTAGAAGTCTGTAGCGAGGGTATGGGGGAAGAAGGACTCCTGCCTAGCAAGGTTAGAAAAGAGAACGCTTCTTAAGGAGCTATCACTGTTTCTGGGTCGCAGAGGGTATCTGGATCTTAACATTTATCTGAACCTTGAAATTCAAGGACATGTCCGGCTGATAAGGAGAGAGTGGGCATTCTTGTAGAAAGAACAGCCTGTTCACAGAAACTGATTATAAGAGACAGTGCCACATTCTGGGAACTGGAGGTATAGGTGCACCAGCAAGCCGTGGGTGTGAAAGCAGGAGCAGGAGAACTTACACGTGGTTCTGACCACAGTGGCTTAAGTGAAAAAACCCACTGTAAAAAGATGACGCCAGAGTAGTGTGGAGGCGCATAGACACGGAGAAAGACTGGCAGAGAGGAAAAGTGAGTGCCGCCTTGCCACGACCAGAAGAGTTCAGGCGGCTGCGTGCAGAGAACAATGAAGGAGGAAAAACACCTGGTTTTCAGGTGTTGGTGTGAGTGTTTGGGTGACAGTGATGTCATTCTGAGAGAGAGAGAAAGGGAGGGAAATCGGGAGAAGGTAGGGCTCACAAGTATTCTCTAACACTTTGAGTTGTGTATGACGATCGATCGTCCAGTAGACAGAGCAGATGGGCAGTTGAATGTAGACTTCTGTTAAGAGAAACACAAAAGCTGGAGAGGGAGATTTGGGAGCCATCAGTGTATTAAGTCCACATGCATGGGACTGACGGAGAGCACCTAGACGGCCAGGCTGAGAACCCAGCAGGGCTGAGGATGTCAGCGTTGAGTAATCAAACAGCGCGAGAGGAATTGTGCTACTGGTGAGGTTGGCCATCATAGTGCACATAGTCTTATTTTAAATAACTTTGTGTTTAAGCTTTTGCTCAAGTAGAGATCAAGCAAGGTCTTTTTACAACTGAAGGATTCAGTGATTGATTCTCTACTACACGTTTATATGCTGTCAGCATATTGATATCGCTGAGCCTTCTTGCCAGTGACTATGGGGGGCCAAGAGAAAGGAGTGGGAGGGGGAAGAAGGGAGGGGGAGAGAGGCAGTGAAGATGAGTGTATGTGGAAACTGTGGACACCGTTTGGTACAGAGCCCCCCCTTTTAACTATCTGGCAGCATTTAGATCATTGAAAACATTTTAATTTTGGTTTTGATTCAAATCCCTCTTTTGCCAACCAATTCAGATCTATAAATAGCTATTAAGGTTGTTCCCACAAAAACACTAAGAAATCTGTACTCGGGCTTCAGTGGTTTGGCAAAAAGTAGGGTCCAGAACTTAACAACTATTCAGCAAGAACCATATGTTCTTTTGTTTTACATTGAAAAGTGTACATACTAAATGTTTTTGTGATTCAAGAATCTAGAAAATATATGTAGACAAGTAGTTCAGCAGAGTTATTTCTCAACTTTTAGAAGCCAGTTGTAACTCAAAAGAATCAAAACCTAGAAGATGCTCAGGACATAGGCCTGAGGGCTTGTTCCATAGATGGGTCACTCCCTCCCTGCAGACAGACGCAATGCGATGACTTACATCAAGTTCTTTAAAATATTTTACTTGTAGATAATCATAATTATCACCTCATTATTTCCGATAAATTGCACCAACTTTATCCAAAAAGAGTAATAAATGTCATTGTTCCATTGCTTACATCCTTACAGGTGATATCTTTCCTCCACACGTCTACAGGAATCAGGCCTGTTCATTCAAGAGACTTATGGCATTTTCTCCTTTCATTCTCTTCACACATTAATCAAGTATATCAAATCCTCTGTTATTCCTACTCTCTACCTTTGGAGTTATCTTTCTGTATCTTTTGTATCTTCTGATCCCAAACTGTCCAATCAGTTCCTTCAGTCAGCTTGGCACCTCAGTGAAGACCATGTCCAGCTCCAGCATCTGAACAGCTCCCCCAAAGGATGCATCAAAGGACAAACTCCAGGTACAAGACAAACACAGGTACAAGAAAACCTGGAGCCTCTAAAGATTTGTCCAGATGTCTCGCAGGCTACAAACTACATATGTAGAGAAAATTGAAGCAAAATGTTCTGTTAACAAGGGACAAGTGATTACTTGTAGAAAAATACCCAACATATAGCAAGCATCCAAGAAATATTTCATTATTGATGATGATGATTCAGTCATTTTTCAAAGTATGCACTAGTAATAAAGCCCAATTTTGAGTCCAGCCTCTGCAGATGCACTTAGATATACTGCCGTTTTATCACAAAGCACGTGCATTTTCATTTTAGTGAAAAAAATTGAGATAAAATTGAAGGATGAGGATTAAATAGGAAATTGAGTCAAGAAATAATGTTAAGTGTGTGGTATGACTTCTGTCTGTCTGTCTGTAGGGAGGGTGAAAGGGGTGAGCACTAATTAAGCCTCTGTGATATTTCAGACATGGCTAGATCCTTTCCACGCCTTATTTTAGGTTATTCAACTTTGTAGAAAGCGTTTCCTCTCTCGCCTCTTTGTGTAAGATATCTAACTAGCCTGAACTTGACTCCAGTATCGAATCCAAGTTTTATTTTAGCAGTCTTCCAGTTGCATAAATTGTGTTCCCTGCAAGAAGCCCCTCCTTTACCCAGCATGAAAGGTGCTTGCCAACTGTGAACTATGTCCATCCATACATTACTGTGACCCCCATCTCTGGGCCTGCAGAGCAACATTTAGCTTATAAAAGGCTTCACCTTACAAGAGCAAAATCCCAAGCATCCCGATACTGGCCTCAAAACATTTGCCAGTTAAAGGAAATAGCTCTTCCTGGAGAAACTCCTGCCTCCCTGGAACAAGAGGTGTTGGGGTGACCTGGAGACTTTGTTGCACCACGTTAAAATGACTCAGAGCCAACTTAGCGTGCACTTCCACTCTGGAGAAGCGGAGCGATCTGAAAGTTGAAAGTATTTTCACAGATAAGTGTGGTAAATTAAGTGGGTTACGATTCTGTGGATTTATAGTAATTTAAGAAAAACGATGATTTTTGGAGGATGCTGGGAATCCAACTCAGTATTCTGCAAACAGTCAGATAATGAGAGGGAAGCGTTTTCTTCTGCCTTGATTTTGCAAACTGTCTGCTGGGGAACCAAGTGTTTGATAAAGGAATCATTATCATTTTAAAATAATTCCCTTTACCAGCTGCAGCGAAGTGACACACATTTAGAATATCACCATTTTTTAACCCACAAATGAAATAACAAATCTGGACGGTGGTCATCAGTCACTTTCAAAAGCTGCCGGTAGGAGAAAAACTAATGAGAAAATGACACATGACAAATAAATCAGGAACTTCAGCAAAAGCTGGGAGGGAAGTGATAGCATCAGGGGAAGAAGTACCTGGAGGTTAGAAGAGGACAAATGCCTTTGGGTGCACCTTATTTAGATGCTGATTTGAGCCACAAAAGAACATTTGTGGTGGAATCAGAAAGATGTTACTAGTATTAGAGGATATTTGCTGAATTGTGGCATGTGTTCCTGGCATAGCGGTAAAATATATCTGGAATGTGCTTCAGAATAACCCAAGATGGAGAGCTGTAGGTGGAAATTTAGATGATGTGAGATTGCCATCCGTTGACAGTTGTTGAAGCTGTGTACTGCAGTTCATTACAATATCTCTGCATTCGCATGTGTTGGAAATTCCCACTATTTAAGGTAAAAATAAATATATTTTATTTTATAGAATGTACTCATTTGAAATACAGGGTATTTGCATTTGTTCCCAAAGTGTGGTGATGTTAGCACAGGAAAAGGAATTTATCATGCTTGGAACTAGCCTATTTTTGTAGAGGAGAAGACTAACTGAATCCATGCTCGCAGGCACAGAAACATCGCATTTCATGATACAGTGCAGCGAGAGCTATCCACTCTAGTGCTCGTTGCTGACGACACTGTTCGTGCAGCTTGAACGCCAGTCGAAGTTTCTTTCAAAGCAAAAGTCAGATCACTGCTCTCACCGCATTCTAGCTGCTGTTGATTTGCTTAATGCAGAGTTAGGATATTTAGATGATGTTTCCTGTACGCTCTGCAGCCGTGATCATGTCCAGTTCTGGCTATCATGTGCCCCAACGTAATCATGTCCTGCCCCAACGACACTCACATCGCTGACAACTTCTCAACAAACCATAATTTCTTCTGCTTTTCTTTTTTCTTTTTAAAATGTAAGCCAATTTAAAAATCATGGAATCGTTTGTGTCAAAATAAGTCATTTTCATGGGGGGAGGGAAATGCACTGGACTATGGTGATGGCACACGGGTGATTTGGTGATGGGACTCCCACATGGATTCCAGCTGAGATGGAAAAAGGCACAAAATGATGGAAAAATAAACTATTATATTATTTTTTAAAAAATAAGTCATTATCAAACTTTCCTTTCCCAGACACCAATTTATTATTTTTGAATCAAATACATGCTCAAGAAAACCCATCAAGAATAAACGAAGCATTATTTGGGCTACAGCAGTAAATTGCTGGCACGTGTCTCTTACTGACCTCCTAGAGTTCACGGTTTGATCATGGAAGGCTAAATTTGGTTCAGTTTAGTCTTCTCTCTTTTGTTCTGAGCAAACTGCCTCCCCCAAGATGAATGCAGACAATTTGACATCATTATGTAACTTAGACTAACAGAATACTTCATAAAAGCAGTTGTGCTGAAAAACTCTAGAAGCCGAGACAACAGACGGTAATTTCTTCAAGGATGCATGGGTGTGCTATGGCATTTGCTGGTTGAGCCAGTCAGCGGTAAGGGTCCTTCTGAAGTCATGCTGGACGAATGCACTAGGAACAGCCTGGCCCGCTGCTTTCCTGCTTCTCCCCGCGAGATTGAGTCTAGAAGGCAAGAAGAAACTAAACCAACCAATAGTGTTAAGATTTTTCTCCTATAGCCCCTCCTCTGTGCCCCGGTGCCGTTTATATGTCAACGTTCTAACGATGGCAGGAGTCCCACGAAGGGACATTAGTTATTATTGTAGGCGCCATAGTTGATGTGTAGGAAATTAGCAGCCACAGGCCATTAGCTACATTAATATTTAAGCTAGAACGATAGAACCAGGTTCTGAAATCTGCAGTCTGAGCGTTAATGTCGACTCAACAGTGTCTCTTTGAAAATGAGCCAGGCTGTTACTATCACCTAAAAAATAAGTGATGTGAAAATAAAACCGCCAAACAACGTAACAACACTAGTAGTATATAAATTCGTTGGTGGGTCTTTTTTCCCCTCCATCTCCACTTTAATGGTGCCTTACCCACAGGTAACACCAGCCTGAATTGCGTCTACAGTTTCTACTGTAGGGATAAATTATTTATTTTAAGAAATCCAATATTAGCAAACGTTGACTTCAGTGACTGTCAGGCTATTGCTGAATGCTACACATTGTTTTGGAGCCTAGATGTGAAGCTGTATCTCAGATTTTTGTTTCTGAAATTTTTCCAAGATTAATTGCTGATCGTGTTGATGTTAGTCCCATAGCAGATGATGCCAATAAAATTCACATTTCCAGCACTGAATCGGCAGCATTGAGTTGGTAATGCTTTGTTTCCTTAAACATAATAAAGCCTAATAAAGTAACTTGTAAAGAAATTGCCTATCAAATGGCTGCAATTTGGAATGTGCTTAAACTATTCCATTGGGTAATCACAAAAATCGATTGTCTGCTTTTAATTTAGTTTTGCTTGAAAATTCAATCTTGCTAAAAATGTGTGAATACACTTCTATAACACATTTATATTTGTATAGAATTACTGCTACTTTAGAAGTATTTTTAAGTAGTTTGTTGTTTTGGATTCCTTTCAGGATTTCTTTTTGCCCAAAAAAAATTAATCTCTGGGCAGTGAAGTACATATTTGTCTTAATGTCTATATTTTCTACATACATACCACTTCTCCTATAGATTGAGACTACGTATCTGAGTCTACTTACAATCATTAATCAGCCAGCACATTTATTTGAGTGTAACTTCAAGGTAACTTCTGCAACTTTAATTATTGTCTTTTATCAGCCCGGTTCGTATGAGTCACTTTGTAATCATCTGTTTGGCCAAAATGATTTTTCTGCAGAAAATCGGAGCAGATAATAGAACTTATGCCTAACTATCAAATTCAGAATCAATCATAGAAAGTGAGAATATTTATCATAAAGATGATTACTAGAAGTCGTGTGAAGAAAAAGCAGAGTGCAGCTCAGCGCAGACACAAGAGCAGAGGTCCCAGATGCCTTTGCCACAGTCCCAAGCAGTGTTCAAGGCTGGCACGCTGCCACGTTGCCTTGACCTTGCTTTTCTCAGCTCCCTCTGCACACCTACCCTTAAGAGAGAACCACTTTTTTTTTCCTGGATCCTTGTCTCGGGTTGGATACTTGTCTCATGACTTTTAACAGCTGAACCCTGTGGGTTACCCTGGGACAGGGCAGTGTTTTCCAGGGTAGACCTGGCTTATTTACGACCTACTGGCGCTGCTTGGCTAACAGGTAATTCAGAAAACTGTCAGATGAATGTAGGCAAAGAGAACAGCGGGACCGATCGCAGAGATGCCAGCCACGTGCCTTCGAGGTCACGCCTCCGAGAGTTAGCAAGTGAAGGAAACTGACCTCTCAGGAACTTGTGAAAATTGCATTTCTTCCTCAGGGTCAATTTAGAAAAATAATTACTTGTGAACGCAACTTTTTAGTTTGATGTGTTTACCAGCAAAAACACAGCGAACT
>NW_004567130.1:20290196-20299276 GCF_000260355.1 Condylura cristata
CACACGGCATGCCCTGACCAGCTGGCGGCAAAGCATCAAATGACTCAACTCCTTCTTTAACTCTGTGCACTACCCGTGTTTTGCGACTCCGCTGTTAGTCCCTTTGTTCCCCGTGTGCTCATCCCTCTCAATGCCATGCCCCCCGTTTCTTACCCTGATGCCATCTGCCACCCCGGGACCCGTCTCTCGACACAGAACTGGCGGACAGTTGGAGGCCAGCTCCCGGCACACACGGCCGATACAGACAGCCTTGCTTTGTAGTTTGCACCGGGGACTTCATGGCAGGGAGGCAGGTGATCACGTAGCCAGAGAGGGGCGGTCATCAGGCGCCGGGGCCCAGGGGTGTGTGTAAGTGGGAGACTGGAGATACGCTAGACCGGGTTTGCCAGAAGAATGTAGACATCTGTTCAGTAGATGTTTGGACATGAGACATGGAGGGGGCGGGAGAGAGAGAGAACCCAGTCAAGGCAGACCTGGAACCTTTTCTCCTAGCTCTTGTCCCCTGGGAACAGAAACCAAACATGACCCACCCTGGCCCACTTTCTGCTTCGTCGCTTTCAGCATGTACTCGGCGCTCAAGAAAGCTCTGTGGCCAGAGGAATGCGGTGCTGTTCTTCAGAGGTGGAAAATGCCCACACTTGCATGGAAGGGTGGGTTTCTAAGATTTGGTTTTGAGGTAGACACCTCCCTCTCTACCACTGAAGAGGGGCAAGTCACGTCCTTTCCGACGATGCCCCGGGGTTGTCGCAGACTCCTGGTCCCCTCTTCCCACGGCTGTCTGCTTCATGGACTTCAATCACTTGGTTGATGTTCACCACAGGAAGCACCTAAGAATAAACTTGCTTCTCTGAGCAGATTCTATCTCAGTACACCATGGGTGGAGAACAGCCAAGGACATTTTAGCAAAGAGGGGTCCAGTCGTTCCGTTCACCGTTGCGGACTTGACAGGACCTAGCGGCACCAGCATGCAGCGGCATTGGGAAAACGCGTCACCCGGTTCTGTTTGAGAGCGCCCTGTCATTTCAGCAGCACTTGAAAGCGGGCATGCACCGGGCATTGCTGCTACGCTTGCAAGGACTATTAATAGGAGTTCAAGACGTGTGTTGGGTTGCTCTTTTTATCCGAGGGGAAGAAATCTAAAAGCATTGCTCTTCCACAGCAGTACCAACCAAGCCATCGGTAGCCATCTTTCAACATAATAGCACATCGCTGTTACGTCAGTCAGGAGCATTCCTTCATCTTTGAGTTAGGCGAGATGCTCCCCCTGTGCGTGGGATGTCAGAGGATTCCTGCTGAATGAAGACGGTGAATGCTGGCGCTCCCTACCCGGTCTGGGAAGCAGCCAGCTGGGCTCCTAGTGCCCGGGCCTTTGTTATTCTCAAGAACTCAGATCACATGCTCGGCCCAGACAGCTGCAAGTGTGAGCTGGAAAATGGACGTCTACACGGCCATACGTCTATACTGCATATGTAAGTGGGTATGCAGCCAGGGGAAGTACTTATGGTGGGGGGGGGTGTATTTAAAACTACTAGTGTGTGTGTGTGTGTGTGTGTGTGTGTGTGTGTGTGTGTGTAAAATCTGCTTTCTTTTTTTCTTTTTTAAGATTTATTTATGCACACAGAACGGGGGTACAGGCCAGAGGTGCAGGGGTGAGAGGATTCCCCAGAGACAGGGTGGGGAGCAGAACAGGCCGACTGACAAGCACACTGCTGAGGGGAGCAGTGGGCGGGTCAGGAGGGGTCTGCCGCGCCCCGTGGGTCAGCTCCGGGGTGAGGATCAAGCTCGCTGGTCGCCCTTCCCAAGGGTGGAGGCCCATGAGATCCTCCAAGTGGCGGAGCCTTCTGGGCTGCAAGGCGAAGGCGACTGTCGCGGGGTCACTGTCACTGGCCTTCCTGTCCGGGAATGGGATGTTCTCCAGTACAGGAATTTCAGAGCTTACGCGTGGAGCTAAGAAAACGATTGTCTTAACACAACTATTGTTATTCCAAATAATACTGTGAAGTGCTTTGGCTAGGACTTGAGGGAAAATTAGTTCTTTTTTCTTACCATTGTTTACTGACTTTCAATGATGGGAGTTTGGAGTTTTGACAAGATGCTTGAGGCGTTTGTGGAAGCTGCATGAGCAGGAAACCTGACTGTGCTGGGGGTGCAGAGGCCCTCTGCTCCCAAGGAAGTGGACATGGAGGGAGTTTTAACAAACATGCTGTGAGGCGAGGGCGAAAGTTAAATGTAGCTAAGCAAATATTTACTGTTTTCCAAAGGATCCCCCATGTAACCTGTTTGCATTGCCTGCTTTTCGCTCCTGATTTCTTCTGTTTCCTTTTCGGCCCCGGGATGTGCTCAGGAAGCATCTCGTGTTCTTGCACTAAGACTTATGCGTTTGAACGAAAAAGTGAAAGGAATTCCATCGCTGAAGCCTGTTGAATGCTGGCTGAATTCAGTCGGCTAAATCTTTTCATCTTTTTGTCATTAGATGCCACACTCCGCCCACATGTTTCCACCCTACACACACGAGCGTGCGTGCACACCGCACGCCCCTCTCTGTCCACATGTAATGCGCATTGTCAGAAGTTCTCTGTAGCTCACACGCTAGTCACGGCATCTAGAAGAAGCAGTAAGACTTCTTTCTGAGAGTATTAGTTTTCTTAAATAATAATGGAGTTAGAGTTTGGGTGGGAAAAACAACTTTTTTAAGAAGAAACATACTAAGGTATTTAGGAATAAAACATCGCATCTAAGATTTATTTTCAAGTGGTTTATGAAAATTGATCTTATGGCAACATGTGAGTGGAGATTGAGTCTAAGGGGTGGGGCACTGTGATCTTGGGTCGCCTCTCTGTGTCTGAACCTCACAGCCGGAAGCTGGAGGGGATGATGACGCAGCCAGCTCAAGTTGACATGTGTGAGCCTCAGGTGTATGCTCAACTATATGAAACACCTGTTAGCTCATGCCCAATAAATACTATCTTTTTTCTATCCCTGTTCAGGTATAAGCTTGAAAGGTCAAAATAACTAAATAGATGTCGTGTCTACTCCACCCCCCCACCCCGACTTACTAAGAGTTCTCATTTATTACTATAAGATTTTACTATATTAACAAAATATTTGGCTAGTTCAGCGAATAGTGGAGGCACCTAAAACTCAAAACTTATTACTATCATGTAAGAAATACAGATATTTTTCCTTTTCCCTCACTTAAATGGACTGGTCCCCATTGTTTCCTGACTAAGAAGCTCAGGAAATTACTATTCGTTGCACAAACATGTACGGATCAGCTACTACTTAGCGTCTTTCTGAAAGCTAAATAGAGAACAGTAAACAAGAATCTCTGCCTCTTTAGAGTAGGCATACGATTTAGGTTTTTAGGATATTCAACCAAAATGTACATCACAGAGCAGTTTAAAGATGCAGAGAACTTTGCATCTGAAACCCCCAAATTTGAATATTTTTCAAAACTTCACAGACGTTTCTGATTAGGGGCTTCAAACTGAGAAACTTTTGTAGAGAGAATGGCGCTACATTATTCCTCCATGAAGGCTGTTCTTCATCCTCCTTTCAAATCCCAACGCTTTGGTTACTGTGAAGAGCAATTTGAGACACCAGACACAGAATTCTTATGTTGAGAATGGATGCTTTGCTCAGCATTTAAAGTTAAACTTTACATCCACTTCATTCATGGAGTTGTGCTTTTATTAGAAGTATTGATGTGTAAAGGAACACACTAGCAAAATAGGAAATGATCCTATTTTAAGTTGAATAGACATTTGCAGGTTTCATGGTTTTTGTAAAATTTTTCTGAAGTATCAACTGCTAGGTCACCATAAGCCAAACAGAAATAATTGTCCGCCCCTCCCCCTTCACTAATTTAAAATGTTCTGGTAGTAACCACACTTTTACCATTAGTCTGCATTTTGGAAGTCACTTTCCTCAATATCACCTTAACGTTTTGACTCGGCAGCCGCTAACGCTACCTTGTCCGCTAATGAGGACACTGTTTCATGGATGTCCCTACGTCTCACCTTAATTTATCCATCATCAGGTGGGTTTTGCTCAGCCATTTCCCTGGCAAAGGAATACCCACCTGTCCTGAGTCTTTTTAATTCCATACAGCTGTTCAGTATGCCATGTTATTTCCGTTGGTGAAGGCTGAGGTACAGTCGGTGCAGAAGTGGATTCTACATCAGCAGAGTTTGAGCTATGATGTTATTAACTGTGAGCAGCTTCCTGTGCTGGCTTCATTGCTGCCTCCTGTTAAAAAGGAAAGACGGTCTAGCCAGGGAATAGGTGACTAGGCCAAACTAGATGGACTTAATTCGTTTGATAAATGTAATTAGCCTTTAAATGCCAACTTCATTCAACAAGGAACAAAGTGAAGAAGAAGCAGATTTATGCAAATTTCGGTGGCCTTCTATTCTGGAGCTTAGCCACTCTCCAGATTTGTACAGCCTAACTTGACCTTCATACTGAGTGGGTGGGTTTGTGGAGGGGAAGCCACTTCCGTGGAGGACGAGACTGCTGGAGACATGAGCGTGGTTCGCTCTGGGAGAGCAGGTGCTGAGGCAGCATCAGTAGTGAGAAGAGAAAGACTGTGGCCCACAGGTACTGGGAGGGGGGAGGGGGGAGGGAGCAGGAGGGGGAGGGAGTGAGGGAAGGGCGAGGTGATGACAGAGGCAAGGGTGGGAGAGGGGTTGGGGAAGCCTGAGTAGCTAGCCCCGTTGCAGAGCCAAGAACAAGGCTGCATTCCAGCTACCTCAGGAAACCCAGCATGTATTTTTCTCCCCTGGGTGCTTAGTTTTCCTTTTGGTAAGATTTGAGTTAGGTGCTATTTGGTAAAGGCAGAGGAGTTGCAACCAGTGTTGAAGCGTCACCTTTCAGCCACAGCCACTCTGCAACAGTAAAGTGAAATGGAACCTTTTTATTTTCCCTTCAGGGAAACTGGTTTTGATCACATGACTGACCTTGTCACAGGTAAATCCTGCTGTAGGAAGCTAGAAGTGTTGGCATTATCACGCTGTCGTCAAGGCCTTTCCAGGGCAGCTTTGCATGTTTTGTGAGCGTTCAGCTTTGGGGTGCTACGAGTCCATGTCAACAAGGGCAGCTTAATGAGGAGCCAGCATGATAGCAGCTAGTTGAGTAAGAGTTTCTGTGGTAAAGGCTTTAAAATTTACATAGGACATCCTGATTTCGGATAACAAAATAACCCATGGAGGGTTGTGACGGATTTGTGCCCAGATGGCAAGATGGTAGCTGAGTTACCAGGAATGTGGACCGTGGACGTAACACAAAGTGCTGTGACGCGGTGGCTCTGGGACACAGCTGAGAGTTCGGTGCTCTGTGCTGTTGTCTAAGAAACAGCTGTGTCACCTCCCTGAAGAGGGTGAGCTCATAAAGATACAGGTAAACTTAAAAAAATGTCTCAAATATAAAAAAGAAATGGTCCTTCATAGTTTGCGTTTTTTATTAACAGGCGTTGCTACTAGTAGGGATGCGTGCCGTATTCATCAAGTCTTCTGAAACACCACCAGTCTTGGTCCTCCGCTCAGCACTGCGTTCCCAGCCTCCCTGCGTGACAGACGCTCCCACTGGAGCTTACAGGCCCTGGAAGGGGTGCGGGGTATAAATGAGGAAGAAACGATAGACACATAGATGTAAATGTGCTGGGAAGGGACTACATACGAGTCATAATAACGAGCAAAAATCATCAGCGACGCCGATAATGCATGACGATTCTAGGAAGTCGCTAGGGACACCTATTTGTTTTATTCAAATGCAGTTTTCCAACTTCTTTCGAAGTTTCTTTCCCTGATAACTTGTGTTGCTAATATCAGTCAACTCTTGAACCTCCATGTCCATGTGAGGATTTCCTACTCAAAGGAATGTAAGCCTCCTGATGAATTTTTTCCCTATTATTCTTAACCAAGGATCCCTTTGGAATTTCTTGCTAACAATCAAAATGTAGAAAATTGTTGGATTGTCACTTGCTCGTCATCAGAGTGGCATTGATTGTGCTTCCTTTGCATTGTTCTAAAGGAAACGCAAGCAGGGTTTCCAGGCGAAAGGTGCTGCCAGTCACTTGATTTCTGCCGAGTAAATCTGCAGTCCACTGACTTGCACTGCTCTGATAAGGACAAGTGGACACTGATCGCCCAAATAAAGTTCATGTCGATAGGGTTCTCACTCAATTTTTATTAAATATATTTTCGTAACTATCTTAGTTCCTGGATTGTGGCACACTGTTCCATTAAAGCTAGAATTACTCCAGAGAAACAAAGAATAGCAAGATCACAAAGATAGGCTTTCATGAGCAAGATGAGAGAGAGTTACAGCCTTTCTAAAATATACTCCAGTGAGCTTAGTACTTACAATTTGATCACGTTGGGTCAAAAACACAGACATTGCTTTGTCGCTTCCCAAGGTTAGAAGTTGCATATGTCTGTTCAGCTAAGGACGGTCCCAGACCTGGGAGGTGTTCCCTAAAAGTACAGTTCAGATAGTATAGATTGAGGTGATCACTTCGAGAACAGAGGTAGAGGTAGATATTGTGTAGACGCCTCATCTTCAAAGTTTGTTGAATGACTGAATGATTGCAGAAGCCTGAGCATCAGAGAAGCACCAGCTGACTCCCGAGTGATAGAAACAGGATGGCATTTAGCAAAAGACCATAGTTGCTGCAAACACGACAGAGCATAATTGCCAAGACGGTTTTGGGGAGGTGTTTTTTCGAGAGAGTTAGGAAAAGTACCACGGGGAGGTAGACAGTTTGCCCTGCTCACCGCTGAACATCATAAATCATGCGTGACGCCCGTGCCTTCTTGATTACAGGTGACTCACATGGTTGGCAAGACCTCGCCATGCCCGTTCCTTGAGTAATTCGTTTGTTTTTTGATATTTATTTACACGAGGCACTGTGCTTAGTGGCAAACAAGGGGCTAACACATTCCAGCTGAGGAAGCACCTGCAGCCAGCTTGCAGTGCTGAGTCCTTACCTGTTGCACCACCAGGGAGGGTCCGCTGGCCTAATATTTTTTAAACTGTTATTAAAGACCATTAATTTCCATTCTTGCTAGTGTTCTAACAGCGTAGAATTCCCCTCACACCAGGTAGAGCTACCAAAGCCCCCTCCAAGGAAGCACCCCACTCTCCACCATAACCCATTGTGTTTGCTCCCCCGTCGCCCCGTTTTCACCCTTCCCCACCGCCCCATCCCTCAAAAGTCTAAGGTCTGTGGGCAGCTTTCAAGGATTGTTTGAGTTTGTCTTTGGCCAACCCTTTGCTTGGTTTCTCCGCATTCCACATATTAGTGAAATGCATCTGGTATTTACCTTTGTCCTTCTGACTTGTCTCACTGAGCACGATCCTTCCAGCTCCATCCGTGTCGCTGCAAAATGCATGGGTTTACCTTTTTGATGGCTGAGTAGTATTCCCATGTGTATCGACCGCATCTTCTTGAGCCACTTGTCCTTTGGGGCATTTAGGTGGTTTCCATATTTTGGCTATTGTGAATCGTACTGTTCTAAACATAAGGGGTACGGGTTTCTTTTCATCTTTTCATTTTCTTTTCATTTAGTTTTGTGATACCTACGAGTGGTATCGTCTGGTCTTATATAAGCAGCATATTCATTTTCAGTCTTTTGCGAAATCTTCATATTGTTTTCCATAGTCTACATCCCCACCAACAGTGTAAGAGGGCCCCCTTTTTTTTCCTATATGCCATTGAATGCTGACCTAACTTTAGCCTATATGTTTTTTGTTGAGATAGTGGTGCTGGTGATTCCTACAGACATTTCGGTGAAATGTCTAACGTGGTTCTCAGTGGAGGTCAGTGGCACCCTCCAAGAGGTGTTTGGAAATAGGTTGGAGCGTTCACAGTCCTCACAGAGACGGAGGGTGCCGGACAGAGGCTGAGATTCCTAGACGCTCCATAATAAGCGGGGCAGCCTAGCATCTTGGAGGATTTTACCAGATGTCACTGGCTCTCCAGTAAGAAACACCAGGAGAGATCAGGGTGTTCTTCCCCCCCTTTCTGTGTGCTGAGGGTCCTACTTTAGCTCTCTCCTGGGCTAAACAAAATATAATCCACTCACACACTGGGGCGCTGGACAAAGAGCATACCAGGATCCGTGATAACAATCGTGATGCTCATCAGAGGACCTGTGATCCTGGGATTAACCCAGCAAAGGACAGTGAAGAAGAAAAACTTCAAATCCATGGAGTATAGACTGGTGCCTCAGAGACGGAATGAGGCAAAGGAAGATGGCAAGATTCCCTTCATGATGTGTCTGATCATCGCAAAGAAAAGGCCAAGCTAATGCTCCGGTTAAGATCATTAATGAGGTTAAGATGTGCAGACCCAAGGCTGTCCTATCCTGCCTTAAAAAAGGATTATGGATTGGATTAAAGGACTTTTCTGTTCCATCAAAGCTTACAAGAACTTTCATACTTTATTGAGGTAGAATTTCTTTAATTTTAATGAGTTTTAGACTTTCTTTGTTCTCTTAAAACTGACTCCAAAGCATGTCCTTATCAATGCTTCTGTTACCCAAGTTAAATATTCCAGAGGACTCTGGCCTCCTGATTTTATAAGGAAATCTGTTCCAAACCACTGAGGATATTACAGTCAACATTCTGGAAAGTTTCATTTCCCTCACGATGTCAGACAGACCCCGGCCTGAATTTTGAAAGCCATTGTGTTTTATCTCAGTAGCACAATAAAACCTCAAATATCAGGAAGTGCTTATCTGTGAACCTTGGCTATCTAGGATATAGTAAATCCAACCATAAAGTTCCTGATTTTTATGCCAAAAATGGAAAACTTTCAGGTTCTCCTGGGAGCTGACTTATGCTCAATTTACAGGCTGTTCTGTGAAGCTTGCTTTTCTAGCTTTCTAGCTTTAACGAAGGATTAAACTGTGACTTGTTTGGTTCGGATCATGGGTTGGACCAAAGGACTGCCTCCTGCCTAGCAGGGAAGGGAACTGGACATTCACTACAGGAACTTGCAAGCCCTGAGTCTTGGGGCCAGCTTGCATACCAGAGCTTGGGAGCCCCTAAAACCCAGCAGGCCCCAGCCTGTACAGCCA
>NW_004567130.1:20299941-20301499 GCF_000260355.1 Condylura cristata
ACCATCTATAGGGCAAGCCCTAAATGTGTGTTTACGCTAGAGCACTGTGTTTCTGAGGGCCAGCGTCTGGTGAGGAAGAAGCATGCTTTAGCTACTGAAATCATGATGAACAAGGAGGTGCCCTGCCCGTGGGGAGGGAACCAGAGGCGGCGAAAGCAAAGGGGGGCGGGGGGAGGTGGAGAGGAAGGCTGATCTGTCTTCTGCAGTTCTGAGCCAATTCCATGGGAGCACCCAGTTGCAAGTAGGCGGCCTAGGTGAGATGTCGCCATGCTCCGCACGGCTGCTTCTCGTTCCTGCCTGAGGTTCTTTTGTTGTTTAGGTTTTTTCACATAATAATCTGTCCGCTTACTATATAGCGATCATTTTTTAGGCTGTTTATCCTTGACGCACTGGGGAAGTCTGAGATGAGGGTTATAATTTGCATATTAAAGCATTCGGCAAGCAACTTGGAATCCTGGAAGAACTGAGTCAGTGTGCAGTCTTCTTGCGGGTTTTGAAGATAGACCACCTAACGTGCTTCCTGCTTCTTGTTGGAGAATAAAGTACGATCTCTGTTGTTCACATTTTGGGTATTATTATTTGGAAAGAACTTTGAGATTTTTAACCCAAAGGTGCTGAAGGTTTTTCAAATGCAAATTGAATAATGCTGCAATTTTTTTTTTATTTTTCTCCCTCATTCATGAAATAGTTTCTAATTCATATTTGCCCTATTATCTACTTGTTAACTCAGAGTGAGATTCTGAATGAGTAGTCATTCACATTTCTTATCTTACCCTTTCTAATGAATCACGGTATATTATGTTTCTGTTGGGTATACACACCCGATTCTCAAATAACCTTGGGGAAGATATCCTTACTAAGAACGCCACAATGGTCGATGTGAAAGTATTTTCATATGCTAGCTGGTGACTCTAATGTTCCATTTAAGCAGTTTTAATACTTTGCTTTTCTTACTTTAAAGTTCAATAAACAGTTGGCAAATGAATTGTTGAATGTTAATGCATTCTGTTTGCCCAGCTCATAAAATAGACAAAAAGGAAGCAGGTACCTTAGTAAAGCTGCAGTGACTTAAGCACTTAATCCTGATGATGTGAGGATGTTTAAATGCAGCCCAGTCTGCCTTAGTGCCAAGGTCAGAAGCAGTCAGTCAACTACAAAGATCTTATGCACGGTTAAGAAATCCAAGTAATTTGTAGAATTAAATAATTCCCAGTACTACCCAACAAAGTAGTGCAAGATCTTAGCAGTTTGTAGCATAAATAACATCTATTAAGTTGGTTTAGATCACAGTATCTTACGCACCCACATGGACTTAGAGTCGATGCCTGTAGTTGTCTGTCTCATTGACCATTAGAATCACGAATAATACATTTCAGAGGAACCCTGTCACTGGGATAACTGTAGGACCTGAGCACATCACAGAAATACCCAAATGTAAATTTAAGAACAAATGATCTAGATTTTTAAAAAGATGTATTTATTTCTGCACGCAGAACTGGGGTACAAGTCAGGGGTGCAGGGTGAAAGGTGGGAGTGAGAGGACTCCCCAGAGACAGAG
>NW_004567130.1:20301894-20309895 GCF_000260355.1 Condylura cristata
GCAGACCCCTCCTGACCGGCCCGCTGCTCCCCTCAGCAGTGGACTTCGCTGATCTGCCTGTTCTGCTCCCCTCTCTATCTCTGGTGAGTCCTCTCACCGCCCCTAAGCCTCTGGCCTGTACCCCAGTTCTGTATGCATAAATAAATAAATCTTTAATAAAAAAAATAGTCATTGGTAAAGGGCTTTTTATGTCCAATATTTTAAGTAATTCTGCCTGAAGTGGTAGGCAGGAGATAGGCATTTCCCCCCTTGGGGTGGTCCGTCCCACCCTCTCAGGGTGCTGTGCCCTGAGTGTAATGACGTACAGAGCAGCACTTGTAAGTGAAAATGGCTAAAGCATGTGTGTCAGTGATGCCAGATTGAGCCAACATTTTAGCAGGTGTCTTCATGCTTTATCATTTTCAAGGTCACTGAAATTGTTCGGTGCCTGCTTTTTTTAAAATTGACCTGTCCCGTTAAAAGCAGTATCACTGGTTCAGAGGGACAATTATTTGCTATAGTTGTGATTTATTTGTTCCTTAGGAAAACCTTTATCTCAGGAGCCAGGAGCCAGTTGTGGTTTTAGGCAAATTACTGTGGTTGTGGATGGATCCCAGAAGCAGACGGCTTTATTTTGTAAATGTGGGTGAGCTAGACCTTGGACCAGAGGAAGCAGGTTTCTAATTCTCATGCATCCGGTTATTTAAGGCCTCCTGCCAGGAAATGCTAAGTCTGAAGGATCTTTTCTAAGAAATCGAGGAATCCCAGTACAATTGTCTCATAGTCAGGTACTTGAGGCTTCCATTTGTGGATTTTTTTCTGTCTTCTTTGTCGTAACTGAGCATTTCAGACTTATTAAATGGTTCCATACTTAAATCATAAAACAGGGATAGAAAACAAATCAGAACCTGAGCATTTTTCTCCTAAATTCTGTGTTTCATTTAAGAGGTTTCTCCAGAATGTCTGTGGGTTAGCAGAGAGGAAAAAACTCTTATTTTAAAAATATATGCATGCAGACTTTTGGCTGAATTTTATCACAGGAAAAATCTGTTATTTTGAAACAAACTCTGTAATATATTATTTACATATTTTTACCTGGGAATTCATGCTGTGTTCATTTATCAAAGAGGAAACGGGGCGGGGGTGGGGGGTGAATGTGCTAGGTCATTCATATGTTAATAAAGGAGTTACCTACTGGCAAGAGAAAATCACAGATGTGCGCATGCCAGAGAAAAGCTGGGTGCATCCCCACACAACAGAAACGACAACGTTTGATCACCTTTCTATCACCCAAGATGAAACCATACTACGCCCTTTCCAATATCTGTGTTGATCGGCCTGTGTGCAAAATAACAAGAACAAGCATAGAGCTACCTTAAATTTATTTGGGAATAAGTGATACAATTCAGAGGTTTGACACTGAAAACAGGCCAGGGGTGCCGTCCAGGGCCAGCCAGAGAGTCACAGGAAGTGCGGGCAGACCCTGTGTGGCTTCTCCTGCCCAGCTGGTGCAGAAGTAGGCGCATTGTTTCTCCAGGCTCATCCGCAGGTACAACTGAACTACTCTGAACCAGCTTCTGGAATGTTCCCTGTGAAGCTCATGGGTGGATTTATGGCAACACTTACTTTTGAATTATCACAAATATGTCTATTTGTCTATCATGTAGCACCTTATATTTTTGCCTATATTATAATTACTCCAAAATTTAAACAGCCCCCCGTTGCTTGGAAGGTGGTTTCCTGATCAGCCGCTTGCTGTCAAGGGGTTTCTCTGACCTGCGGCTGTTATAGGCCAGCCCAATTCTGTTAGAGGGCAGGGGGAGAGGGACACCCCTGGGGCCCCAAAACCTGCCTGCTCTAAGTGGGTTCTGCAATCCGCCACAACAAGACAAAACATACAAAACTTTAATGAAAAGGGACTTTAATACAGTGAATATACAATACAGAACACAAAGAATAGAACTTCTAAATCAAACACCTGAAGTGACCCGTCCCCTTGTGGGCAAAAGTCAACCCAAAAGGGATTGGCCCAGAGCAAGGCCTGAAAGCCGCCACAAGACTAAAGCACCTTCTGGCCGGGACCCATGGAAAAGGGTCAGAAATGGCTGGACACATCTGGGAGCAAAAGAGCAACATCAAAATCAATATAAACACAGCCACAGTCACCTTCTTACAGGCCTCTCACCCACATCTGCCTTCACCAGTCCAGGGCCAGGAAACAAGCCCGGTTTCTTCCTCACATGCTTGCTGCTCCATGTGGCTTCCTCAGGGCTCCTCCTTCTCCATCCTGCTTCATTTCCTTCTCTTCTCTCCTTTTTCTCTGCTCAGCTCCACCCTCCTTCTGGGTGGGGCAGGGAACCTGGAACTTCCCTTTTTCCTAGGGACCCCCTGCCGCCAGGCTTCTCTGCCTGCCCTCCACACATGCCTTTTCTGAATTCCTTCTCTTTATTTCACCCAGGTATTTGTGGCTTGTTTTCTCTGGCTCTGGCTTCGAGGCTGAGGGGTGGTTTTTCCTCCGATGAGTTGTCAAAGGGGCTTGCTGGTCCCCTGGTCCTGCCTTGTCTCTGACCAGGAGTTGACCGTCACTTCCCCGTTTCCTCTAGGAAATCTGCTTTTTCTCTGGTGCTTTAAGAAATGTTCTGTTTATTACTGACGTTTAGCAATTTGATCTTGATGAACCCACTGTCACTTTTTCCCATATGTCTTCTGACTGGCATTGGTTGAACTTCTTGAACTTAGGGGCTGGTACTTTCCGTCTGTTTTGACCGTCTTCGTCCGTGTTCTTCGAGTATTTTACCTGCTTCTCTCTCTGCCCTTTCCTCACCTCTTGTGAAGCTCCGGTTCCCCGCTTTGGGCTTCCCAGATGCACGCACTGAACCTGTTCCTTCTGCACATGGATCCACTTCCAGGCGATTCTCGTTCTCTCATCATCGTGTGTGAGTCTCCTGCAATGCCCCTGCTCCCCTTTACCGGCTTGGACATTGTGTGTGGGCACAAAGCTCCAGTCCTCGCCCCTCGCAGAAACATCTGTCTCGTTTTTGCTCCATTTCTGCTGCTTTGCTTTTCACTGTGGAGGTTCCTGCTTACCTGCATCACTGGAGGTTTTTCACCAGACGTGTGTATCGTTCATACTGGGCACTGGATCTTGGTGTCCTCGAGAACATCTCACCTTTATTCTGGGCTGTGTTTCAATTGGAAGCATTTCAGTTGTTTTAGAATTTATGTTTCAGTTTTCTGGAAAGAGCCCGACAGCCCTTCCCCAGCGCTGTGCGGGCCCTGCTTCTGAGACGGCGCCCCTCAGAGCGGCCGGGGGGCTGCCCAGGCGGCCAGGGCTGCAGAAGGCCTTCACGCTGGCTGCGGGGACACGCACTCCCGGCCTGGGTGCTGTGCCCACCCCTGCCCCAGGTAATGCCTCACGCCCGCGCCCGCCTCAGTCATTGCCCACAGACTCTGGACCCCCTCTCCACAGTGTCTCCTTGCTGCTAACTCTCTTCACCTGGGTTCCCAGTGGTCCTCCATCTCCTCACCAGGGCTCTGCTGGGCTCTCGTCTTCTCTGCTCTGCAGTGTGCACGCTCTAGGCGTTGACCAGGGCTCACACCTCTGACTTTGTCCCCCTGAGGGCCCCTGCCCTGCCCTGCCTGCTGACCAGTCACCATTGCTTCATGCACAGTGTCCACGCTGACAGGTCAGGCAGGAGAGTAAATCCAGACCTTGCTGGACTGCTATGACCAGAGGTGGAAATCTAACTCACTCCTTTCACTCCTAAATCCTTGGCGACCTTAAATCCTTGTTCAGCTGTCCCATCCCTCGTGGAAGGGGGCGAATTCCCCTGACTTTATCTGCAATTTCTTCATTGTTTCCCTTCTCTCAGAGTCACAGCATGTCTCTCTTCCACTCTTTATAATCTTTCGAGCTGTGCCAGCTGCCTGCTGGTAAGCTGCTTGAAACTCTGAGCCACGCCCTTTTCCAGGTCCCCCCATAACAAAATATGTGACCCCTACATGGCACTAAATCAGTCAACTGCATGAGTGGTATCTTAAAGGCATTTGCAGAGATTTACCTGATCTGATTTGTGAGAATTTGGACGTGCGTTTCTCGTCGTAGGCAAAGGAAATACATCTGCACTCAAGCTGGCTCCCCTCTCTCGTCTCTCTGCAGTTTACCAGTGACAGCAGTGAGAGAATAATAAGCCTGTTCATTAGTTCCTAGATGACCCCAAATCCCAGAGGGAATCATAGTCTCAGAATATAAGATGAGCACTAATTATATCCTCGGTAAGAGGATGAATGATCACAAATAAAGTAAAACTAAATGAAACGACAAGGTATTGGATTTTAGAAGAAACGAGCCAGACGTCCTCATGGAAACGGTGGGAGCGAGAAAGGTTTTGAGAGCATTGTGAATCACAAGTTGAAAATGTGTCAAAAATGACATTTCCTGTTGCTGTGAGATGCTCTGTACAAATGGCAAAGATAATTATTCTTTTATAGTCATAATTATAAAACGCTTAGAAAAGCTCTGTCGGTTGGGTCTATTTTTATTTCACGAGCATTAGTAAATACCGGGTTTTAAGAAAAGAGCCGTTAAAATGTTGCGCTTGGAGGCCGGCAAGAGCCCTTCTTCCCTTTACCCCGTTTGCTTTTCTATTTTTCTGTAAGGACAAGGTGGATATACAGAAAATGAGCGTATTAGTGAAACCTGTACCTGTTACAATCCCATCAGTACTAAGGAGAAGCACGCCGGGACCTGAGGGCGGAGCTGAGCAGCCAGGTTGGGATAAAACCGGACATGTGGGCTCTGGGGGGACCTGGTGGTTCACAGCTGACCGTTTTGGCGCTCAATCGGTTTTCAGCGGCATGTGGAGTCCAAGTCAGCAGAACGGGTAGGACATCCTAGTTAACCTGTGTTTCTCTCCCTCTCTCCCTGGGTTATTCCTTTACCTTTCTCCTTATAAATAAATCCATTATTTAACCTTTTGAGTATGTCCATAATACGATTGAATCGTAAGCGCACGGGTGAAGACCCACAGACAGGCAACGCAATTCACATTGGGGTACCCTGGAACATTAGAACAAAGAAAACATGCAAACGAAAAAGAACCACCCCGGCCTTTATGAAGGAAAGCAACGGCCCGAGGCCTGGGGGTCCGTAAAGGAAAAGCATGACAAACTCTTACGAACATCCGCTCGCTTCTCAAGGAGAACTGTGCTGATGCTTCTGGATTGTACCAAAGAGCGCTGGCGTGCAAAGAGCTCTTCTGACTCTTCAGAGTATCAGAAATATATAATATCCTGTAAGCCTCACAGCTATTCCATGAGATATTATTTCCATTTGACAGATGAGGAAATCGAGTAATTCCAGAGATATGAATCCTATTTCAAGACAGGGAGCTAGTTAACAGAGTAGTCTAGAGGCGTTCAGAGGTCGCTACGCCACTGTGGAGCGTATGGTAATCCCAACAACCTCGGTGTGTCTCGTTCTGGGAAAGCCCCGCAGTGCTGCGAGTGGAGGCTGTAAACCTTAGAGCCCAGTCTGGAGTTCGGGCTTCCTGCAAAGTTGCTGCTGCTCAGTCCCTTGGATTCCTTCAGTATTTAAAAAAAAAGGGGGGGTCAACAGTTGGGGGGGCTCCCTGGTGGCGCAGTGGGTTAAAGCACAGCACTGCAAGCCAGCTGTTTCCATGCGAGTTCAGTCCCCACCCAGAGGTGACCCCCAGGACAGACCCCTCCAGTCTCCCAGCTGCTCTCCTCATCAGTGCCCTTCGTCAGTCTGTTCTGCTCCCCACTCTGTCTCTGGTGAAGCCTCTCACCCCCTGCTCCTCTGGCCTATACCCCAATTCTGTGTGCATAAATAAATAAATCTTTGAAAACAAAAAAAGGAATTTATTCTTTTCCACCTTCTTCACTAGAAATAGGAAAGACAACCTCTTCCACAATACACATTTCTCTCATTGACTCCTGAGGGAGTTAAGTCAGCCACTTCCATGTTACAATGCCGCCACCATCTCCTCCCGTTAGGTAAGAGCCAGTCCTTCTTAACACCTCCCCACCTCTGTTCACTATGTCTTTTTATGTTGCTTTGTATTCCTCTTTAAGAATGATCCATTAATAATGAGTCCCCTTGAGGTGAGTGAACGTTTGGGCAAAGCAATCGTATGTTTGATGCCAAGCTGGAAGAGTTGTCCTTTGCATGTGTAGGGCCTTTTCTATTAGAACAATAGGCAAAGAGGAATGAGTTAGCTCAGAAGCCGTGTGCCGAGCCAGTGAGTGAGCATCTGAAAAGGAGCTGTGTGCTTTCCCATGAAGTCCCCGGAGAAGTTCATACCTCCCTGGTTTGCACTGGCCAAGAGACATGGGCTAGGGAGTGATGATGAAGTAGACTAGAGCTTTGCATTCCAAAGAGTTTGCAACAGCATCCTCTCCCCTAAATACCTTCCCACCCTTTCTGTTTGTGTGGGGCGTTTCCATAACATAAAATAACTTTAGTAGCTTCTGAATGCCCAGCTACATCGCCTCATGGTAAAACTTAGGCTACATTAACACAGTGGACTAATTTTGGCAAAAAGAGGCTATTCTTCAGCCATGCCCCATCGGGATTTATCTCTCGACAAATTCTAAACAGGTAAAAACATTCTACTTAGTGACAGTTGAAGAGAGTCTTATCCCGTGAACCTGAAGTTGCCTTTTGTTGGGTAACAGGTGTGATCATGTGAAGGAATTTAGTCATGCACTTGCCTGGCTACCACTGAGGAAATGCAAGTGCATGACTAGAGAGCTTCTCTACCTCTGTCCATCTGCTCCGCTTAGAATCCTGCCAGGAAAAACGTTCTGAGGCCCATCTGGAATGATAACTTTGACAACAGTCAGAAATTTACCTAGAGACCTAGAGATGATTGTATTCCTTCATTTGGTTATGAGGAGATTGTGCCAGGCACGGGGTACCTTGTTAGTGTGTTCTAGAAGGTACTAGTGGTTCCGCAGTTCTGCTGCAAGACTTCTCCAGGTAGAAGGTGAACACTCATCTTTCCACGTAGAAGCGAATTAACCTTTCTGCAGCTCCCTCTCGGTCTTGAGCCTGAGAATCCACCTCTGTGCTCCCTGTTGCTCAGTGCCTCCAGGGGACAGGGAGTCCCTCAGCCATTGCTCCTGGGCTGGCTGTTTTGACTTCATCACTATGGCAATAGGGCCTGTTCAAGGTCAGGCCCGGTTAATGCTTTATTACTGTCTAGTTGTGACGTTTGTGATGCTAATTGTTTATAGCAACAGACAGTAGGAACCTATGAAGGCTATATTTTGGCAGTCTGTGACATTTAGCAGAATGAACTAAAAACGCATTTTTCGTGCACCAGTCGTTGAATCTCTACAGATGTTGCTGACATCAGGTTGGTCATACAATTGAAGTGGACTCCTTTCCTTGCACAAAAAGTCATTTTGTAGGCTCTGCCCTACTTCTGACTTCTACGTGTTTCATTTGACGTACTCGAAAGACTCTCAAGAGCTCAGTCTATTCCATTGCACTTATATATGGTCAAATTGGAAAAATAATCAAACTGGCAATGAAATAAGTTTAGTAAAATGAAAAATTTCTTACCAGATCATAAATTTAGAAATGGGAGCCATCAGTAAGAAATGGCATGTGTAAATAACTGAAATTTTGAGGGCTTATCTTCAACTCTTGGATTCACATAAAGGACATGATGCCACAGAGGGAAAATAAAATGGGGTGGGGGTGAGACAAGAAGGAAAAGTCAGGATCCTTTGTGCCTACTAAATAGAGACTACCAGTACCATGAAGAAATAAGCTTAAAACATGACCCTCTTCTTAAAACTGGAGCTTCCATATGACCCAGCAACCCACTCCTAGGTATCTACCTAAAAAGACACAAAAACACTGATTCAAAAAGACATCTGCACCCCCATGTTTATTGCTGCTTTATTCACAATAGGAAAGACATGGAAACAGCCCTAAGTTTCAAAAGTAGATACCTGGATTAAAAGGATGTGGGTCAGGCCCTCCCTGGTGGC